>NC_138947.1:22502318-22904818 GCF_965226115.1 Aulonocara stuartgranti
ACGTTTTTGCAATTTATGTAAGTACTATGTACTTAATGCATACATATTATTAAAATTTGGGCTATAATGGTTGTATTGATGTATAGCAACTTGAAATGCTCCCAAAAATGTAAAAATATAATATAAGCTCTGGCGGACTTGGTTCTATGGTAGGTCTTAAAGGGTTAAGTGTGACAACAGATGGCAGATGGGCGACAGCAAACTAAAGTTACTTAGTCTTTATTCCTATTCCGTGCTAGTAAACACATGGTCGTGGTGATAACTACATTTGCTATATTCAGAGCTAACATTTGTCATTTTACACAACTCCGCTATGGTTAAGTACTGACTTGCTCATAGACACCACAATGACTGTCGGAGCCACTAGCTCAACTACAACACTGGTACTAAGAGCCATTTCTGAATACTGAAAACTGAATTTTAGGTAATACATAAAAATGCTGCCAAAACAGTTTAACTCTACCGAAGTATGGCACTAAAGCCAAGAACTAATGCTAAAATTAAGAGAAGGATATGTCAGCAATGACTGTTACCTTAAGGTTAGCTAGGTATAGTTAAGCAGTAATTAACAGCGCTTTCACTCAAAACTCCTAAATAACTCCTATATTTTATAAAAATTCAAAGCTTCACATTCTTCCAGAAAGCTGACATATTTTCAATGCATTAAGATAAACTGATAAATGATACTTACTGTAAGGTCTGACAACACACCAGGCGATGCACCCTCCATCTTTGTTTCTTTTGTTTCAGTGGCGCGAAAAGATAGGTATGTCCTGTTGCTGGGCAGAATTTAATTCAGTTTTCAGCATGTGCATTCTTTCTTACTTCATTTTCTGCTTTCACTTCAATTTTATTGCCTTAGGTCACATGTGAAAGGTCAAAATTCAGCCTGTTTTCTGTGTGTATACTTAAGGTTATAGTACAGCCAGGGCCAGTAATTGGTATGCCATACATATTGAGAAATAAAAGATGAATCTTCTTTCAGAATTTTAGTACACCATACACACCTTGGTCCATCTAACATCATAAAATAAAATAAGTTTTAGGTCCTGTTGTTGTTATCTGAAAATAACACACAAAATGTGTTAAACTGTGCAACACATCAAGTGTGTTAAGCTTTTTACACATCTTTTCAAAGTTTACACATTTTCTTACACGTGTTATGTACAATTCACACAAAATGTGTTTATAGTGTAACAACACATTTTTGTTTTGCCATTTTTAATACATCCTTTCTAAGAGTGTACCATCCATATTCTAATGATTAAAACTAGATTAAACTAAGAGTAAACAGTTTAGACTACAATAGCTAATCTGAAACAAGCAAATCTAATCTTTAATCCAACTAAACCTATTTTAGCTGCACTAACAGAGGCTACCAGCAGGGGGTAATATCATACCACACTATTCAGCATACACGTCGTCATGCTCCTGATTGTGTTTATTAATTTTTGGGGATGTTCATGGATTTCGAAAAGAAGGAAATAACTTTATTATTTGCAGAGCAATTTTTACAACTTTGTCAATTGTGTGAACGCAGGGGGCGGAGACAAACAGTATTTGGATGATTTCTACTCATTCCTCTTTCACATTTCTTATTCATCTTGCTCAATTTAAATAACATGCAAATAAAAGAGCAAAAAAACAAAACAAAAACCCAACCCCCAAACCTCTGCTCTTATTTTATTATAAGTATATAAATTTATCTGAAAGGGTTTTGTTCTGGATCCTAAGTCAGACTCATGGTATCCCATCAACAATCAATCCTTAGAACAGTCTGCAGTTTTTCTCCAGACTGAAATTTCCCATCTCTCTCTCTCTCTCTCTCTCTCTCTCATCTGATAAAGCAAAAATGTTGGTGAGTTATTAAAAAAATTTTGCTTACACCACAGTTTTGTCATCACATAACACTCTCATTTCTAATCTGGCTAACAACTACGGCTTCTTTCACTTACCCACCCATTTATTCATCTGCCCCTTTTATACACGTCCATTGAATACGCTCGGCATCCAGCCTTCACACTTCCACCATCCATTCATCTTTGCATCTAATCTTCTGACTGTGTGTCTGTTTGTCTGTGTATCTGGTCAGTAAACAGAGTGATACATACACAGGAAATTAAAAGCCATGGCACAGAAACCTAAGAACCCACTGGACTTATTTTTACTCCGGGGATGAGACAAAAAGAATGAGATCAGAGTAAGAACATTTAGAGTCGATCTGAAGCAGTCGACTTTTACAAACTGCAGTGATTGTATAAGTTTCTATTTTGGGAGAAATGTGTGGCAAATAGGAGTGATGTTTTTGGAGGGGAGGTGAACATTTTTATTGGCAGATTATGTTCTGTTCATGAGGCCTTGGAGAATAATGTGTTGACACAACGTGACGTCGATTGTGGATGCAGGATCACAGTCGTACTGCCAAAGTTGGGAGTCCAGCTGGGGCCAACACACAAAAAAATGTATGTCCTCTGAGATCCTGAGATTAACGTATTCACTCTGTGGTATAAATTACTTTATAAGATCACATTCAGGCTTGAAAAGCCCAGTTGGTCCAATTAAAGTAACACCGGTAGACCAGAAGAGCCAAAATCGAATCATTAATACATATAAAAAAACTCTCTTGTGACAGTGACAGCATCCAAAATAGGAAAGTTAAGTAGAAATAGGAAGCATATTGAAAGCTGCGGGGCTGGTTTTAAAGATATTTCTTTTCAGACTGTATTTTTTATAACACTGTGTCCTTGATTATGAGTAAAAGTGATGAAAATCCTGCAAGGGCCAAAACTGGGTTTATGAAAAAATGAATTGAATGAAGTGTTGAGATTGTTTGTTGCACCAGAAGCGTTTTCTTACTTTGTTCTAGGATTTAAATGGTCAGAAATTTACTCTTTCAGTTTTTTACATATTAGGACATAAACATATGTCTAGTAGTTATCAGGATTTAAAGTTGTGTAAAAACAGCCTCAGACGAACACAACATATGATATGTTACACCCTGTCAATATTTATTTAGCAAAAACTGAACCAAAAGTAGTGTGTGAAACACCAAGTATGCACCATAATCTGGTAGTTTGTAGAACCACTGTTAGCACCAATAATGTGAAGTAATCGTTTTCTGTTTGACTTTATCAGCCTGTGAAGCAGCTATAGAGAAATATTGGCCCACTCTTTTTTACAACATTGCCTCAGTTCTTTGAGGTTTGTAGGCTTTCATTTATTCACAGCCCTCTTAAGGTCACAGGATTTCAATCAGGTTTAGGACTTTAGGCCATTTCAAAACCTTGATTATTACCTTTTTTTAGCTATTCTGTTGTAGATTTGCTTAATGACATTAACGATGATGGCAATGCGTTTGGCCTAATTGTCCTGTTGCATTAACCAGTTTCAGCCAAGCTTTAATTGTTCAACAGATGACCTCACATTATTTTGGTATATAGGGGAGGTTTTGATTCACTCGGTGAGTGCAAAGTGCCCAGGTCCTGTGATTTAAAAAATAAAGCCCAAATCATCACCCCTCCACCACCGTGCTGACTGTTAGTATGAGGTGTTTGGTTTTTGCCAAAGATGTCACTGTGCAGTGATTCCAAACATCTCCACTTTGGTGTCATCCCTCCAAAGGACATGGCTGCAGATGTCTTGGAGTTTGTTTAGATGCAACTTTGGAAACCTAAGCTTTGCTGACATGTTTTCTTCAGAGCGAAGAGGCTTTTTCCTGGAAGCTCTTCCAAATAAGACATGCTTGTTCAGTCTCTTTCAAATTGTCAAAATGTACCGGCATGAACTTTAATATTTTACATGTTAAGTGGCCTGTAGAGGCTGAGATGTGGCTTCCGGTATTTTGCTGTTTCTCGGGGCTTAAGTTCAGTGCTGATGTGTTTCCACTTTGGCACTGTGTTAGCACACATGAATGCTCCACAACAGCTAACTGCCAAAACTTCAGGTTTTATTTTGTTCTGTTTTTCTTAGAGGTGTTCAAACATGCCATGTGTCGTTGTTAATTTCAGGTTAAAAAACTCCTTTTAAGATTATTTGTATTGTGTCCTGATTCATATAAGGTTAGAATTTAAAGAGGTTGTACTAATTTTTCTTTTACCATGACTGTACTAATTGTACCTATGTGTATCAAGTTATTCGTTGTACATTTATCACCCCTGCTTTCAATACATTAATGCATACAAAATACCTTGAAATAAAAAATATATCCAAGAATATAAAAACATCTAGTAAATAATTTATTTCCTCAAAATTAACCATAAGTATTTGCTGTGTAGTGTTTTTCTAGTATTTTTATTGTATGTTTTTTGCTTTCTGAGAGTGGAAATAATGAAGCAGAAAAATTCATTGGAACAGTTTAATTAGCTTTTTGACACAGAGCGCCAAAGAGTGTGAGTACTGCCTTAATTAAATAAAGGTTATCTGTGTTATAGTGTGAGAAATAAGGAGCCTTTGAATATTACTTAGAAAGGAAAGAAAAGAGGAGAAGAAAAAAAACCCCAATGCTTCAGTGGTTGCTCAGGTTAATGAGCAGAATGGCTTTCAGGCATGACTACAGTGTTTTCAAGTGAATTGTCTCCTGTCCTCCACTTCTCTTCTCACAGGATGAGCTCAGGACAAGTCACAGCAAGCAGAACTGGTAGCTGCCTGCCAAATGCTTCTTGGGCTGTGGCTGCAAGCTCTGTGAATTTGGCTAGCAACTCTGGCAAGAAGTCACCTTTGGCTCACACAGAATTTCCTATTTCAAACGTATTTTAACAACTTAATGGTGGAGAAGTGAAATCAATATATGTGACACTGTTTTTAATTGCTACGATTGACTATAAATACAGATTCTTTTTCTTGTGAAATTGCAACATGCAGTGTATTAATATCAGTCTGTGTTGTTTTTCCATTTCTGGAATTGGACATTCAAAGAACCTAAGCATCTGCAGCCACACTAGAAGTTCTTTTGGGCTGTTTGATGATGCACAGTGAGGATAGTGAATATCATCATTATTAACTAGCACTTAGCATGCGCTAGGACTTGACTTTATGCTAATTGCTACCATGGCTAAAGCTTTGAACTGAGGAGCTCTGGTGAATGTGCATGCATGAGATACCTCAGCTCATAAGCACTCAAACAGCCACCTTTGCCCAGAGTTTTCAAATAAATAACTTTAAGAGTTAATGACCTCTATCTCTGAGCTGCACCATGAAGTGCTGCTTTGTGACCTTAAGAGCTGTCGGGTTAGCGGCACTGAGAATGGCAGGCTTGGTAGCAGATGACAAGATTGCTAACAACTGTGGCTAGTGGACTAATCAGTAGGCTGTGGTCACTTCTGTCTCCTGCTGCCCTCATATTAACCTGCTGCTTGTCATTAACACAGCGCTCAAGAGCAATGTGTGTGTCCGGCATTCACACGTCTGCGTGTGCGCAAGCTTGGCCTTGAATGTGTCAGCTCTATTTGAACTTGTCCTGGTGTTTAGCTTAAGCCTATAAGACTAACAAATTAGGCTCTTCTGCTGGTTTAAATGCAGCTTTGTGTGTGTGTGTGTGTGTGTGTGTGTGTGTGTGTGTGTGTGTGATACAATGAGTTGTTTTGTCTCACTGGGGTAGAGAACAAAGACTCAATGCCTCAGGTTATCTCTGCATCTTAAACATGTCAACCAGCGGGCTTCAGGTGTGTGTTTGTGTGAAATGGAAAGAGAGCACTAAGTGGAGGAAGTGGTTGTTTAAATATGAGAATGAATGTTGTTGAAATTATGCATTGTGCGAGCGTGTGACCTGACATGCAGAATCTAATGAGCATTACTTCTTGTTGCAGCTTTTGAACTGCAAAAAGGTTGTGCTTTTATTTAGGGATGTTTTCAAGAAACCAGCTTTTTCTTCTTTCTTTCTTTTTTTGTTTTTGTAAAGAAGGGCGTGAGTAAATTCGTGGCTCTCATACTCACTGCTGATTGATGCCACACAATGAACATTCGTCTTTCACACACGTCGAGCTTTAAACATGTGCTGATTCACACAAATGAGGGGGTTCGTGTTTCCTGGGGAAAATCCTCCACAGCACTGGAAGCGAGGTTTTCTCTGTTTGTCTAAACAACAATGGCAGCTTGCTCCTAATAATTACAGTAAGATAAAGGAACTGCGAAAGACCGTGGTGTACTTTGATCAATTTTTATTACAATACGTTGACCAGGTGTAAACAGGAGGTCTTAAACACCAGCCGAGTGACCAAAGGAATCGTCAAAAGAAAACAGCTGTTATGGGGATTACAAACCTTGGAGGTTAAGTGTGCCTTATGAACACTTTTATTTTATAAAAGAAACTGTTTTTAGTGTGAATAACACTATGACATATTACATCTCTCACATACCATCTGAATGCACTTATTATTTGTGTATAATGTTTCATGTATAAAATGTTTCATTATATTTATATAATGAAACATTTCTTGCAGTGCTGCAGTCTCCCAGGCTCTGTCCTTATCACAAGGTAGAGTACATGCAGTTTTTACAGATATCAATAGCTGTTTTGTGACTTTAAAAACTTTATGAAGCATCACAGTTGGACCATATGGCACCGAGCTAAATGACCTGCAGATCAACTTCACCAAGTGAGCGATTTATTTATTCAACAAAGCCCCAGTCGGGATGGACAGTGATGGCGGAGGAGACAGAAGGAGGATGAAAAGATCAGTAAGGGAGGTGAAAAGGGAGGAAAAAATGGAAAGGACAATGAGGGAGGCAAAAAAAAGGAGATGATAAAAAGGTGAATAAAGAGAGGACATCAAGAGGGGTGAATAGGAGGAAAGGGACCTGCGGTGAGGACAGTGCTGTGGTTCATACATCGGGCAGGTCTTCAGGTCCGTTGGCCTGTAAGTCAGTAGAGCAGAGCTGTCAGTCAGATCACACTAAGGACTCAGAATATAAAGTGACATCAATAAGGATTACACATCACAGCCAAGCTGGATTTATCTGGTTTTAGTGCCTCTTTATCTGGTAAATAAACCAGTTTGTCAAATTCCTTTTCCATGCTAAATTATTCACAAGAGTAACAGAGACATGGTGAATGGACTGGTTGTTGTATAGTGTTTTTTAACTCAGCTTGAGTAACCACAGTGGTTTATACTACAATCCTCATTCACACACAGGTTCATGCAAGCACTTTTTCCCCTTAAGCATAAATATATGAATATATAATGAATATATTGTGGAATTTTTAGTTATAGAAATACCACTGATTTATTATGCTTATGTCTTAACCTCAATCCCTGAATATGACAGCAGACACTGTGGCGCAGTGTCTACACGCGCTGCATTTATCTGCTGTGTGGTCTTCTACAAACAGAAAACATGAAGGGAGAGGGGACAGCAGAAGGACAGGAAGGGAGGACGGGAGAGAGGGATGTGGACGCAGAATCCTTATCCACCTGATTATAGTGTTTATGACATCTGGACAGTACTTTGGCGCTAAAACGTGCATGTCTGTGCTAAGAGTATTTATGTGCCCCAGGGACACACCTGGAGTGTAGCTGTTCAGCGTTTCAACTCAGCCACTGGCACATTTCACCTGTCTCAGTTTCCCATGACTCCCATTCTTCCGCCCTCAGGGCAAATTTCCTCAGTTTCTTCAAGAGCAGCAGAGCTGAGTGCATAAACAGGATTTCAAAGTGCGCTCAAGTCTTTCTCTCAGCCTGATGGAGGAACCCGTGGTGCTGGCTAATCCATTATAATGCTCATTTAGTTTGAAAGAATAGTTTGTTGAAGAACACAAAATGTTCTCATCATATAATGCTGTTTTGCCAGGTGCTGCTAATTCTCACTTTTGAGCTGAGTGCCTTTACTTTCACTCACTGATTAGGTCTAGGCCCTGAAAACTGTTTGGTTAGGTTTTGGTAAAGGTCATGGTTTCAGGAAACATCCTGAACCCTGCAAAATGACAGGTGGGGATGACTACTCCGTCTTACTTTTGCCATAATCCTGTGCATCATGCTCAAAGGACACCTTGAATGCATAAATGTTGATAAATGTGACCCACCACAGACTTTGACAAAACAACATTAGTCAGCAACATTAGTCGTGCATCAATATTCACATTTCGCAGCAAGAAAGTCGAAACTAAAGGATTCATTTCAAAATGTCACCTAATTGTGTCACATTTTGGACAGCATTGTGTAAACTGGCAAAAAATTTGCAGTCATCTATCTGAAACCAGGTTTTTCAAGTGCTTGAGAGTCTGCATCAAGCACCATAGGCTGTATATAAAAGGAATGTATGTAGGTGTGAAGATGTCACCCACTGGACACAGCATGTCTTTTATCCTGTCTTCCTTCTCTCACCCCAACCGGTCGCAGCAGATGGCCGCCCCTCCCTGAGCCTGGTTCTGCCGGAGGTTTCTTCCTGTTAAAAGGGAGTTTTTCCTTCCCACTGTCGCCAAAGTGCTTGCTCATAGGGGGTCATATGATTGTTGGGTTTTTCTCTGTATCTATGAAGCGCCTTGAGGCGACTTTTGTTGTGATTTGGCGCTATATAAATAAAATTGAATTGAATTGAATTGGATGAATTGAATTGGATTTAGACGCTGCACTCTGAAGCCTCTGTTTTTGACCACAGCGATGCTGGTTCACTGGACCATAGATGTTACCATAGATGGACTACATGTCCAGGGCTGGTTAGGGCTTTTTCCCTCATGTTTTCTTTCTCTCTCTTAACTATCCACTCTTCTCCTTTCCCCTGCGTGCCCTCAGGTGGAGTTGGGAAGCCCCACCCTGCAAGTGAAGCCTGTTGCCTTTCCACTCTGCACCTGTGTGCTGTCAGCTCATTACCTTCCTATACTTAAGGACCAGCTCGAGCCCACTCTGGTAATCAGGCTCTCTGATGTTTGTTGAAGCTCCCTGTGAATTCTCCTCACAAATGCCTCATTCCCCTCTGCTTCCTAATGACTCTCAGTTGGCTGAAGGAGCTCTTTCACCAGAAATCGTCTGCTATCCCGAGCTGGTTAGTTTCTGTGAAAGGATTAATCTAGTTAAAGCTCACCTGTCCGCCTTCCACTGCCTTACCTTCTAGAAAACCCCAGCCTGCAACTCTGTCCTGAACACTGGAACAAGAATTTTTTTTAAAGCGCTCCCATTCAGTGAACTGTTACTCACCAGTGATTTCCCCGCTTCACACTCTTTCCCTGCTGTTAAATAAACGTAAAAAAACAAAACAACAACAACTGTATGAAACAAGAGGGTGTAGTGCTGTGCTATCTGCTAAGCTGGAAGGCCAGTCATAAACCATACAGTTGGAATTCACAGAATCGCTACAAATTAGTAATTAGTAATTAGTTCCAAGTAACAGGCTAAAATACTTGAATTGCACTCAACAAAACTGAAGCACAAACTTCTTGGAAGGTCAGTACCTTACAGTAAACCATAATATTAGTCATATGGCTTAACTAATGCTTCAAATGGCACCAACAGTTCATAGTTGAGAGTTCAGACATTGGCTCTCTTCCACAGCATGTCTATTGTCCTGTCTTCCTCCCCTCACCGCCCCTCCTGAGCCTGGTTCTGCCAGAGGTTTCTTCTTGTTAAAAGGGAGTTTTTCCCTCCAATTGTCACCAAGAGCTTGCTCAAAGGGGGTTATCTGACTGCTGGAACTTTTCTCTGTATGATAATTTGTATGATTGTAGGGTGTTTACCTTGGTGCTATAAAATAAAATAAAATTGAACTGAATTGAATTTATAGAGGCCAAAACTATTTTTGTACCATGCTTGTAAACTTGCTTGAAATAAATAACACTAGGGGGTTTAACATGGAAGTCTATAGAGAATGACTTTTGTAGTCGGCCTCAAGTGGCCATCAGAGGAACTACAAGATTTGACATTTCAAAGTTGGATCCAATTTTGGACAACTAATCCCAATAGCTAGCTGACTGAATAATAATACATTACAAACTTGAAATTAAGCCAACACCCAGAGGTTTGAGAGACGCCGTCTTAGGTTAGGAACAATTAAGAATCTTATAATTAGATTAAGCCAACATTGTGCACTTATTTGTTTGAAAATGTTTTGTACTAGATACAAATTTCTGACACAGAAGAACTTGAGCTCATATTTGAATTTGAATTTCAAAATATTTCGTTTTATTTCAGGCAGAAGTTTAATTGAATTGGGTAAATTGCGGAGACAGGATTGTTCTACCGGGGAACAGAAAAACAGTCATGAAAGATATCAAGTGATTTCCAAGCTTTGTTCATAAACCCAGAGCTGAACATTTAGGCTTATGGATGCAATAAAGTGAAACTGTGAAGCTAAAATGTTCCATATGGTTCCTGTCAGATTCTTTCTTTTAAACTCCAGTTTTGAGCTGAGGTGAAAACCTGTGTCATTGTGCCTTCAACATCAAAGCTGGCAGCGCAGCAGGGCATGGCCAGACACCTGCTCTGAGCGCACAGAGCCTTTTTCAGAAAGAAGAAGAAAAAAGACCGCGCACATACAATAACCGTGTGGGTCCTTTAAAGCCGCAGATTACAGATACGTCCTCCACGACAAGTCCCGTCGTGACCGCGGAGGCGCACATAAGGGACCCTGAGGAAGCCAATTTGAAACCTGCAGGTTGGCAGCGGAGTATTTTGCGCAGCGCCACTGGTTCGCTCCTCTCTCTCTCTCTCTCTTTCTCTCTGTGAGATGAATCCGGGTGAAGGAAAGGGTTGGGACAGGGAGGAATAGCCGGAGGGAGGGATGGCTGAATAACGAGGAGAGAAACACCCACTCCGGACTGAACGAACTGTATCCGGAGAGAAGGAGTGAGAGAAAGGAAGAGGGGAAGAAAGAGTGAGAAGAAAGAGGAACCCTTTTGGGAGGCAGAAGCAGGAGCGGTCTTTGGTATTCACGGGATTTCCTTTGGGGGATAAAAGGACGCTTTGAATTGATGACTGGAGAGGTATGAAAGGCGATTTCATTCATTGTGCGGGCAACTGAGTCGGTCTCAGGTGTGCTGCTGGCGCTGGAGTATTTCGGCCAAATCGGTTCATTTGAATAGGTCTGATAGTTTGAGAGAAATCTGCCTGAGAAACTTAAATTAAATCACTCTGGAGCACTTCAACATGATCACCGGGGGACGCATTCATGCTGCGGTCATGAAATTAAACTTGCAGGCTTGAGAGCAGGTGGAAAATAGACAAGTAATTTAGCGTATGTTTAAAAAAAATCTCTTAAGCTAAGGAAAATTTCACCTACGAAACAGTCAGTTTGTATTTTACTCCTGATGTGTTAAAATTATTTACTCTTAACTGATCCGCGTGTCTTTCTCGGTCTTTCTTATTATATTTAGTATTTTTCTAAAAACCAAAAAAAAAAAAAAAAAAAAAAAAATTAAAGGAAAAATGGCTAGATTTTATTGAAGTTGACGCCTTTTCTCTGGTCTTCATTAAGCAATTAAAGCAGTAAACCGGTTGCAAATTTTCCCCTCGAATTAAAAGACGGATTATCGTCATCATCGATGCAATCCGGAGACAAGGGAAACTTTGGTCCCTATTTAAAGGTTTGCTGTTAGGACCACGGGAGGACCGTTTACGTTCCCTCTGAGTCTAATCATCTTACTTTAGCAGCCCCGATGAAGTTTTTGTGTGTGTAAAATGTTGCATTGTCAGTGTGTGTGAAAGATTTATTACAAATGAAGTAGTTTCACTTTTCCATCCCTCTCCATAAGTATGAAAAACTAGGACAAATAATCCCCCATTCTTGTGTATTCTTATTAATTCTGCTTTTTCACAACGTCTGAATGAAAGACCTGCTGCTCATTCAACACCACAGAACGATCGATCGTCATCAAAGGACTTTTTTCTTCTTTCACATGTCCATGCGGCGACAGGTGTGACTGTAGTGAGGTGGGTCTAAAAGAGAAAATCAGAAGGTATCTGTGTGTCCATCAGTGCTCATACTAAAGAGTGGCAGAGAGGTGGGAGAGGAGGCGAGGGGTTAGGGGTAATGTGGAGGAGAGAGAACAAAAAAGTGAGGGGTGAAAGGAGGAGATGAGATACGGAAGAAGTGTTTGCTCTTTTGGTTGAACAATGGCTTTGTGAAATGTTCCCTCTCTGGACTGTCAATCAAACTGACTGTCACTCTGTCTGACCTCTTCTCTTCTCTTCTCTTCTCTTCTCTTCTCTTCTCTTCTCTTCTCTTCTCTTCTCTTCTCTTCAACAAAGTGCTCCACTGTTTTGCGTCTGGCTCGTTTTGTGTAGGCGGGAGGCTCAGCTGCAGCTCTGTGGTCAGTGTAGACTGTGAAGCTTCTGCTCTGTAACTGTTAAAAAAGTTGATATTAAACAAAATAACTGATTCTAGATCAGTGAACTGAAGCATTGAGTCGCCCCGCAGCCGAGTGACATTCATGCAGTTAAATCTCCGCTCTTGTTTCTTTCTTTCTTGCTGATCTGTTTTCTGTCCTTGCAGGTCTAGACTGCTGGTTTTGAGGATGTTGTCAATGGGGCAGATCAGTTGGTGTTTGTGGGCTCCACTGGTGTTACTGGCCCTTGTTTCCTATTACCCCAGTAAGGCACAGGGTCAAGGTAAGTGGTTTTCCTCTTCTCCAATTCCCCTTGCTGTCTCATTTCTCTTATCCCCCCGATCAGGTCACCCCATCCAATCCCCTTACTCTTACCTGTTTGAACTCCACTATATCCACATACCCCCCCCCCTCTCTGCTTTCTCATCCTCCGCCTTTCTTCCCTCATCACCCCCTTCATCATCTCGCTGTTTGGCGTGCAGGCTCAGTCCAATCACATCATGCTCTAGTTCATATCACCTTCATATCATCATGCCGACTTACCCTGGCAGCATGGCAACACTTGCCACCCCGTTGCTGATGCTGCCGCGCTTCAGAGAGGCTTTAATAAAAGCGTAATAGTGTGCTTCACGCTGGGATGATTTGCTGCACAATGTGCTGCTCAGTATATAACACTCCAGTGTGCTTTGCAATTATCTTCACCTCAGCAAACCTGAGTTTCATCAAAATGTGCATTGTTGTCTGATTTGTGCCATATTTTTGATCACATTAAGTATCTGGATGGCATCCACTTGAACATGGGTTATTATCATCATTATGAGGATATATCAGCACATTTGTGTTAAAATGAAACAGTGTGTGTTTTTGAATGATACTGAGACTCTTCCTGCTGGTCCTCCCCAATATTTGTTGATACGTTTACTTTATTGGCTTCAGGGAAACAAACAGAAAGAAAGTTTCCACAGGACTCTTCGCTGTCATGTGAAAAGATCTAAGTACACAACAG
The DNA here is from genome assembly GCF_965226115.1 of Aulonocara stuartgranti. Classification (NCBI taxonomy): domain Eukaryota; kingdom Metazoa; phylum Chordata; class Actinopteri; order Cichliformes; family Cichlidae; genus Aulonocara; species Aulonocara stuartgranti. The sequence goes on from NC_138947.1 coordinate 22,515,575, forward strand.
GAATTAAGATGGTAAATATCATCAAGGTCCTGCTAACCAAATACATTTCATTAAGTGACTATCAGGAAGTCTGAGCACCTTTATAAAAGCAGAAGCTTTGGCAGTTGGCTGGTCTGGAGCAACCAGTCTCACAATCTTCCAAGTAAATTCACCCCAAAGTCCAACTGTGCAATTCTCAAAGAAACTGCAAAAAAAAACCCAAAACAAACAGAACAACAACAACAACAAAAAAGTTTCAGTTTTCGTTGCATCTGAACGAACCACAACACTTCTGTAACAACGTCCTTTTGACATACCAGCACACCACCTCATACCACCTCTGAAGCACGGTGGTGGAGGGGTGATGATTTTGGTTTGTTTTAGGAGCTGGGCAGCCTGCAGTCACTGAGCTGTATACCAAAGTATTCTAGAGTCAAATGTGAGGCCGTCTGTCCGACAGCTTAAGCATAAAAATGGGTCATGAAAAAAGACGATGCAAAGCAGCAGATCTCTAACAGAATGAGTGAAAAAAATAGTTTGCTGCTAACGGTGGTTCTACAGCTGTTGAATCGCCGGGTGTACTTTGTTTTTCACACGACTCTGTGTGGTCCTGTGAAAACATTTTCACATGTATATGAGAAAACCAGTCCTTTTCAATTAGGTTATTCATGTTGTGCTACTTCATTGGTATTCAGATGGTAAATATAACCATCTGATATCTCCTCTACGGCTGTAGGATGCATTACTGGTAAATTTCAGCTTATTATAACTAATGGATCCAGAGGCTCTATACTCAGTCTTATGGATGCAGTGAATGAGTGTCTGTGTGTGTGTGCACCTGTGTGTGTGTTTAAGTGGATTTTGTGCATAAGTTGGCTCTGTTTATGTGTATTTAGCAAGCTTGTACAGATGGTCAGACCTTTCACGATCAAGATAGTGATCATATTCAAATGACCCTGAGGGAAGATGAGATATTTAGTTGAATGTTCTTTGTTTGTGTGTGTGTGTGCTCGCGCGTGTGTGTATGGGTGAGCCGCTCATATTCCTTCCAGGTTGTGACGTTCAAAATTCATTAGCCACATCTGTCAAAATCCATTTATCGATCTGTTTTGTACAGCTGCGTTAAAAGAATTCCACCTTAAACATGCGTCAATCACTGGGTGGTGTTCCAGAGGTTACATAGCTTTTGCTTAAAGCTAATCTTTTAAAACTGGATCTGATTAGCACGTGGCTATTTGTGTCTGACCATTGGGAATCCCTAATAAATAGCAACTACTTTAAAATTCCTTCTCTGTATGTTTATCGTTATGTCAGCCTCACCCATTCCCCACCGCTGCCTCTTTTTATCAAAGATCTTTCTCTGCACTGTCGATAGTTCCATAAGTCATATTTTTCACTGCAGACGGACAGAAATAAGAGGTGAGACAGAAGTGGGACACAATTAATTTGATGCCAGTGAACCACAGCAGAACATGGACGACCTCCCAGACACTACAGGACTATGCCCTGTTCAATCCCTTCATTAGGGAGCATGTGATAGCCATTAATTTTGTGCCCAGTCTGTCCCTGTAAGCTGCAACATCTGGTCAGAGGGGATTTTAGCTTGAGGATTAGCATGTGCCCTTCCCATGCAGGATGTCTGTATGTACAGAGCAACTGTCTGGATATTGTCAGGAAGTCCCTTTAACGAGGGCACCGGTTAAGAATTATAGAAAATTATTGAGTATTTAACAGTATTATCAGAAAATAATACTCTAATCTCATTGTTGCTTAATATTAGTTTATTCTTTTGGAATAAAATAAAACTAATATTGTATTGTATAGCTTGTTTTTGTATTTTAAAAAAGTTTTTCTGAGACCAATGAAATGACAGCTTACCGCTGAAACTGATATGATGTAAATTATGTACTCATGATTTTTTAGTCTGCTACAAGTCTGCTCCAAAAATATGCTTATTGTAAGATTTGTATCCAGTGAATACCCAATAAGAGTTAACTGTCACATGTGTTGTCCAGATATAGGCTCACTCTGTACTTACTGGTAACATTAACATTAAATTGATGATGTCTGTAAAGCAATGTTGTTGTTGTTTAGTTAATTTTTAGCTGAAGTTCTGGGAGATGTCTTTAGTTTTGCAAGTATTTGTAAATTAACCAGTTGATTTGATAAATAGCAACTTTGTGCTACTGTTTGCACTATAAAGGACAGTTAGAGAATTTGTATGGCACTGTGCTTGAGCCAGGAAATACACTATATAAGGTATATAAAACAGAGATGTGCAATTCTAATCAGCTTGAAAGTCAACATTTGCTATGATCACCTTTAGTCCTCAACACAGCCTCTCTCAGGAAAACTTTCTAGTAGATTCTTTAAGTACAGTATTGTTCACAGATGGCTGTAGACACTCAGTGTTGCACTTCTCTCCTGACCTCCTCTGAACATATTGATGATAATTTGAATAAAAAATTTCAGATTTGGATTCATCACTCCATCAGACCCATTGCCACTGATTTTCAGTCCAGTTGTTGTGTAATTTGGCACACCTCATCCTGTTCTTCCTGTCCGCCTTCATTATGAATGGCTTCTTGACAGCCATTCATCCACTGAGACCATTTTTGATGAGGCTTTAGTGAACAGTAGATGGATCTACTCAAGGGCCAGGTGCATCTCTTTCAGATATTTCTTAAAAGACAGAACTTTCAGATACTTTTTATCTGCTGTAAATAGTTTTTTAGGCCAGCTGCTTTTTCTTTTGTCCTCCTCTTGTCCAAAGTACTCAGGTTTTTCGAGGAGAAATGTACACTGTGCCACCATATGCCAAGTTTTCAGCTCTTTAAATCACCTTGTTGGTGCTAAAACACTCATTTATTTTGTCAAACTGTGTTATCTTTTGCAAAAATATGGGAAACTAATTGTGTTCTTGTAACAGAGTGCTTATAACAAAGACACAATTTAAAATACACAACATTGGTTCCTCTATCTCACGCATCCATCCATTCATCCATCCCCTTCTGCTTAACCAGTTGAGGGTCACGAGGGGCTGGGGTCTCTCCCAGCTATCACAGGGTGAGAGGTGGGATATACCCAGGACAAGTTGCTCAAGAGTTTCACAAAGTACTGTGTCATAGTCAAGATGTTTCATTATAAGCTCAAGATATTAACTATGTGGTAGCACTAAAGGAAAACAAACAAGATCATCCAAAACATCTGAGTTTCTCCTCACAGGACCATAAATATTGTTCTCACTGTTTTGTGGCAGCCTGTCCAACAGTTTTGGTGACCACTTCATTTCTCTAAATGACCACCAGCCCTGCTGGTGATGCTAAGTAAGTCTGAAAATCGGAGAGAAATTTAACCTGAACTAATCCTTCAGGACAAGATAAATCTCTCACAGACATTGTCATCTGGTATTGAGCTGAAAGATGTCCTCTTGATGGCATACTGTTTCCTAGTGGTTAATGTATGTATTTAGGATTTATAGATTTATGCTCATCCGTCGGACTTGCAAAGAGCATCTGATACTATTTCTAATGAAGAAAGGCAGAAGTGTGCAACAAAGCACATTACAGTTGTTGTTGTTGTTGTTGTTTTGTTTTTCTGGCCTTCTTTTTTCTCTTTGACCTTGAGATGTGACAAAAAGGGAAATGTAAATTTTATTTTCTGCTCCAACTAAGACGATGCCAGCCACGACCTGACACTGGGAAGATGCTTCCAGTACAGCAAAAGCAGAATAGATGGAGGAAAGATGGTGGTGATGGTGGATGTCTGCCATGATTAAATCTGAACTCTGACCTCATTTTAGAACAAATAGGAATAATTGCCAGTCAAGCATTTATTCATTATATTCAGTCGTGGATGGGTGAGCCAGTCATTGTAAAGATGCTTGTGTGTAGGGGTTCTCTGCATGTGTGTGTGTTAGAGGGCAGCCTGGTGAATTAGTATGAGTGAAAGTGCGGGCCAATAATTTCAGTTATAATGAACAGGGAGAGAAGCCAATGATGAGAAATCATTTATTCATAAACAAAAAATGAGGATGAGATGGAACAACCTGTTTTGAATTTAAAAAACTGTTAAATTATCTGAACCAAGGCCGCTGTCACCCTGTCACTCTGCTGCGGCTGCTGCTGATGGTAATCCAGCTTGTCATAATCATCAGCCACTTTAGACTAAATGGAGCATTGGATTGTAGGAGATGTGACTCGCTGGAGTTTTTCTAATTTTACCCCCTCGTTACCCGCAGAGCACGTAGATCATATTCCGTGATTGTACATAAATAAATTGTAATTGCATCTTAATTTGAATTAATGAGGATTTTTCTTCTTTTGGTGGTCTGTGTGTATACACTACATATTCAGGTGACTTCCTGCATCTGCTAAATTACTTACATAAGATAAGATACTCACATACTGCGGTCTATAAATGAGGTCCTGCTTTGACAGAAATAATATGATGTTGTTATAATGTTTAAAAAACACCACTAGTTTGATAAAAACCAAGCAAACAACTTAGTTTCATTGAATCGCCTCTATTTCTTCACTCAAATCAAAATCTTGTGAATACAAACGCTATATTTTACAGTTCTAATAAAGCACACTGCAGTGTGCTCATACTGTGAGTTGGGCTCCGTTAGCGGGACACAAGCAGAAAAACAATGGCGAAACTCAGCTGAGGGAAAATTATTTACTGTTATTTCACTTTTTTATTTTTAATGGCTGATCAAATTTAAGCTTTTTTTGTTGTAGCATTTAAAAACCACTGCCTTCACAAGTTATTGTGGACTGCAGCAGATAATTGCAGTAGTTTGAGTAATTATAATAATTTCAACTTCATTTACCAAAAAAAAAAAAAAAGAACATCTTCTGTGCAAAGCTTGTTTTTTTTAATTCAAGTCAAAGTTACTGCTGAACTCTCGAGTCGTGTTTTATTTAGGGACTGTGTGAAATGACACCACGGTCCTGGATTTTTGTTATATATTCATGGGGTTTCTGTCCTGGTGCATTCGTTCTTTCCTTGTCATTGCCTCTTTCTGTCTCATGCAGTTACACTTGTTTATGGTTTTTAACCTTGGAAGCTTGTTTACACCACTGAATAATAATAATGATTAAAAAAAAATACCATTAAAAAATAACAATTCCAGGTTTTTACCTCAAAATTTTGACTTAACTCAAACCTGAAAGTTGTTTTGTCAGAAGTTAAATGGACTGTTTCTTAGAGCACCCTTCTGTTCAGTTTTGAACACTCAGACCACTTTCATGTACAATGCGGGTTCACCCAGTCACACACAAAGCACTTTTATTTGACACTCACCGCTGGATGCATTGCAGCCAACTCAGGGTTCAGTTTCCTTTGCAAGGATTCGTCAACAGCAGGAGCTGGGGATCGAACCGCCAACCTTCCAGTTGGTACCTAACTCTAAATTTTTAGATAATCCCAAATGTTGAGATTTTGAGATAATAACCTGAAATTTCCATCCATCCATCTTCATCCGCTTTGTCCGGGGCCGGGTCGCGGGGGCAGCAGCCTAAGCAAAGAGGCCCAGACCTCCCTCTCCCCAGCCACCTCCTCCAGCTTATCCGGGGGAATACCAAGGCGTTCCCAGGCCAGCCGAGAGATATAATCTCTCCAGCGTGTCCTGGGTCTGCCCCGGGGTCTCCTCCCGGTGGGACATGCCTGGAACACCTCACCCAGGAGGCGCCCTTGTCAGATGCCCGAACCACCTCAGCTGGCTCCTTTCGATGTGGAGCAGCAGCTGCTCTACTCTGAGCCCCTCCCGGATGGCCGAACTTCTCACCCTATCTCTAAGGGAGAGGCCAGCCACCCTTCGGAGGAAGCTCATTCCTGCCGCTTGTATCCGCGATCTCGTTCTTTCGGTCACTACCCACAGCTCGTGGCCATAGGTGAGGGTAGGGACGTAGATCGACCGGTAAATTGAGAGCTTCGCTTTTACACTCAGCTCCCTCTTCACCACGACGGACCGGTGCAGCGTCCGCATTACTGCAGCTGCAGCCCCAATCCGTCTGTCGATCTCCGGCTCCCTTCTCCCATCACTCGCGAACAAGACCCCAAGATACTTGAACTCCTCCACTTGGGGCAGGAACTCATCCCCGACCCGGAGTGGGCACTCCACCCTTTTCCGGCTGAGAACCATGGCCTCAGATTTGGAGGTGCTGATCCTCATTCCCGCTGCTTCACACTCGGCTGCGAACCGTTCCAGTGCGAGCTGGAGGCCCTCACCCGATGAAGCCAACAGAACCACATCATCTGCGCCTAGAAATCCTGTCCATAAAAATTATGAACAGAACCGGAGACAAAGGGCAGCCCTGGCGAAGCCCATCACCCACCGGGAACGAGTCCGACTTATTGCCGGCAATGCGAACCAAGCTCTTGCAACGGTTGTATAGGGATCGAATGGCCCGTAGCAATGGGCCAGACACCCCATATTCCCACAACACCTCCCACAGGACACCCCGAGGGACACGGTCGAATGCCTTCTCCATGTCCACAAAACACATGTAGACTGGTTGGGCAAACTCCCATGCACCCTCAAGTATCCTGGAGAGGATAAAGAGCTGGTCCAGTGTTCCGCGACCAGGACGAAAACCGCATTGTTCCTCCTGTATCCGAGGTTCGACTAACGGACGAACTCTCCTTTCCAGCACCCTGGCATAGACTTTCCCAGGGAGGCTGAGGAGTGTGATCCCCCTGTAGTTGGAACACACCCTCCGGTCCCCTTTCTTAAAGATGCCAGTCCACAGGTACTGCCCCTGATCTCCACGCAACATTGCAGAGGCGTATCAACCAGGACAGCCCTACAACGTCCAGAGCCTTCAGGAACTCGGGGCGGACCTCATCAACACCAGGGGCTCTGCCACCAAGGAGTTGTTTAACTGCCTCAGTGACCTCGCCCCCGGAAATTGGCGGGTCATTCCCCTCATCCCCAGACTCTGCTTCCTCCTCAGAAGATGTGTCAGTGGGATTAAGGAGGTCCTCGAAGTATTCCTTCCACCGCCTGACAATTTTCTCAGTCGACGTCAGCAGCGCTCCGCCAGCACTATACACAGTGCAGGTAGAGCACCGCTTTCCCCTCCTGAGACGTCTGACGGTTTGCCAGAATCTCTTCGAGGCAGTCCGAAAGTCTTTTTCCATGGCCTCTCCGAACTCCTCCCACACCCGAGTTTTTGCTTCAGCCACTGCCCGAGCCGCATTCCGCTTGGCCTGTCGATACCTGTCGGCTGCCTCCGGAGTCCCACAGGCTAACCAAGCCCGATAGGACTCCTTCTTCAGCCTGGTGGCTCCCTTCACCTCTGGTGTCCACCATTTGGTTCGGGGATTACCACCACGGCAAGCACCAACCACCTTGCGGCCGCAGCTCAATGCAGCAGCTTCGGCAATGGAGACGCTGAACATGGTCCATTCGGACTCAATGTCCCCAGTCTCCCTCGGAATGCTGTTGAAGCTCTGCCGGAGGTGTGCGTTGAAGATCTCGCGGAAATTTTGCAAAAAAAAAAAATGCTTCCATATTCACATCTCACCTCTCCTTGTTGCTGGTTGACACTAGTTCTAGTTCTTAATTAAAACCAGACATGATTCCAAAACCTTTAGAACTAATTATTGGAACTCAAATTGGCTTGGTAAGCTCAGTGACCCCTGACCTACATACACAGGTGAATCCAATAATAAGCAGAGAGAGCTGAGATTTAAGCTGTCTGCTTCCACAGTTAGGAGCATATTGAGAAAATGGAAGACCACAAGCTCAGTTCAAGTTAAGGCTACTAGAGTTCATTCTGGAGTCTAGAAGAAACTAGAGATGTTTTGTAAAGAGGAATGGTCCAAAATACCTTCAACCACAATCCAGACTATCATTGGAACCTACAGGAAGCGATTAGAGGCTGTAATGTCTGCAAAAGACGGATCTACTAAATATTGATTTCATTTCTTTTTTTGTGGTGCCCAAATTTATGCACCTGCCTGATTTTGTTTAAACAATTATTGCACACTTTCTGTAAATCCAATAAACTTCATTTCACTTTTCAAATATCACTGTGTGTGTCTCCAGTATGATATATTTAACTGACATTTTTTATTGTAACAACCAAAGATTTATACAGGAAAGTAATGACTATTAACAAGGTTGCCCAAATTTTTGCATCCCACTGTTTTTGTATACACACACGTATATATGAATATATCTAGCTCACAGTCTAAAGTGCTTTGAGTGGTCATTTTAATGTAATTACATTACATCTAAAGCACGTGCACCTTTGTAACAGTGACAAGCTCTTTTTATATCTGGCCTCAGCACATCACAGTCCATCATAAAGCACATTTGATCTCTAGAAGAAGAAACACCAACAAAAAAAATCCTTGACCAGTGTGGTTTAGTGGTAGTGATATGAAAATGTTTTGTTTGCATCTTTATTCATTTATTGTTATTTATTGGCCCATCTGTACTAATGTGACAAAGCATTTTTATTACAAGCTGCCCCTGCCTTAATCTCCTCAGGACCTGAAGTCCTCGTGTGAACATTACATTTTGGCTTTTCTGCACCTTACACTTCATTCCACTCAATAAAGCATTTTGCAGTCTGTTAAACAATTCTGACTTTCTTGTCATGCTGTAAAAGAAACCCCCAGAGGAGGAAAAAGAAAAATCTGTTGAAGACGATGCTTACTTTAATGTTTGTCAGGTCCAAGGAGAAATAAGAGCTCAGATCTTAGGAGGTTAAAGTTTATCAGCTACTCATTACATTATCTTTGCAACAGATGTGACACAATACTCTATATAATCATAATATTGACTGTTACTGATGTTAGGCAGATATACTGAGCCCTCATTTCCTTTGTTTAACATGACAAATACAATATTAGTAATAGATTCGTGGATGAATTAGACCAAATTATTCCTGCAAAATACATTTTATTTTATGTTGCGTTGCACTTAACACTTCTCTGGGTTTTGAACATGTCGGCGTCAGTGTAATAAACTCCAGAATTTAATATTTCCTTCCCGTTTAATGTCAGTCATCTGCTGCAGAATTTACCCGACTGAGTATTTCATGGTGATATTTTTTTCACAGATGGTTGGCAAGTATGTGGAATATTATGGCTTCTTTCACCAGACTGCACATGGGGACAGATTTTTCAACAGACTCTTAATATTCAGCCGACTTAAAGAGAGATTTTACACTCTGTCTCTCTCTCATATACACACACACACACACACACACACACACAATGCAGTAGAGAGATGAGGCATGAAGTAAAAAGGCATCCATTACACAGGTAAGCAAAGAGAGAAAGAAGGGGTGTGAGTCGCTAAAACGCTCATAAAGGAGGGGGAAACGAGCAAACATGCTTAAATAACTTGATAAAAGAGCAGAATATAAGTGAAGAGGAGCGGTACAAGGATGTTAAACTGGAGGATAAGAAGAGAAGGTGTGATGAAAATTAAAAAAAAAAAAAGGAGCCACAGTGATTTTGGGTTAAGTGTTACATCAGTGAACAGAGTAGTTTACGTGCAAAACGAGACGCCGACCACATTGAAGGATGCATGCTGTGGTGCTGAATAGACACTAAATGCACACACACACACACACACTCCTACACTTCCCCTGATCTCTCTCATGTACAGCACAGTAGCTATCTTATGGTGACATCGCAAGCCAACAGTTGTCGTACATAAATCCTGAGTAGTGAAGGCCTGAACACTCAAAGTGGAGCCTGTAGGTTTTCTGTAAAAAGGAAAGCAGCAACTTAAAAGAAGGAAGACTAAACTTAAAGAGAGTCCAGGAATGAAGATAAAAGGGAAAGAAAGAAAGAGAGAGGAAGTAACAAAGTACTGTCAACTTAAGAAGAGGGTAAAAGTGGAAAGGAGGGGACAAAGAAAGGAAAAGAAATGGATAGGGACAAAAATGATGAGAAAATTAAAGAAATGAGAGGCTAAGAGGGGGTAAAGAGGAGACAGAGATGGAGGGAAAGGGGATGGTTGGCAATGAAAATAGAGATTGACAAAAAGCAGAAATCTCAGCAAAGACAAAGGAAAGACATGAGATGAAACAGAGCATAAAGAAAAGAGAGATGAATGGAAGTCGGATAGAGAGATTGTTGAGCACGGAAGAGAGAAGGGAAGAGAGAGCACAGGAGAGAAGCTGGATGAAATTAAGCCAACACAGAGTGGACAGTGAGCCAAATCAGAAGATGGGAAGAAAAGCAGAGGAAGTTTGAAACGGAGACAAGAGCTGAGTGAGAAGATGAAGTGAAGCAGAGGATTGGACAGCAAGCATTTACTCATCTACCAGGAATCCCTGCTAGCTTTCAGCGCTCCTAATCCTGGGAAGAGTCATCTCTTCTGAAACTGAGGCATCAAGCTGTGCTTGTATCGCTGGAACCCAGATAATGCCAGTTCATACTGGGCCTCCAGTTAAAAGATTTTTCTAGTCCAGGCTCCCCACCGAGTCGGGAGATTACTCAAGTTCAACCTTGAAATTGGAACTTGTGAATTAAGGTTCAACGGCACGAGGAGAACATGTTAAATATTGTTTTTTCAAAGTATCATTTTCACACTGGGGGGTTTTTCATTGAGGCCTCAGTGATTCAGACTATCTACCGAAGCAAAATTTTGTTGCTATGCAGAAGTCGTGAAGCTTTTGCCAAAGGTTTGGAGGAGCATTTACTACCTGCCAAAAAGCTCCTGCGAGTAGCTGTTGGGGGCTGGCTAATTCCAGTGGTGTAACTCTTTCAGATAAATTACTCTGGGCTGCGTAATACACCATTGTGTTATAGATGGGTATGCACTGTGCAAGTCCAGGGCAGGTCTAGTATTTCCGCAGAGTATTTTATTGTGAGATACAGAGTGTGGATGTGTAATGTGTTCCACGAAAGCATCTTAGATTTAGAGAGGCAGTGCAGAATGTGGAGCTCTTGGATGATATTTACAGCTGTACGGGGATAAACAAGAACAGGCGTGTCGGTTTTTTGAAGGGTAATTTATATCAGAGAACTCTGTATCCTGTCAGCATCCACAGCATTTGTGTCCATATTCATTAATCATGGTTGCTGTCTCTGGTATTGCCTCCTACTTAAAGATCTTGACAATCATTCTGAAGGGTTACAGTTGGATCATTTAGATTTTACATTGTCTTATTTTTTATTATTCACTGTGTGTATGCGTTTTCATTGACATGCCAAGCAAAAATCCAGACATTCAACGCAATTGTCACCACATTATTAGTACCCCTGTCTGCCAACTCATTTCACCTACTATCAGGCGCACTAAACAATACCAAAGTCATAACCTACTCAGCTCTATCACTCACTTAAATTATTCATAGATTCTCATTGTGTTGTGTAATTATACACTTCCACCCCATGCATTCTGAGGATAGGTGGTGAGATTTAAGAAAAGCAGCACAAAAAAGGTGAGACTGTGATGTGTTGCAGAACAATCGCGCTGCATCAGAAGATCTCCCGATGACAAGTTCGAGAAGTCGTCCTTGTTTGAGACTGGTTTCTGTTTCTTTTTTGGCTTCTCTAAAAGTCGAGGCTTGATTTTACATTTGTGAGGTAATGCCATGACTAACATTTTAAAGTTGTTTGGAAGGGAGGGCTGATGTTGGTTTTGATGAGTTGGACTTTAAGAGGAAAGTGTTTACTTCAAGAAGATGCACGGGTGTATAGAAATTTCATGGTGCGCGACTGAAGATTACACAGAACGTCAAGACATTTCAACATGAGGCCATTAACCAAGCTGAGCACCGCGGGTCGGATGTTGTCACCTTTATTATAACATCAATTTATATGATACAGTGCCTTTTTTGTTATGGCGTTAATGGGATTTTCCATTTAGAGGGTTGGAAGTCTGTCCTCACCTCTGAGTGGAAATCCTGAACAGCACGTCTCAGATTTGTCAGTGCATTATCCCCTGCTTTTGACTTTCTCCTTCATGCCTAATGCAAGCTCTTCACATGTTCACACTCACTATTGTGACTTATTATAGGCTACAGTCCCTGTAGACTGAAAGATTATTTGGGTGTGCAGTTAAAATATGAAGCCATTCAAGCGTTATTACTGCTTGAAGGGATACTTTGACATGTAACATTTTATGTAAAGCTCTTTTTCTTCCAGTGGTAAAAAACTTTCAGGCTTTCTCAACAGTTTCTTGATTCAAAACTTGCTCATGTGAAAAATTCACATGATCCTATTAATTACTAGATGTGAAAAAGCAAAGACCTTGCTATTTGCCTAAAATTCAGGCAAATGGGATGCCCCCTTTAGGATGCCCCCTTTTGCACCTCTGGACCGCTCCAACGTGTTGCCGTTTAAGTTCGTCTTTCATGTATGCCCCTGGATATATGTTTGCTCTTCACACAATACTTATGTTCTAAATAGGCCCAGTTTTCAGTCAGGATGGGAGCTGGGGTTCTGCCAAAGAGCTGTTTTTAGACGAGGAGTTTCCAAAGCCCAAAAGCCGTGCATTAGGTTGGGAGTATGACCAAGAGGATGATAGTCATGTTTTTGACATTCCCTGTGATGTGCATTACAAATTTGTCCTTCCTGGGGTCAAACTGTTGATGCATAGTTCTGCTAAATTGTAGATCTGGCCCCCTGCAACATTACTCTCTTCTCCAAAGTGAAATTCAGCTTCTTGACTCCAGAATGAACTGCACAAGTGCAGATCAGAGCTTCCACGGAGTGATCTAAAGACTACCTATAACAGGACACCGGCCAAGCGCAATTTGACTTTCATGGGTGGAACTTTATGATTTCATACTGTTTTCATTCAGCACCTTTTTGTTCATATATTTGTCATTGTTAAAGTTTCAGTTGTTTCCTTTTCCCAACAAACTGCCTTTTTTAAAAGAGACAATTTATTGACTGAAAAATGGATCCACTTCTCAAGGAAGCGTGACAAAAATGCATGTGCTGGGCTTACATCTTTTGTATTAACACTAGCAAAGAATAATATACCAAAAGGGTGAAACGAGGCATAAAAATTACATCCATTTTCAACTAAAGTGAATTAGTTGGATTCCTACTCATTCCTATATTACATTGCTCTGTCTGGAGATGTGAAAAAGTCGTCTGCCTTTCTGCCATACTTTTATTTGAAAAAAATGTGCTCTCTTTGTTTGTTAGAAACCACAGTCTGCACAAACTCAGACTCCTGCAGAGAAAGTGTCACGATCCTGGGTCTTTTGACCCAGCGTTTTGAGTTTTAGTTTATGGTTTATGTTTAAGCCCTTCAGGTTTTCTAAGTTCATTTTTTTATCATGCCTAGGTTCTTCTAGTTCTTTGTTATTAGATTCCCCTTGTGTCTTCCACCCCTGTTAAGTCTCCTTTGTCCTTCATGTGTTTCATGTCTGTGTCTTACGTTGTCAAGTTCAGGTTGTCATGTCTGCGTCTTATGTTTCCTGTTTTATTTTGAAGAGGTCTTGTGTTCCTGTGTTCATCGTGTTTAGTTTTACTCTTCCACTGTGACATCGTTATGTTCATGTGTCAGCTGTTCCCCATGTGTTCCCACTTCTCTCATTAGCCTCCTGTGTGTATTTAGTCTGTGCCTTCTCATTCAGTCTTCCCATGCCATGTCCTGCGTTCAGGTTTTCATATATCCTCATCATCATTGCCATGTTTAGAGTTTTGTTTGTTTTTCTGTTTGCCAGGGTTTTTCATAGTTCGTGTTTCCTTTCTAGTTTACCCAGTTTAGGTTATTGCTTAGTTTGCATTGTTTTTGCCCTTTTATTTTGTACTGTTCTGCCTTAATAAACGGCTCATCATCAGTTAAGTTTGAGTTTTAGATGTCTGCACCTGGGTCCACTCTTCACACTCCACGCAGTTTGCCGACAGAAAGGCTGCTGTCACTGTTTTTAACAGGCCACAGCGCATCTGTTTTCATTGACAGAGGGCTGCAAGGGATAAGATGAAAATGCCACTGTACACCAATCACTTCTCCTTTATGTATACACTATAGATTAGATAAGTGACACATATATTTGCAAAATAATTTTTTTTGCGCTGTTTCTTGTCTCTGGAGTGGTGTTTAACATAAATTGATCATAAGAAGACATTCCTCTATTTTTTTCCTCTTTTATACTCTGCCTTATGTGGCTCTCATGGATGTAGGACCTTCAGCCCTCTCTGTGTCCTTCCATGCAACCATTCATTCATTTATTTCCTGTCAAAGTCGCATCGATTTGCAGCTTTTTGTTGGCCATTCTGGATTTAACTGCTCACATATTTTTTTTCTATTTATGTTGACTGATATTTAGGACATTTTTCATTAATTTAACATGTTTTTTTGTTTGTTTTCTTTTTAATAATTCCCAAACTTCTTTGGAGCCAATTTAACTGTAAAATTGTTTTTCAGTTCCAGCTCCGAGGAAGCTGCGTTTCAAAGTGCTGAGCTCAAGCAAACTCCTGGTTTCATGGAAGGAGCCCAAAGGAGACTTTGACAGCTATCTGTTTTTCTACAAAAGTACCCCAGGTAGGATTTTTTTATTTTTTTTTTACTGCACACACTCATGCACAAAAGCACATGCACGCGCACCTCTATGCCAAAAAGAAGCGGAGCTTAACTTTGAAATTTTGGAGGAAGGATCCCATTATGACTTGGATTTTCTGTCTGTCAGGAAGGATTATGTAATTTACTTCTTATCAAAGCTCCTTTGAAGGGATTACACTCTTGAGAGATATAGAGGACTCAGAGTTTGTCTTATACCTCGGCCAAGTTTGAGACAAGGGAGAGTTTCTGCTGCGTATGTGCAGCCTGTCAGCACATTTTGAAAATGGGGCTGATAGGTACACAGGACATGATGGAGAGGTTTAGCCCAGGACAGCCAAATGTCAGCACAGGAGTCATTTTTCAGTGTTAAACTGAAACTCACTGAAAGCAGTTACAGCCATAATGGACACGTGGAATTTTCACTTTTATTTGATGCTTGTCATGAGGTGCCTGTCACAGACAGCGGCTATACTTTTGTCTCTTTTTGAGTATGCACAGTGTAATAGAAGTCTAATAGAAATCACCCGAATTACCGCTGATGTGCACCCACGTTTACAGCCATAAATCCTCCTTCACATCACTTCCCTCTTTATTGATATTGTGCTGAATACAGCAGGCAATTCTTCTGCAGCTGATGTAGAAGTGAATAAGAAGGACTGAATAAGCACTCTATAGCATAAAACCTGTTTCTTGCAAACAATACTTTTTGAAAATGCCTCGTCTGAAATTTTTTTTGCCGCTTCCAACAATAGAACTAAAACTCAAATTTATGGCCACTTTTCTTGAAGGGAGGAGTGCAATAGTAGCTCACTGGCATTTAACAAATTCAGCAGGAAATTTAAAAAATGTATATGATGGATAAAGCCTTTGTCAGTTGAAAAATAGCCATGAAAGCCACAGCAGCTGCCATGTTCCTGATGTCCACTCTCTTTGTTCTCTGAATCAAATGAGCTGAACTTTGTGTGAAGAATAAAACCAGATGATTTACTTTTACCTACAAAATTTATATTTTTTCCTTAATGCATGTGTTCTCCTGTAATTTAAACCATTTTTATGGCACTACAAATTGTTTAAAATGTTCTACTTTTACCTTTACCCTGCTTCTTTGTCAGTCAGCTGGTATTTCCTGGATATCTGTTGAATAGCCTGCCTTTTTTCTGTTTGTACATACACATACTCGTGTGATAGTTATTAGACCCAGATGTCCATATTTAATCTTTTAAATCTCAGCGGACATGAAGCCAGACCCAGATGAAAAAAAGCTGAGTTTTTGTAATATTCATGCATCGGTACATAATGTGATTACTGGAAGGTTTGCTTGTTTGCTTTTTGAGCACCAAATAATACAAGTAGTGGTGGAAATCACTGGTATTCACTTACGATACAGATCTCATAATAGTAAAAAAAGTGTAATCATCTTCACATGTGTACACATTCATATTTTAATCACATTCTTATTTGAGTAAACGAGTTTAAATTAGCCCTTTGAAGTGGTACAAAAAATACAGGTAGCCTACCCAGCTGCAAAAGGTGCTTCTACAAATTCTTAAACAATTTCAGAGTAATGTCCCTCAATGTAAAACAACAGCATATACTCCTGTCCAGCTGATGTCTTTTTTCAGGAAACACCTTGCATATTTCAGCAAGACAATGCTAAACCACCAACTACATCTATTACAACAGCATGGCTTCATGGTAGAAGAGTCAGGGTGCTGAACTGGCCTACCTGCAGTCAAGACCTTTAAATAAAAACATTTGGTGCATCATGAAACCAAAAAAACCCCCCAACAACAACAAGGAAGACCCAGGACTGTTGAGCAGCTGGAATCTTATATCAGACAAGAACGGAGCATTTTTACTCCCCCAAAAGTCTAGCAGCTGCGCTCTTCACTTCCCAGGTTTTCACTGACTTTTCTTAAAGGAAGACAGGATACGATACAGTTGTAAACATGGCCCTGTACCAACTTTTCTAGTGTTGGGATTGGGCCATGGGGTGTATTCCTGCCATCAAATTCAAAATGAGCTAATTATGCTTTTTAAAATTTTACAAACTCCTTTTCTGAGTTTAGACATTTGATATTGTCGTAATAAGCTGCAGGACTCAGCTCAGGACAGAAAGAATTAACTAAAAGAGGCAGCTTGCAGTTTCTGTAGATGAGCGGGTAGTCCTGGAGTGTAGTCATAGTACAGTCCCGATCAAAAGTTTAAGGCCACTTGAAAAATGGCAAAAAGAAATCATATTTTACGTGGTTGGATCTTAACAAGGTTCCAAGTAGAGCTTCAACATGCAACAAGAAACAAAAGTTTGGGTCTGTATACAAGCTGATGACCCCATTGGTCAAACAGTGGATTGTGAGCTCCCGCTTTGAAACCTCGGTATGAGCATTTTCACATCATGAAACAACAACCTTACTGTTCTGAAACCAGATGTGATGAGCAAAAGCCCAAGCTGTCGGTGAAAGGACATGTTCTCTGACCATGTGGTTACCTATTACCTATCAATCAGAAGTTATTAGCCTGTGAGCAGTGATACTCTCACATCCCCCTTTCTGATGTTTAGTAGAGGTGGGACAACCAGTTTCAATCCTGATTATTTGGTAATTGATTACTTGGTATCAGGTCAAAAACAAAATGTGCAGTAATGCAGCACACTAACGACCAAAGCACCAGTCAATTTTCTATCGCCCATTTGCTGGGAGTAAGGGCGCCCTCCGTTTGCGAGGTGGCCTGCTGCTTGCGGCACAGGGAGGAGAGGGCGGGGCGGCGGGGGATTCTCTGGCTGGCTGGAGCGGCATCTAATAACCAACTCGCAAAATAAAATAAAATAAAAACAAAACAACAAACACGTAAACACCAGAGATTATGATACAGACTTATAATTTGCACCGATGTTTTTTTGAAATTCTATACGTGAAAAGTGAGCGCGAGAGCCCTCGGTGCGCCTGCTCGCTGCTGAAGACAAAGTAAACTTTATTGTCATCTCCGCTACATACAGTGCAGTATCTAGAGAGATGAGAGAACGAGGCTCCAGTTACAACAGTGCAAGTAAACAAACAATAAATATAAGAAGAGTAAGAAAATATATATACACTTTCGGACCAGGGATAAAGAGATCAATAACAATTTAAAATTTATAATTTACAGTTTGCTGATTTAAAGTCTCACACACAGCCTGTCGAAAGGGGAGAGAGACCTGCTGCTTCCATATAGAGCACATTTCATTCATAATGATGTAAATCCAAGCCCATTATGTATTCATGATTTGAATCCTGGGTTGTGTGAAATCCCAGAAATAAACCTTAGACAAAGCGAATCTGTGAAATAAGGTGTAGGTCTATTAGGTTATCATCCTCGGGTTGGTGGATGGGTGTTCATACTGGAGTGCAAAATTAAAACCAAGATGGACAAGAAAAGTTCAAAGCCATCAGGTGCTCAGTTTAGAAAAAAGAGAAAAGAGGAGGAGGAGAAACGAGCAAAAGATACAGGTAAGCAGATGTGTCATTGGATAATAACAGGTCATTCTGAAACAATCAGAATCAGAATACTTTATTTATCCCTAAGGAAATTATGTGGGTTACAGTTGCTCCAAGAAGAAATGGTAAAAATAGTAACAGTAACAGACTAAACTCCAAACAATACATTATGTTACAGATTGTAATATTAATTAGTCAGTGTCAATTGTTGATTTGTCCTGTTCTCATTATATGATGAATTATGATGGCTGTCCGGTAGCCATTTGCATACTATGCATACTCTCTCTTCATATGTGTGTGTGTATGTTTCTCTGGTGAATTTCAGTATGATTCTGGCAACAGTTTTATGTTAATGTACAATCCTTTATATGTTTTCTGTGTGTGTGTGTGTGTGTGTGTGTGTGTGTGTGTGTGTGTGTGTGTGTGTGTGTGTGTGTCAGGGGGGGCGCCAGAGGGAGTGTTCGCCCAGGGCACCAAACAGGCTAGGACCGCCACTGCAAACATCTATCTAAAAATAAATTTCACAGAACAAACTAGAAAGATATATGCAAGTAAAGCTTAAATAACATTCAAATGCAGTTTAACTTAGAGATAACAGGCAGAGACAGAAGAGCGCAACCTAAACTATCGAAACCATTTTATTACCTCTTTGTTTATGATTTTTTTATTTAATCCCTCTGTGTTTTACTTTGTGTTTTATGGTCTCTTTTTGGGATGTACTCTTTCTGCACATTTTTGTCACTTTAAAAGGATTTTGTTGGCCAAGAAAGACTGCAGCAGTGTGTGTGCTGCCTGATGGTTGTACCAGTACTTATGTTAAGTAGATTACCATGAGCTCCTAGCCAACTTTCTAACGCTGAATATTTAGAAAGTAACATAAAGCACAATTTATTTGCCATAATCTTCAAAAATCTGCTTAATTACACTCGATAATGATAGATGATGATTTTAATGAGTTTTCCACGGCTGATGTACTTCACTTCAAACAAATCACTTTGTGCTGTGAGAATTTGTGAGACTTGCAATGACTTTAAAGGATTAATTCAACATTTTGGAGAAAAACACCTTTTTACTTTGCATAAGAGCATTAAATTAAAGGATCAATATCACTCGGGCACTGAGAATTGATCCAGGGCCTGAACATAAAAACTGAAAGCAGGTCCAAACTGTTAGCCTGGCTCAGTCTAACATTCTTCTCTAAAACTCACTACGTGGGATGATCTGTCTCACTGGGTTACAAGAAGAAATCTAAAAATGAGAATGTATGGTTTTATGGAGGGGATGTGTGCTGTAACTAATCCACAGAGATGCTGCATGTGTATGAAGCCCGGGATCAATGACAGAAATAGCTGCAACTTGTAATGCCTAATAAGATGACAGTTAGTAGGGTTATTGTCTTTTTGTAAAAATAAAAATGAAGATGTTTTGATTGCTGGGGTTACTGAGATGCTAAACTAAAGAGGATCTTTGATCCATCGCTGTTCCCATTTAATAAGTCAGTCATTGAGGTGATCTGTGAAGGCGAAGGACTAAAAAGAAACTTTAGGAGGAGGCTCTGAGAAAAATAAGACATGAACAGTCAGTTTTCATATATAGACCAAGTCAAAGCCTTAGACTTGAGCCCTGTTGTTTGGTTGATTAATAGTAGTTTGGTTCGCGTGCACGGGCCGAGCCTCCAGTTTGTGGAGTTGATCAATGCAGTTGCCTCACCTGATCTTCAGTTGCCTTCAGAAGGATTTATCTCCTTTTTCCCAGAGGTGTCATTAGTCAGCACCCCGCAGGGACGGGCGACAGAAGAGCTGAGGAAGTGCATGCACGGACACGTACTCCCCCTCTCTCTCTCTCTCTCTCTCTCTCTCTCTCTCTCTCTCTCTCTCACACACACACACACACACACACACACACACACACACACACACACCCCTTATTGATGGCTGATTGATTGCTGGGTCAAAATTAATGTGAGGAGATAATACGACCTGTTGGCCTGATGAGGATTAACGGTTGAGGAGAGGACATGCACACACACACACACACACACACACACACACACACACACACACACACACACACACACACACACACACACACACACAGAGGACTGTGAGGATCAACTCTTTATTTCTGGGGCATCTGAAACTAACTCAAACCTTGATTCTGTGTCGAGAACACTAACCGTAGCGACGAAATTAAAAACGAAACAGAACTTATGCCACAGTCACACTGGGAAGAACAGAGGTCGGAGACCTGCAGCACGGCTTTGTGCAATGAATATGTGATCTTGTTGTTTTTTTGAAATGGTTACTCTGAAGATGGGGATCAGGTCTGTGACCACTCACAGTCAGGTGCCATCTTAAAAGCAAGATGATTCAAGATGGTGATAAAATAGCAAGAAGATGGAGCCGCCCTGCTATCAGTCTGTGATCGAATGGGCTCACGCTGGAAGTTACATGTAATCATTTTGATATAAAGTTAATTCAACTGTGACGAGCTGGTGAAAATCGGAGTGGATTTTTCTTCTGTTGGAAATCTGCAGTCTATATACACAGAAATAAACATTAAACAGAAATTCACAAGGTTCAGACTTACTTCAGACTTTGCAGCATGCTGGCAATCAGTGTGGATTTATAAATTAAATGCCAGTTACCTGCAAAACTTCACCAACGACCAACTAATTAAAAGCAGAATGTGAAAAAATTGGGGGGGACATGCAAAAATTGGGCAACTAGTCACAAAGAGGTTGCTGTTCTATTTTTACTGGGCAATAAAGATTTAGTGCTTAATTTTATCCTGCCTTCAGTGTTAGAGCGGAGTATTAGTCAGTAACTGTGCTTCATCTGCTGGTGTCTTATGGCTACATGCACTAAAGTGTTGCACCAGTGCAAACAAACTGCTGCTGCTATTTACAAAGAGAGCAAAGCGACAAGAACGTGTGTAAGAGGTGGGAACTCGGGAATGTCTGGGCCTGACCCGGTTTCATGTGTATTTCTGCGAGTTCCTTTCTAAAGGTGCAAAATATTGTGGAGGGAGGAGAATAGCACACAAACCAATTTACTAATGTTTGTGATACACAACTTATTGCTTATTGTCCTGATATTTAATGCATCAAAAACATGTTCTTTATTTTTTCGCTTGATATTCAAATGAACCAACAACATCTGTGCTTAGAAAACTACACAACTTAAAACTTGCAATTCACCCATGAGTGGGATTCAGGGATCGCCAAATTTACCAATCTGGCACTTAGAGTACTGATGTTTGTCTACCAGAGACTCAAATACATGAATTAAAGTCTCTGAGTCGAACACTCACCACTCCACTTCTTTGTCTTCTTCCCTTTCTCTGTCAGGTGGTCAGCAGAGGGAGATCATAGTATCTAAATCAGACACCAGCGTGTTGATAACAGACTACAGTCCTTCTAAAGTCTACACTTTCAGTGTTATCGCAGTCAGCGGCAACAAGCAGAGCAGACCACTTCAGGGCAGATTTAAAGGTTGGTTCATCTTGTACTCCTGCTTTATATTCTCCCAAATCTTTTCTGCCTTTCTCCTGATGACTAGTCTCCTCTTAGTGTTTTTCCTACCCTCTGCTAAACCTTACTCTGTTATGCGACTCACTCCTATTTCATCTTCTTATCCATCATTTCAGTTTTCTCTACTTTTATCCTGTCTCGACTTCTTCTCTTTCCCCTCCTCTCATTTCCTTTCCTCTTTTCTGCGTATTACCTCTCATCGTCTTTCCTCACCCTGTCATGGTCCTGGGCCGTGTTGGCCCAGTATTCTTAGTTTCCATGTATTTTTGTATTTCGTTCCTTATTTAGACCATGTTTTCTGAGTTGCCCTGTTGTGGTGTTCCTTATGTGCGTTCCCTTTGTGACTCTCACCCCCTGTGTGCCCCTCTGTGTATCTGTGAGCCTTCGTCTCTCCTTATGTTTTATTCCATGTTTCCCCTGCCCGTTATGTCTAAGTTTTCCCCGTGCTCTCTCTCCCCCCTGTGTGCCCTCTCTGTATTTATGAGCCCTCGTCTCCCTTTGTGGTTGTTCCATGTTTCCCCAGCCCGTTATGTCTGTGTTTTTCCCCGTGCTCTCTCTCCTCCTGTCTGAACCTCTGTACTTCCTGTTTGACTCTGCCCGTCTCCCGTCAGTGTCTCGTTATGGTTATCTGTGTCACCTGTGTTCCCCGTGTGTTCCCACTTTCCTCGTTAACCCTCTGTGTATTTCTGTCTGCGTCTTCCTCTGTTCGGCGTCGCGTTCTCCCTCATGCCGTGTGTGGTTCTCCCCGTGTCTTCCAGTATATGTTACTTTAGCTTTTCCCAGTTTAGTGTAGTTTCGTATTGCTTTTTGTATCATCGTTATTGTTTATCACTTATCAGCAATAAAGCTGCATTTTGAGTTTATCCCCCGTGTGTGTGAGTCTGCAATTTGGGTCCTCATCCTGCCTGCCACGCGGCCGAAACATGACAGAAGAACGCGACCACAACATGGACCCAGCAGTTCACAACCCCTCCGCGGACCTCCAGGACGACGCGAACATGTCGGACCCAGCGACACGGAGGAGGGGGATCGTCCGGACAGTGGAGTCTCTCTGCGACAAGTGGCTGCACTGTTCCAGTGAGGAGGAACGAGAGGAGTTCGCCCGCCAAGTAGGGGTGTGCGTATCTGTGTTCCCCTGGTTATGGGAGACGCTGCACCCCCTCGTCAGCGACTTTCTCGTCTCCACCCTCCAACTCCGTCCGCAGGAGCAGCGGCCCGGTGGGCGTGCACCTTCACCAGAGCCGTGCCGTTGCGCCGTTTCCCCGCTGTCTCATGAGCCAGTAGCGGTCAGAGTTGGAACGGTGAGGCTCGCCACAGACACACCTTCCGCCCGCACCCCGCCGGCTTCCGCGTCTTCACCGCGGTCTGGCCGCACGGCGTGGCGCACGGAGACAACGGAAGCCATAGACTTTGGCGAGGAAGAGCGGCAGCAGGTGTTACGGGCTTATCGGGAGGACGAGCTCCGGCGGAAACCCTGGCTCATCCCGGAGGAGGACCTCTCACCTGCTGCACAGCCTACCAGCCGCTCGCCGTCTCCGATCCGCTTAGGCTATTTTTCGCCTGCCTCATTTCTGGCAAGGATGGGGGCGGCCGACGGGGAACTCACCACTACGTCACCCTCTGTGTTGGCGCCATCAGCGCCCATCGCGCCAGCTTCCTCTGCTCGAAGGAGGCGGCGCGCCCGCCGCCATAAACCGGACAATGCTAAGACTACAAAACATGAAGTGGACGGCGGGTTCATCTTTGATAGAGCTATTTTTGTCGACCCTGAGCCTGCCATTTCTCGGACAGTTTTTTCTGAGCCTGCTCCTTTTCCTGCTCGTGTTTCTCCTCCCAGGTCAGTTCAGTTAGCTCCCTCGCAGCCCCTCACAACTCAGTCAGCACCCTCGCAGCCACCCTCAGTTCAGTTAGCTCCCTCGCAGCCACCCTCAGTTCAGTTAGCTCCCTCGCAGCCACCCTCAGTTCAGTTAGCTCCCTCGCAGCCACCCTCAGTTCAGTCAGCTACCCTCCTGGAAGCCCCCGCTGCCTGGTATTCTCAGCATCGGCATCTTTTCCCGTCAAGATTTATCGCTAAATCATTCGATCCTCCCTTGAGAGAGAGACTGCATCCTCGCTGCCTTCACCCCAGTACACCAGTGCCACCCCCAGTTCAGGCCCCAGTAGCTCCAGTGCCGCCTGTAGCGCAGGCCCCAGTAGCTCCAGTGCCGCCTGTAGCGCAGGCCCCAGTAGCTCCAGTGCCGCCTGTTTCAGTTCAGGCCCCAGTAGCTCCAGTGCCGCCTGTTTCAGTTCAGGCCCCAGTAGCTCCAGTGCCGCCTGTTTCAGTTCAGGCCCCAGTAGCTCCAGTGCCGCCTGTTTCAGTTCAGGCCCCAGTAGCTCCAGTGCCGCCTGTTTCAGTTCAGGCCCCAGTAGCTCCAGTGCCGCCTGTTTCAGTTCAGGCCCCAGTAGCTCCAGTGCCGCCTGTTTCAGTTCAGGCCCCAGTAGCTCCAGTGCCGCCTGTTTCAGTTCAGGCCCCAGTAGCTCCAGTGCCGCCTGTTTCAGTTCAGGCCCCAGTAGCTCCAGTGCCGCCTGTAGCGCAGGCTCCAGTAGCTCCTGTAGCCCAGTCCCCGATAGCAGTACGGTCCGCTGGTCAGCTCAACATTCAGCCAGGGGTCTCAGGTCTCTCTGGCTCTGCATCGGCTCCTGCTGGGAGCTCGGACGAGCTCATCCAGGACTCCGCGGCTCCCACGCCGCCATCTACCTCGTCAGCTGGAGGGTCCGAGGGGCCCGTTCAGCCTCCTGTCTCCGCTGGAGGGTCCGAGGGGCCCGTTCAGCAACCTTCCTCGTCAGCTGGGGGTTCGAGAGAACCGCACCAGCCTCATGCCACGTCAGCTGGAGGGTCCGAGGGGCCCGTTCAGCCTCCTGTCTCAGCTGGAGGGCCCGAGGAGCCCGTCCAGCACCATGCCACACCAGCTGGAGGGCCCGAGGAGCCCATCCAGCCACCTTCTGCTACGCCTGGTCCAGCCTGTGCTTCGTCCGCTGCAGCAGCCTCAGAGCCTTCGTCAGCTGCAGCAGCCTCAGAGCCTTCGTCAGCTGCAGCAGCCTCCGAGCCTTCGTCAGCTGCAGCAGCCTCCGAGCCTTCGTCAGCTGCAGCAGCCTCCGAGCCTTCGTCAGCTGCAGCAGCCTCCGAGCCTTCGTCAGCTGCAGCAGCCTCCGAGCCTTCGTCAGCTGCAGCAGCCTCCGAGCCTTCGTCAGCTGCAGCAGCCTCCGAGCCTTCGTCAGCTGCAGCAGCCTCCGAGCCTTCGTCAGCTGCAGCAGCCTCCGAGCCTTCGTCAGCTGCAGCAGCCTCCGAGCCTTCGTCAGCTGCAGCAGCCTCCGAGCCTTCGTCAGCTGCAGCAGCCTCCGAGCCTTCGTCAGCTGCAGCAGCCTCCGAGCCTTCGTCAGCTGCAGCAGCCTCCGAGCCTTCGTCAGCTGCAGCAGCCTCCGAGCCTTCGTCAGCTGCAGCAGCCTCCGAGCCTTCGTCAGCTGCAGCAGCCTCCGAGCCTTCGTCAGCTGCAGCAGCCTCCGAGCCTTCGTCAGCTGCAGCAGCCTCCGAGCCTTCGTCAGCTGCAGCAGCCTCCGAGCCTTCGTCAGCTGCAGCAGCCTCCGAGCCTTCGTCAGCTGCAGCAGCCTCCGAGCCTTCGTCAGCTGCAGCAGCCTCCGAGCCTTCGTCAGCTGCAGCAGCCTCCGAGCCTTCAGCCTGTGCTTCGTCTGGTCCTGTGCCCACCGGGCCATGGCCAGCACGCCTGACACTGGAGAGCCGCCGCCGCTGCCTTCCGCGCGGCCGGCCCCCTGGACTGCTCCGTCGTCTCCTCCGCCGCCGCCGCTGCCTTCCCCGCGGCCGGCCCCCTGAACTGCTCCGTCGTCTCCTTCGCCGCCGCCGCTGCCTTCCGCGCGGCCGGCCTCCGGACCAGCTCTGCCACCTGTGCTACCCGCCTGGTCGGCCCCCCGACCGTGTGACCCGTGAACTCTTGTGCCTGTGGGCTCTGGGTCGGCCCCCTGAACTTTATTTTGACTATGGTCATGTGCTCCTGTGTTTTCTGTTGTTTGTTTTGTTTCCCGTTCTGGTCCCTCCGTCCTGGTCCCCCGCCTCCCGCCCTGGGTGGGTTGTTTTCTGTTTTTGTTTTTGTTTCTCGGGTTTGGGCTGTCGGGAGCCAGCCCTTAAGGGGGGGGTGATGTCATGGTCCTGGGCCGTGTTGGCCCAGTATTCTTAGTTTCCATGTATTTTTGTATTTCGTTCCTTATTTAGACCATGTTTTCTGAGTTGCCCTGTTGTGGTGTTCCTTATGTGCGTTCCCTTTGTGACTCTCACCCCCTGTGTGCCCCTCTGTGTATCTGTGAGCCTTCGTCTCTCCTTATGTTTTATTCCATGTTTCCCCTGCCCGTTATGTCTAAGTTTTCCCCGTGCTCTCTCTCCCCCCTGTGTGCCCTCTCTGTATTTATGAGCCCTCGTCTCCCTTTGTGGTTGTTCCATGTTTCCCCAGCCCGTTATGTCTGTGTTTTTCCCCGTGCTCTCTCTCCTCCTGTCTGAACCTCTGTACTTCCTGTTTGACTCTGCCCGTCTCCCGTCAGTGTCTCGTTATGGTTATCTGTGTCACCTGTGTTCCCCGTGTGTTCCCACTTTCCTCGTTAACCCTCTGTGTATTTCTGTCTGCGTCTTCCTCTGTTCGGCGTCGCGTTCTCCCTCATGCCGTGTGTGGTTCTCCCCGTGTCTTCCAGTATATGTTACTTTAGCTTTTCCCAGTTTAGTGTAGTTTCGTATTGCTTTTTGTATCATCGTTATTGTTTATCACTTATCAGCAATAAAGCTGCATTTTGAGTTTATCCCCCGTGTGTGTGAGTCTGCAATTTGGGTCCTCATCCTGCCTGCCACGCGGCCGAAACATGACACACCCTCTTCCTCCTCCTCATGTAGCCCTTTCTCTTATTGTTACTCAGCTTTGATCTGTTGCGTTACACTCTGTTTTTTCCTCTGCCGTGTCCTCGCCTGTGTCTATTCTTGAGTAATGTACTACTTGGTTTGGGATATTTTATTACACTATAATGAAGGAGACCCAGATAGAAAGAAACTTTCTGAAATAACTGTTTTTAAAATAATTTAAAATTATGAATTCGTTATATTCTGCAGGTGAAAGAAGAAATGAGAGTGACAAGACTGAGTCCCAGAGGTTCACCGATTCAGCTGCTCCTCCGAGGAACGCCAACGAGATCTCTGGAGGTAGGACAAATGCACTGTTTCCAGGAGATGAGACGATATGCAGAGTTGTCCTCACATGAAACATATAAATAAAACGACTCGCGCTGATGAATTGGACTCTGCTTAAAGAGTCTCCCAGTCAGTTTCCATAGCGATGTTTGGATGAAGGATAAACAGCCACCGGGGCAGTTACATAGATCAGAAGGCCAAAAAAGTATGAGTCAGCGTGTCTGTCCGTGTTTCCCTGCATGAAGAGTTTTTATCCAACAGGTTAACAGTGAAGTTTTTTGAGATGAGATGCCAAAATCATCTTTGCCTGACTGGCAAATCATTTGTGGCTGTGATTTTTTTTTGGGAATTTATTTATTTATTATTATTATTATTTCAGCATAACTCCTAAAGTTAGGCAAGTGACCAACAATGTTCGCTTGTGTCTGTGTGGCTGCCTGCTAACTTGAGTTCCCGCTCCCATGCAAGATGTCTGGATTCATGCGTGTTTATTCTTAAAACCGAGATGTTCTTTCAGCTGGGAGCATGGATGTCCTCATATTAAAATGCGTAATGGTTCAACCTTCTTCCTATGCAATGTAAAAGAAGACAGGGATGCATTTGTTTTCTTTATTGAGCGTATACTTGCATAGCAACTGTCCCCTGTCTGCTGATTTCTTTCCCATAACAGTGAATTCAGCTGGAAATCTCTGGCTATAGATAATTGATTGTTGCAATTCAGTTTTCCGTGTGTGCTCGTGTAAGAAAGACGAGCCCGGTAATGTGAAGACATGAACGGTGTCAGATTTGAAACACTGTAACTGCTGCTGGTGCAATAGTTTTTTGACTTTCTCTAACGTTTTCATCACAGTTTTGTAGCCTGAAGTGTACACAAAGACAGACAGTCATTATTCAGTGGAGCCGTACTTATTATTTAAGCATACTTGCTTCAGGCTGGCTTATTGTTCGGT
The DNA here is from genome assembly GCF_965226115.1 of Aulonocara stuartgranti. NCBI lineage: Eukaryota > Metazoa > Chordata > Actinopteri > Cichliformes > Cichlidae > Aulonocara > Aulonocara stuartgranti. Next base: position 22,543,227 of record NC_138947.1, read on the forward strand.
TTTTGTGCTGGTGATCATTTATCACAGGGCCCTAAAAGATTGAGGTTGTTTAGAAATATAAGTGTGGTTATATAGTATAGTTTAGGCGTCCAGTTTCCATTAAACTGTACAGTGTGTCATCATATTTATTGACTATAGTACATATATATTATTTAGGCAATTTACCGTGTAACTGTGTATGTGCATTTCATAGTTGCTGTTGGAGCAAGAGACCGACATGCACTCTCCAGGAGAGAATCACTGAGCAATTCATATCCATGAATACTTAATAAATTGGCTCTTGGGTGGAAAACACACTGATAGTAAATCACAGGTTTCATATTGAATGCAATCTCTAGTGGCACTTAAAGTGTCTTATTATAGTATATTAACCTGTACAGCGAGCGGTGGAAGAGTGATGAATTCACCATAAATAATGTTTGATTGTCACATCTATATATTTCTATAGTAATATGAAAATGAGATGTATTTACATTTTTCTCATGTTACGTTTTCATTTTTGGTAAATTGCTTTTCTGTCTGCTATATCTGGCAAATAGAATTTAAACAACAACTAAAATGACAGCAACGGTATATGTCAGCAGAGACTGAGGTTGTAGCTGTTTCTATAGAAAACAAATCTAATCGAAACGGAGCATCAGAATAGGGAAGAGAGGTGATTTAAGCGATTTTGAACATGGCATTGATGTTGGTTTTCTGGTCTGAATACTTCAGAAAATGCTGATCTTCTGGGATTTGCCCACACATCCTTCTCTAGGATCAAAACGGGAGAAGGCAACGGCAGTTCTCTGGATGAAAATATGTTGTTGATGCCAGAGGTCAGAAGAGAAAGGTCAGGCTGCTTTGAGATAATAGGAAGGCAACAGTAACTCAAATATAACCACTCATTCACTAGCAATACGTAACTGATACTAGCAATACGTAACTAGTATCAGGCTGAGTTTCCCAAAAATACTCTATGTGAGCTTGCGTGGTGAATTTGCCTGCAGTCAACCCAAACCACACATGCACACACACAGGTTTAGATCTTTGATGTTATTCCTCTTTGTTTCTCTCGTGCTGTCCTCCCCCTCCGCTCCTCTTCTCCTTCCTATCGGTAGGCAAATTAGAAAGCTTACTTCAGTTTGCTGTTATCAGAACCACTCGCCCTCCACTAGAGGTGACCTTGATTGGTGTTCTGCCTTCTACCTGTTGGGGATTATAATAATATCCTGCTGTGCTTCAGTCGTATTTGTGAAAGTGTGTGTTGGTGTTTGCATCTTTGTGTACTGTAGTGATGATAATGGGTAACTGTGGATGAATAAAGGAGGCCCTTTTATGTACCGTAACACGTAACGGTGTCTTTCTTTTCCTCTCTATCAGGCTCAGTGTGTGTGTGTGTGTGTGTGTCTTCTACTGTCCTCGATCGTGATAATAACAATGAAATATCAAGCTCCAAAGAGATGGCGCTGCACGATGCATTAGAAAGTGTGTTTCTGTGTGTGTGCAGCACTTTGTTCCAGAGTAGTAATCAGTTTGCTTCCTGTTAGGGTGGGTTGTTTACAAAAACTTTTATTAAGAGCTCGCACATAATCCCATCTCTACATCCCGAATGTATGTGTTCCAGACATCAGACAGGTTGGTTATTTCTTTGCACTCGAGCCAGCTGTGTGTACAATTTATGAGTGTGTGTTGCATTTAAGCTTGATGTTTAGTAAATACGTCAGACACTGTTAAGCATCTCTACTTGGAAAACCAAGTTGGACAGTATGACAAGTACCACAACAACTCTTTTTGTGAACATTATTACGACGATGCATTGAAGTTGGGCAGCAGAGCTACTTCGGCCAACCTAAAAATGTCCAAACGACTTAACCATATCTTGCAGACTGTAAGCACAGGCTCCTCTGCACTAAATACAGACTTTGTTCTTTCCAGGAGCTTTGAATGAAACAAATTTTCTGTCTGCTCTTGGGGTGTCGTTGACTGTCTCTGGCTCTGAGCAACAGCAGAAGCTTTTCAAGGAGATTTTACCTTGGTTTGTACCTCGGTTTGTAGTTTGGAGTCTGTCCATGTCAGTCATTTGTAGGCCTGCACCCCTTAAAAGCTGATGACTCAGATCATTGGTCAGGGACTTAAAGCCTTTTTTTTCCTACAGCCTCTAAATCAACCCACTGGATTCTGCTACTCGCTGCTGGAAGATGTGAAGAGATTTTGTTTTCTCCTTGAATATCCATTTCTAAGTTGAAGACTCTTTTATATTCACATTTGTCTCTGGAATACAGTTCTCTAAGAAATCTTTGTTGTGAATCTCCTTGTGTTAACATAAGGATGGATTCGCTAGAAACGAGATGAGGGAAAAAAGGACAGATGAGGTACAACAGCAGCTCATAAAGTCTATAAATTATTCCAAAGCTAATGACACTGAATGAAAAAAACATATTCAGCTCCTTGTCAGCAGGAGCTGCAAACGGAGTTTGTCAGACATTTAGTTTCCACTTGTATCGGACAGTTTCATCTTTGCCAGCAAAAAAAAAGAGGAAAAAACACTGAAAAACAGTCTGCATACTTGATTGTTCATATTTTATTCCCACAGTCCAAAGTGTCAAAACACCAACATATGCTTTTTTTTCCATTTTTAACTTGGACTAAGAGGCAGAGCAAATAGTGTGTAATGCTATTATCCATTGAGACCGAATGACATCAGTTCAAAAGGTTGCCATGTTTGTGTGCTTGATTCGATGCCGCCACTGAAAAAAAGTCTGAGTTCATTTCAGCAGCTTCTCTCCCAGAAGAAGCACAGCTTTTATCATTCTTCCCTCTAAATGACACAGACAATTTAACTTGGAAATCCTTTGCAATATTTCTTCTCTAATTAGTGTTTTTAGGGCATCCGGTGAGTGTTAATTATGTAGAATGTCACTGTGGGGCCGCACACTCTCCTACAAATAGGGGAGGGTTGTGTCAGGAAGGGCATCCAGCGTAAAATATTTGCCACATCAAACATGCGGATCATAAGGAACATGATTTCTATACCAGATTGGTCAGTGCCTGGATCAACAACAACCGCCTCAGGTGCTGCTGGTCAGCACCTGAGCTGGAAACTGCTACTGTTAGCCAAAGACAAAGGAAGAGGAGAGGAGGAAGGCATGTTAGGAGGCAGTGAAAGAGAAGGATACAGATGCTACACATAGGATGGAGGTACATGATCCTCTGTGGCCACCCCTAAAGAGACCAGTAATACAAACACCTATGAAATGAGGCTGAAGACTTGAGCTCCTAACACAAATGAGAGGACGAGTTAAAAGCTATACAGATTCTGCCTCCATTGTTTTTTACATGAACTGATTGCTGTGGATGATGGTTTCTTCCAAAATAAAGTCGCATGGAATCCAGCAGCCAGCAATAATAAATATTTGAGTGCTTTTTTAGCTTAAAAAAAGCTCAAACAAATCCATTAGTTGTCCCCTGACAACTACTACAAGACAGTAATGTGTTTTCTGTGGAAATTTGCACTAAATGTTTCTTTAAAAATAATAACTATAATTTAGACAGCTGGAGAATATTAGACCATAGACATCTGTGTGTCTGTGTATGAGTGTGTGCATGTGTCTAGGTATGTCCATGACTATATTTTTTACCGATTTAGCTCAGTAGCCTGTTAGAAGATGTAAAAACAGATGTTTGCCACTCTGAAGAACATAAAGATTCAGAAGACAGTGTAACTATGAGTAAGTACGAGTGTCTTTTAATCTTTATTGAAATCTTAACCCTGTAATGTCAAATTAACCACAGTGATTTAAAAATAAATAGGAGAAAAAAAACAGTTTGTAGAAAAAAGCAAATTTATCTCTTTTGGCAATAATGTTGCAGAAGACAGACAGCCCTCCTCCTGCAGCTCTCCCCTCTTTATTTCTAATCCCACCCACCAGAGTTTTTATGGATCATCCGACCAACGATTGCTCAGAGTGAGAGTCAGTTTAACTCATTTCTACATATTATAGCGATCACTTTCTGTTTTCATATCGATGTAACTGTTCCTGTTCTGAGTTGTCAGCGTTACTAACGGTGCTGATGCCTTTCAGACCTTTTCAACTGATCTCATATTATTACCGGTCTGCTCGTTAAACGCTTGAGTGGATTTCGTACATGAAGCAATCGGAGTGAAAATCATTGAGCAGTAATGGGTAAAAGCCTCTTCGTTCCTCCACGCTAACGGCGCCTTCTTCAATAGATATTAGCTGACAGGATGTGAGTGGAGATGTGAGTGGAGTGTTGCCTTCCTCCCTCCCTGACTGAGGCCTGGATCCAGTGCTCACACACACACACACACACACACACAGACAACCCAAGGGACAGATGCAGTTAAAGTTTAACTCGAGGCCAATGAGATTCTGTTGACATTCACCACACTGCTAGTGTGAGACAGAGAGTCCTCTGGTATCCATCATCTCTACAGAGGGTAACAAACACACACCTGAGGAGTGAGGTTTCTATATTTACAGCCAACCTTAATTTGTCACATTAATACGTATTTCAACTCTGACACCACGTTTAGCTCCGTGTGTGCACATCTCTATATCTTTTGCTCTGCTAATTTCTAGCTTTAGGATTCATTTAGCCTCTCTATCTCTCTGCGTCTGTGTCCACTGCTTTTTTATTGCCCTATTAGCTTCCTGAATTACTACTTATAGACTTCCACAGACTTTGTGTATTTCTCTCTCCTTTAAAAAAAACAAAAACATTCCTAGCTTTCTTCTTTCATTTAGTCAGTCTGTGCAATGCTCACTGGACACACAAGATGTCAACTGTTTGTGGCCAGAGAGATGTGTCACCCTAATGGCACACGCCCAGAGAGATTAAGGGAAGAGGCCCAAACCAACACCGCAGATTAAAGGAGGCAAATACAGGGAAGGCATGCAGCCCGTTCAAGCACGTGCAGGCCACAAAATAACTAATAGGGAATCCTATCATTTCCTTTGAAGGCCTCTTAACATTACATCACTTCTTTCCATTTGAGAGCAAAATGAACCAAATATGTATGTCATGGTGAGAGCGTGAAAGGCTCCAAGAAATTTAAAATGGATGTTGTAGACGTGATGTGAAAGTAATGATGTGACGAATGTGAAACGCGGTTTTATTGCAAACTGGTGTGGCACATGAAGGGCTAAGAAAGGATGGGACTGAAGAGAAGTATTTAGGGGAAAACATATACGAATAAACCACACAGGGAGCTCAGGTAAACGTCCTGCAGAAATACACGTTTCATCTCTGTCTGCTCTCACTTCTTGTATCATTACAAGAGCTGCTTTACTCTTTACTTTGGATGTTTTCCAACTACTAGATTATTCCTGCTGAAAGAGGACTAAAGAAATGTCATCTTCAAATATGCTGGATGTGCTCGGAGATGCGTGAGCAGGCCTGCACACAGTGTGTGTGTGTGTGTGTGTGTGTGTGTGTGTGTGTGTGTGTGTGTGTGGTCTTGTGACATAGACAGATTTTTGTCCTCCATTAACAGCAGACGTTCATGGGTGAATTGAGCTATTTGTATGATACTTGGTTAACAAGTGTGTGTGTGTGTGTGTGTGTGTGTGTGTGCTAATGGCACTTTAGTCATTAGTAGCAAGGACTTCTTAAGTGCAGAGGTCAATTAGAATAATTAGAGCCCACTTCCTCACAGATTCCACTGCTATAACTTCTCTTCACTCTGTCTTCATTGTGTTCTGTGGATGTGGGGTGAGCTATGACATTTTGTCTTTGCCTGTTTCTGCTGAAATACTCCGTCCTCTGCAGGTGCAATTAAAGCAGACCTGAGCTAACAGTGTTTTTAAATAGGGTGAAAATGATGCAACATCACATATTTTTACATAAACCTTAAGTTTTATATGGCATTCAATAAGTGAAATGGGGCAAGGTTATTACCTACTTAATATGGTACCATGGCTCTAACAACAAGGACATTGTCATTGTCCTTGGTGTTAGAGCCATGGTTTTGAGTCATTATTACTACATTTCTGTTCAGTCCTTGGTGGCTTGTTTCAAGTTCGGATTGCATGCTTGGTATTGCTTTTACTCTTTTGTACCCTCGGTTTCAGTTACAGTTAACACTGGTTCTTTTTCATATTCCTGTTAAATCTGCACTTTTATGTATTTACTTTCATGCTCCGCGTTTAGTTACTTCCAAGTGCCGTTACTTTTACAACTGTCGTACTTCGAGACCTCCTGCCTTCTTTCTGCTATTCTCACATGCCCTCCTTTCCTTATAATATATCGCTCTTTGTCCTTTGCAGCTGATAAAGCACATGAGACCTGTTGATTCAAGTACAGAGTTAGAAAACTGTTTTATTATGGTATACAGGCAGAGCTATAGCTATGTTTTGAATACATTTCCATGATTTTCCAGTGCCTCATAAATGGGTAAGCTGCAGTAAGGTGTCTTTCCAGAGTTTACTGGCCCATTTCCCTTCCCTTAAGTTGATGAATGTATACATTTATCACACTGTAATTTATGCCTGACTAAGACAAACTAAAAGATAGAATAAGAGGAGTGGGGAGTGGGTGGGATGGCAGGCTATGCCTCTGACCAAATTAATATTTAAGCTGGTGTTTTATTGAATGGCAACAAAAATGCCTTCTTTCAGTGCAACACCCATGTCTAGAGATCTTAATGTGCATGGAGTTAAAATATAACCAGATATGATAAGAGAGTGCTATCAATGCAGAGACACACATATGTAGTTCAATAAATGTTTATATAGACATAAAGTAGAAAGAAAAGACCAAGGATAGACAAACAAGCACAAGTAGAGGAATGAGTGAGAAAGGTATAGAGAGAAAGTTTGTAGGCCATGTGCTGCTTTCCGCATACATCCAGTGTCTGTTCTGTCATTGCGTCTGTGTATTCAGTGAAGAGGTACAGAACAAGACAGTGGATTAAAGATCAAGAGGACAAGCAGCGAAAGGTCTCTGGTGGAACGACACAAGCCTTTCTGAAAACAGCTGTTGGATTTACACCTTAAAACCCAGTGGAGCTCAGTGCTTACGCTCACACAGGCCTATGGGTCTCACAGATGAATGTGAATGCGTGTGCCTTCCTGAGTGACACTGAAGGCCACTGAGCAAACGACAGGTGTATCAGTCTGTTGCGTGTCTCTCGTCTGAATAAACAGGCAAACAAAGAAAATCTTTTTCTGAGCTCTTGTGTACCATCATTTTTTTGTAAGAGAGAAAAAGAGAAAGCCTGTTCTGGGCAGGAAACCGCTCTATGGGGCAGCGCTCAAGCCTTTCCGAGCATTGAATATGAAGTTGTGAAGGGCATTTTGACTAGAGACCGGCCCACCAAAAATGTGACGTCATTCAGGGGTAAAACCGCAAAGGATTCTGGGAACTTGTGGCAAGAGGTACTAGCGCATGCAGGCTTTAAATTGAACTCAGTTACACAGCGATAAAAAGAAACACAAAAAATGGCAAGAAGCTGTTGTATTATTAACTGCAATAGCCGGTGTTGTGCCAAAAAGTAATTGTCTGCCAAAAACTGATTGTTCGTATTTAAATTGCTATAAGTAACTTGTTGGGCTATAATATGTGAAACATATGTCAAATGCATCCCTCATGGATGACATAAAGTCATCTCTCCATCTCTCTCTCCTGCTCTTTTATTTCTCTCTCTTGCTCCATCTCTCTGCTGCTCTTCTGTCTCCTCTGTCACAGACTTCTCCACTTTTGATGATAAATCAGCCTGGTGCAACATGTAAGGATTGGCACAATTTGTTAAGATTTTGAGGAGTTTGAGAAACTAACCTTAAGCATAAAATAAAATTTACTATCAGTAACTTCATAGCACCCGCCCAGCAGTATATAAACTCCGTCATGCTAGCTAGTACGCAGTACCAGTTATTCTAAGCGACTGTAAAAAGTCAGCACAACGAAAACAAACTACAACTAAACTTGGTTTATATCTGACACAGATAGACAGCAGGTCATAACTTCTTACCTGAAGTTCAGTTCCTCTGCCACTATGACCGGCGGCCGCCTCGGGTCTCTCCTCCTCTTGCCTCCCCTTTCCCTTATCCACCTGCTGGCCTCCACCACTTGCTGATGTTGCTAAATCTGTGGAAGCTATGCCATAGCTACCGCCAAACAATTCAGTTATTTTTACACATTTGGCAGCGTCTGCCTGAAGGGCTTGTTTCTTTTTGGCCCTAATTTTTTCTGCACCTCCTTTTCTTTTTTTGTTCTTCATTTTCTTTAGTTGTCTATAAGATTGCTAAACAAGGGGGAGGGTGCATCCGACCTCCTCGGCTGTAATTGGTCCAGCCCAGAGTGGATCATGACCAATTGGCCAATCCAACACCTTTCATTATTTAAACCCTTCCAAAAAAAAAAAAAAAAAAAAATATCGATCGGCCCATAAAAACAAAAAATCGCCAGCGGCCCACCGGGCAAATGCCCGGTATGCCCGATGGCCAGTCCAGCTATGGTGGTGCAGCAGGCTCGAGGGGCAGTGCCAGGGAGGCTGGCAGGGCAGCAGCTTCTCATCCTGTAATCATGCTCTCACCCCTTTTTTTTAGTGGAGTCACCTGGGAGGCTTTCTGGTTGTGGACGAAACAACTGTGCCGAAATGAAACTTATTGCAAATAAAAAACATCACAAACACGCTGAATAGTGCGAGTCGTGACTGGGGTTCATGGTTATTTCAAACATTGTTTACAAAGTTAGGATGGTCAAAAACACAAATATCTACAAATGCAAAGTTACTATTTTATATTGCCAGAAATATTTGCTCGTCTGCCTTCACAAACATATGAATTTGAGTGACATCCTGTTCTTAATCCATTGGGTTTAATACGATGTCGGCCCACCCTTTGCAGTTATAACAGCTTCAGCTCTTCTGGGAAGGTTTTCCACAAGGTTTAGGAGTGTTTATGGGATTCTTCTTCTTCCAGAAGCACATTCACTGTAAACCTGGATAAGTTGAATCTACTTTTAAAAAATCAAGGTAACTTGTTGCCTTATATTTTTTAAGTAATGAAGCATTAGTTGAACAAATGCACTGGACTACGTTCAATGTACTTGAGCCCCTAAAGGAATGGAAGATTTGAATGTACTAATACAGTAACTGAAGATACTTAGTTACCATGTTTAACTCAGCTTATTAAGTAAGCATTACTCCATTACCAACCGAACTAAATTGTATATTCTCACTGATCAAACTTAACTTTTACAGTTCTTGAAAATCAAAATATATCTTTCAATCAATAGAGCCAGTAAAAGAAATACATGCAACAATTTACTATTGGTGATGTCTTTGTTTCAGCAACAAAAGTAATAGAAAATGTATTCTTTACAATACTGAACTGTGTCTGTTGAAATATGGTGAATAAACTAACATGAGAAACTCAGCCCTGCAGGACACTGGTATCTTAACATCAACAAATAACAAATTTGTCTGTGGAACGGCAAAAAATAAAGAATACAGGGAGAGAACTGGAGGGTGAACAAAAATCCAAACAAAATACTACATGGAGAGCCCATACTTTCCCTCCACCTTTCTGCTGATTCTTGAGTGTTTGAAGTTTGAGTTCAGAAGTACTTTTTGTAAAAAAAACTTTGGGTAGTTGAGATGTGCATGGCCTGGGGCAGGTTCTCAACATCCATCACAACCTTGCCCCCTAAGATGATTCCCACTGAGGATGCATTGCGATGAAGGGACTGCATGTGTGGAGAAATTTTTCTTGTTCATGGAAGAGGATCTCCACTGGCACATCATTGTACAAATGTTCCTCATCATCAGTGTTGTGAAAAAAGGAACACAGGATCATCACGTCAACATGACAACACAGTGCTATAAACAGGCTCTATATGTACAAAGCTGATGTGCCTGCCCTGTCCAGTGTCCAACCACTGCCACAGAAAATCACTTGGGATAGTCAATGACAATAATAACAATAAAAAAGTAACTATTAACATATGCAAACCTTTAAATAATATGTATGGTAGAGAGAGAGAAGGGGAGGTGGAGAGAGGGGAAGGGAGGTCAAGGGAAAAGTGGAGAGGTAGTAAACAGGTGGAACTAGGGAATGGGGGATAAGAGGAGGTAAAGAAAAATCAGTTCCTTACAAGAACTTGAAGAAGGCAGATGGATCATTGCCGAAAATGACAGGAAGCCCCTTGAGGACAAGGCATCTGACCTCCGTCACATCCGAAGTCTGGTGGAATGAAGGAGGAGAGAGGAGATCACACATTTCGAATAGAGTCAATATGTCACCCTGAACAATATGATCGCAAACATAATAAAAAGCACAACCATTTAAGTACTGGAACCCCTGTTAACCTGTTAACATACCCAGTGTCACAACAACAGTCACCTCAAGGCGCTTTATATTGAAAGTTAGACCCTATAATAATACATACAGAGAAAAACCCAACAATCATATGACCCCCTATGAAAAAGCACTTTGGCGACAGGGGGAAGGAAAAACTCCCTTTTAACAGAAAGAAACCTCTGGCAGAACCAGGCTCAGTGAGGGGCCTGGTTCTGCCATCTGCTGCGACCAGTTAGGGTGAGAGAAGGAAGACAGGATAAGACAGGATGTGATCGTTCAAGTTCAATCAAGTAGCCAACTGATTTCTATTACGTAAAGATTTGAAAATGAACTAACATTTGTTTGTTGCATAAGGTCAGGTAACATCTGTCTGTGAGACCCCTCTTTGACTTAAAGATCTCCATTAGTCTGGGACTGTGATGGTCAAGGGCCTCGTAGAACTCCAGTCTCAGGCTCTTAACAACCACTGTGCTGAACTCCAGAAACACCTAAAACATGTAAAAACAAAACATGTTCATGTTCAGATGAGTTAACCATAGTGTTATCTTTTTATGCATCAACCCAGACTGCAATATTTCTCTGTAATATAATTTTGATGAGTACAACAGAGCCCCTTTGGTGAAATCAATTTAAAAACAAAGAACTTGTGGCTATAAATTAGCTAGCTAACATTCTCAGTGAATTTATAGCTAACATTAGCTAAGGAAGTGTTGGGCGATGTTAGCTGGTTAACTACCTTATAACTTATCGATAAAATACACTAACTTATCAGTAATTAGGTTTGTTACTTCACCTATCAGTGGAGAAGCAACCAGTGTAGGTTTTGTGCTTGTTTTTGTTTTGTGACTAAACTCTGGTCATTCACCGAAGGCACAAAACGTGGGCTGGACAACTTGCTCGCTTCAGTGCAGCTAATTGTTCATGTGTGTTCGGTTCCATGTCTGCTCTGTTTCACAAGGTCCAGAGCTCCTCAAAGCCACTCTGTCAAAACTGGTATGAACTAGATTTTTGATTATATTAAGTTGTTTGAACTCAAACACATAATTACAATAAAATAGGCTAATAAAAAGTAGAACTTACTTAGAATTTATAATTAATGTAAAGAAATTACAGATGTTTAAGTAATATGCACTTGTTTCAGTAGAAGCTATTATTGATTGGACTTAAAAACACAATTACAATAAAAAAGGACATGAAAAAGCTCAGTTTAATCAAAAGTAACAAGTAATGTTCACAAATTAGACATATTTAAGTGATAAGAACTCATTATTTTTAAGTTGAATCAAAATCTGGGTTTACAGTGTTTTAGAGGTCAGACACTGATGTTGGATGAGCCTAGCTCTAATTCATCTCAAAGCTGTTCTGTCAGGTTGAGGTCAGGAGGACTCTGTGTTGGCCAGTCTAGTTCTTCCACACCAGACTTGCTCATCCTTACCTTTATGGACCTTGCTTTGTGCATCCCGAAATTGTTCCCACAAAGGTAGGAGCTGAAATGCTCTAAAATGTCTTGGTATGTTGAAACTAGTGCTGTCAGCGTTAATCTCGTTAAAATGACGTTAACGCCATAACCGCATTAACGCAGCAAATCTCCGTTAACGAGTTAATGCGGATCGCTCCGTGCGTGGGGCTACATAGCGCTAACGTGTTAACGAGCTAACCGTGCTAACACGTTGACGCCGTGCAGCCCTCCCACGTTAACTCCCAAACTGAGATTTGCCGCGTTAATTCGGTTTATCCTTTTAACGTCATTTTAACGAGATTAACGCTGACAGCACTAGTTGAAACATTAAGAGTTGCTTATCTAAGGGGCTGAGTCCAAATCCTGAAAAACAACCCCACACCACAATTCCCCTTCCTCCAAACTTTACACTTGGCACAGCGCAGTCAGACAAATACTGTTGTCCTGGTAGCCGCCAAACTCAGACTTGTCTGTCAGATTTCCAGACACAGAAGCATGACTCATCACTCCAGAGAACACGGCTCCAGAGCAGTGGTGGCGAACTTTACACCTCTGCATCTGACGCTTTGCATTGCACTTGGTGAGGTTAGTTTTGGATGCAGCTGCTCGGCCATGGAAACCCATGCTATGAAGCTCTCTCCTCACTGTACTTGGGGCCACATGATGTTTGGAGGTGTATAGTGACTGACTCCAGAGAAAACTGGCGACCTCTGTGCACTATGCGCCTCAGTATCTGCTGACCTCTCTGATTTTGCGTGACCTACCCCTTTGTGGCCGTGTTGCTCTCATTCCCAATCACTTCCCATTTGTTATAATACCACTAACAGCTGACTGTGGAAATATTTAGTAGTGAAGAAATTTCACAATTGGACATGTTGCATCTGAACAGGTGGCATCCTATCATGGCCCCACGCTGGTTTTAACTGAGCTCCTGAGGGTGACCCATTTTTTTTGTAGTAGTCTTCATGCCGAGGTACTTTATTTTACGCACCTGTGACAATGATTGGAACTCCTGAATTCAAAGATTTGAAAGGGTGAGTGAATACTTTCAACATTGTAATGTATCTTGGAATTTGCCTGTTACTGTTCTTACTGTAATTTAATGGAAATACAACACCACACGTATCAATGGCTAGTTGGACACTTCCTCTAAATTTAGCCAGTTATTATTTTCTAGAAAGTAAGCATTCAGTCACTTTAATAAATTTGTCTATGTCTCTTTGTAGCACATATGCTAAAGAGGTCTGTGCTAAATTATGATATATAAAACTGGCTAGCAAGGCCAGTTCACCTAACTGGTGCTTCACTGTGGTTGTCTCTTTAAATGCGATCCACACTTTCTCTCCCGTTTGGTAGAGCACTCAACAAACACACCTACACATGATCAGAGGGGGCGGAAAGGACCAGACAATGTTGAGATTAAGTGGCCTTTTATGCTACAACTTAGAGGAAATTGCCTATATGAAACATTTTGGTTCTTTATGGTAATCTGCTGGGTGGAGAAATTGATCTTATTACTATTCATCCTGAAACTATATATTGAGAAAACACCTTACATAAAATAAGTAATTCACCCCACGGATAACATTGTTTCAGTGAAGCTAATACTTTGAGTATTATAGCAAAAAAAATTAAAAATCAACTTGAGTTAAGCTGTTTGGGAGTAAGTGTCAAATTATTTGTGCAGTGAATTAGCCTCATCTTAGAGGTGAAGTGCACTTGTAAGAGTTTGTTCACTAAGGAATCAGTCTAGGATAATAAAGGAAGGGTTCTCACTGATGTGGGGACTCTCTCTGCTGCTACTCTCCATCCATCTGCATGCCTGTCACTGTCCTCAATGTTAATTCCAGACACTGAAACACAATCACAGTGACGGGGGAAATAAAACTTAACTAGAGAGAGATTGAAATGACAGCACACTCTGTCTGATCCCTGGCTAAATAGAGGTCAGCAATAAATCAAGGCCGGCTGGGAAGAATGACTGTTAATGAGAACAGAGACAGACAAAGAGAACAGAGACGACGAGGGTGGAAAAGTTTTCTAAACTACATGCGTGTGTGTTTAGATGTGTTGATAGGAGTCTCTCAATTTATCTGTTACTCTGCTGCACATTTATTACTCTCTGCATGCATACGTTTGAGTGTAAACTAAAGCTGCTTTGCTTTAGTTTATCTCTCTTTGAAGAAAGCATGTATCCAACAGTGACTGTGTTTTTAAGCCTCCATGAGCATTTTTGAGTGGCTATGTAGTGTAACAAGTGTTCCCACTAACTGCTTGTCTCACAACCCTCAGTCCTGTCTCTGATGCTGCTCCCTGACTTTATAGCCAACAGTGGCTTCCATTGTTACAGTGCACATTTCTAATACCCATTACTCTACTCCCACACAAGTTAATCCAATTGTCTGGGAGCCACATACTTTTCCCCACAGCTCTGCAGACTCTGTGGGCTTTGAATTGTAAAACATGGTCTCGTCTTTCCCATAGACACAGGTGGGTAGTCTAATCACGCTCATGCATGCCAGTTATGCTTGGGATTATGTCCACGTGTGTGTCTGTATGTAAATAGTTTCATTCAGCACCTTTACTAACCATGTGCTTCCAAGCAAACAAGGTTTAGACTGTAAAGTAGTGGTGTGACACGGGGAAAAATGGTCTTGTGGGTTTTTTTTCAGTCCAACCTATAAAAATGTAAAATCATCACCACCACGTACAGTATTTATGTAGAAAAACTACATAAAGAATTGAAATCAGCAGTAAGCGTCTAATAAAACATGATGACTGAACATAACAGCTGGTTTAGTTTCAGGGTTCCATATGTATTTTGGTTCACCATCACACTATTCTTTTTTCTGAGCTCTATTGTACCACCACTAAGCCTTTTAACGTTAAAATGTTAAAATGTAAATTTGAGCCTTGAACATCGGGTGGCTTGTTCCCATGATAGAATTGCATTATTTTTGGCCTATGAGAAAATTACTTTTACTTTACAGTGCTGTATAAAAGTCTCGATCCAGGACTAATTTCTAGTTGAGAAAATGGGAAATAGGCAGAGTGAATTACAGAAAAATGACCAAACACATGGAAATACAATAGCTAAGGCAACAGAGGCTGTATAGTTCTTACACAGTACTGTACACATGAAATATAAAAATCTAAACTCAATTGTCTTTTATAAAACACAGTAACAATGCAGTACTTCTGTAGACAGAAATGCTTACCTATATGAAAATTATACTCTGTCATAACACTTTGTATGTCATGGCAGGAGTGTCGCCCATTAGTCAGGCAGGTGGAATGAGCTTAGCAGTGAAGTGGAGAGAGGCAGTGAAGTGAGTAAACATAAACTTGGACAAAAGAAAGACTTGGCTCCACAGAAAGTGTCAATACATCTGTGACCTTTCGCTGCCCTCAGATACAGCACTTTGGCTTTTTACCTTCATTCCAACTTTGGTTCTCTTCTTTGCTTTCACTCTGTTCCCCCCGTACACACTTTGACCCACAGCAGAGGCGTTAGATGAGAAGAAAAAAGGGAAGAAAGAGGTAGGGCAAAAGAGGAGAAAAAAGACAGATGGGGCTTATAAGAAGGAGAACCTCTGACTAGCCTACTGGTGACTATCAGAGAGCATATTGAGATTATAATACAGCTACAGTAGAAACATACTAGGAGTGCTTTTTGTTGCTAGGAGAACTACGTTATCATGTCCATGAGCCTCTCAATCTGATAATGCTGTGTTGGTGATATTCCTCCACCATCGTAATCAATGTTGCCACAGAGACTATCACGTTTTTGTGATGTCACAGTTTTGCAGCTTGTGGGGAAAGACTACACATGGGATCAAATTTATCTACAGGGCTATTTCTGCCAAAAAAAACTATTAAAAGCCATTTGAGCACCTATGCGCAATTTAGAGTCACCAGTTACCTAAATAGAATAGAATAGAATGCATTTATTGTCACTATACAGTTGTACAATGAGATACAGAGCATCTCCTACTCAGTGCAAACATGCATATACAAGCTGGTTTAAAAAAAAAAAAAGTCATATGTAATAAATAGTGTTGTGTATATACACTAACTGCATGTCTTTGAAATGTGGGGGGAAGCCGGAGGACCCGGAGAGAACCCACACGAACACGGTGAGAGCCTGGGCCTGATGGTGGAATTGAACTCAGGACCTTCTTGCTGTGAGTGCTAACACCACCGTGCCACCGTGCCGCCCTACATGGTTAATGTGAAATTAGTAGCAGTCCTAACCAGTGAATAAGTGAGATGCATAATTTCCCTTAGTGTCTGTCAGTATTCGATTACTGTTGCTTGCGCTAGGAAGTGAAAGGCAGCTTTGGCATCTAGCTCATAGTTCAGTGTAGGCCGACTGTGGTTCAAATAAAATCGAAATAAAAAATTGGTTATGTGAAAATTTAAATAAATGTATGATATTAAGTAACCTAAATGGTGACAAAATAACCTGCCCTAACAATTAAATAAACATTATGGTCAACTCAACAGAGTGCTGACAGATGTCAGCAGGAGTAATGTGAAGGACGCAGCACCCTTGATTGCTGGGTCCGATGGGTCCTAATTAACGTTCTCACCACCCTGACAATAGACGCAGGAATGACCAGCGAGCTGTACTTAGCTGTAATTACTGACCCTCTAATCCTCTGTTTACCACCTCCTGCTGGCTTTTCACATTTAACAACCCCCCCCCCCCCCCCCACACCCCCACCCTTGGTTTCTTTCTTTCTTAACCATTAACCTTTTCCTTGCCATTCTATTTAGTTACTATAGATAATAAAAAATGAATATCTATAATTTTATGTCAAAGAGTAGCTGCTCGATTGATTTGATCTATTTCTGTTTTGGTGCTTATTTATGGTTGTTCCTATAAAACCTTTAACGCTAGAGTCTCTTTAAAGGCCACGTTTGTTTGTTTTGTAATAGAGTAACCTCCACAAAGATATCGATATGATCTTTGGCCTTACAACCTTTTGCCATTTTGCCGAAAGTCCCGAACAAAGCCTTCTTTTTTTCCTCTCCTTAAAACAAGGGGTATTATTCAACTCTGATATAAAATCACATTCTTTTTCCCTTGTCAAAACAATAACCTTTGTGCATTTCACGGGCACCTTTTTCAATGTTCTGCATTTGCAAGCCACAGATTGTCATCAGCTATCTCCCGACCTTGTTGTTTTCCCTTCTCTCGTTTGTCGGCCGCCTGTAGCAGATGGATGGTTCAAACAGTCAGACGCACACAGACAGCAGACAGAAGGCTCCGTCTGAAAAATTGCTTCTTGAAATAAATACCTGTGTATCGTTAGACGATGTAGCTTATTTATTAATTTTTATCTTGAGAAAGTGTTGGCTTGAATCGATAACACGGAAAGCACAGATGGTGAGGTAAGTGTAAATGTTACGAAGCATGTTTTGCTGTGTTTATAGCATTTATGCATCACTGCCACTGTTTGAATAAATACATCCCAGCATGTTTTATATTTGTTCTTTATTTTCAAGCAATTTAGCACACGCCTGTGCTAATTAACATGTTAAACCAAAGACCCTGTTGTGCTTAGTTCCAAATGGCTTTGTTAAAGTTGGCAGGAGCTGAATTTTTAGTCAAAACACAAATAAATCCACATTTCCTACTGTCAGCTCTTTGCTTTATGGATTTTTCTTCAATGAGACACAAAGGTCCGACATTATGAGCATGTCGTAGATTAATAGCGATTACTTTCCTGTAGACAGGAAAGTGGTTTATGTTACAAATTTAAGTAGATATATTTCTTTTCAGGATACCAAAGAAAGGCGGATGAGCTGTTATAAATTACAATGAATGAACTGATTTCTGTGCTGTGCTTATATTGCAGTCATACTGTTAAAAAAATGCCACTCTTATGAAGTCCCTGTATTGTAAGGATTTGTTTGGAAAGAAACACTTGTGGTAGGTCTCCAGTAAGTTTATGTAAGTCTGAAGTGATGGAAATGGGCTGCTAGTTTTATAATGCTGCTGTTTCAGTCTTTTAAACCACTGGAAGCGCTTTTACTCTGCATGCCCCAGTCTTCATTTGCGCTTAAGTGCTTTTCCTACCACACTGATGGATGTGCGAGGGAGCAATTTACATTCATTTGCTACTTTGTTAGGTACAGCTGTTTAACTGTATGTTTGAGATGGTATAGATGATCGTCTGATGTTCAAATTGAGCATCAGAATGGGGATGAAGGTGATATAAATGACTTTTGAACATTGCGTGGTTGCTGGTGCCAGACATGTTGGTCTGCGTATTTCAGAAACTGCTGATCTGCTGGGATTTTCCCACAAAACCCCCTCTAGGTTTTACAGAGAATGGTCTGAATAAGAGAAAATATCCACTGAGTGGGAGTTCTCTCAACAAAAATGCCTTGCTGATGTCAGAAGTCAGATGAGAATGGCCAGACTCCTTTGAGCTGATAGGAAGCCAACAGCAAATAACCTCTCATTACAACAAACATGATGTGCATTTAGAGATGCAGAAGAGCATCTCTAACTGCACAACATGTTGAACCTTGAAGAAAATGGGCTGGTACGCAGAGTCTGAAGGCCACTCTGCGTACCAGTTCTGTCAGCTAAGAACAAGAAACTGAGGCCAAGATTAACACAAGTTAACCAAATCTGGACAATAGAAGACTGAAAAATGTTCCCTGGTCTGATGAGCCTCAAGTGACATGCAGATGGTAGGGTCAGAATGCAACATAAAAAACATTGGCCACACATTGCACATTGAAAATAAAAATAATGTGGATTTAGTGGTATTATCGTTTTCTTTAATTACTAGTCTTTCTCCCTTCCTCCTTTTTTTCAGTTGACCAGTTTGTGTGTCACACTGAGGCTATTGCGGATATTGTGATCCTGGTGGACGGCTCCTGGAGTATTGGCCGACTAAACTTCAGGCTGGTCCGTATGTTCTTGGAAAACCTGGTCAATGCCTTTGATGTTGGCATTGATAAAACAAGGATAGGTGGGTCCTGGCTTCTTTCCTTCTTGAACAGATGGGTTCACCATGGGACCAATATGGCTGTTTTAGCCATGAATTAAGTTGTTTTCGTCTATCGAATTAGTTCAAGTTTGAGTGAATATTACTAGGAAATGACAAGCTGTGTGTAATTGTGTCATGTTGTTCATTTATCAGGTCTCGCACAGTACAGTGGCGATCCCAGGATTGAGTGGCATTTAAATGCTTTCTCAACTAAAGATGCAGTCGTTGATGCTGTCAGGAACCTGCCCTACAAAGGAGGAAACACCCTCACAGGTACTGACCCTCTGTGATTTTGACTTTTGTTTTACAATAGTAGATTAAAAAGTTCTTCCTTGCCATTCTCTTCCCAATTGTCTTTTTAAAAGTCCTGTTATGATCGCTACTTTCACACACTACTGTTATTCTATTGCTATTTTTACTTATCTTTGCTGAATATTTTTGAATACACACACGCACACGCACACACACACACACACACACACACACATATATATATATATATGTATAAAATTTATATTACTGTGTCATCAAGTATGCCACCTTACAGCTACCTGATTAATCCTTCTTCACTTACTATCCTTTTTACTCTCTACTCTTTTTTTTCACAGGTCTTGCACTGACTTTTATCTTTGAGAACTGTTTCAAGCCTGAATCTGGTGCAAGGCCTGGAATACCCAAGATTGGGATCCTGATCACCGATGGAAAGTCCCAAGATGATGTTATACCACCAGCAGAGGAACTGAGAAATGCTGGTGTTGAACTGTTTGCTATCGGTGAGATAAACTACAGATCATATTTTTAACTTATCTCCACAGTGGCAGACCTTAGTTTTTGGACTACTGTTTTTAAGGCTGGAGCTTAACATTCTAGCTAGTGTCAACTTTTTTGTTTTTATTTTTCATTCTGGACATGATTTACATGAAAATATGTGGCAGAAAGGTGTTGTTAGCTAAGGCTGGTTAGCTAGCTAGCTTGGTTACTAAGGTGCATTTGTTATATTAAAATGCATGCTGCCGCTACTCAAAAACACAACAAAATAATTGGTACTTAGAGCAGTAAAAGTATTGATTCACCCCATATATCGTTATATTGTGATTCCAAGTAGCCAGGTTTGTTTTTCTTTTTGTGTTTATGAGCAGTAGGTCTCCAGGCTTTCTGGTCCATTAAAGTTTTTTTCTTTGGACATTGGGTGCTTATTCATTCAGTTGCAATCCTGTTCTTGTACTTGTGCATTTTAAAAAGAAGTGGCAGGGCTAAAAACAAAACAAAACAAAACAAAAAAAAGACAGCCCTTCAACAGATCCATCTAGTGTTCACTGTAACCTCATCATTAATGGTCACTTTGAAATGGTGGCTGTCAAGAAGTCATTACTAAGGAAGGGAAACAGGGAGAAAAGGCACAGTTATGACAAATTACTCAAGATTTGAACTAAAAGTTGCTGAATCTGAAATTTTTGGTTCATTTCATCATCGCTATAGAGAAAGGACAAGAGAGACTCTAGTGTTTCCCCTGACAAATCTCCCAGTTAAATGTTTCCTTGTTTTTTTCTAATTTTATAATCCAATGCAACATTGAGGCATACTTAAGCCTCATTATTTGTCCAGATGCAAGACTCACTTTTTCATATTTTTGCACATTTCCCATCAAGGCTTCTAATTATTGGGCAACCTTTTTATAGATTTAGCGTTGAATTGGCATCAGTTGGTTTGTCATGCTTTTGACAGGACTTGCCATTCTTTTTTGTGTATTCATGTGGATACTGTACTCATGTGAGTACTCATGTATTTTTCCAGGTGTAAAGAATGCTGACGAGAATGAGCTGCGCTCCATCGCCTCACAACCGGAGAGCAATCACGTCTACAATGTGGCTGACTTTAACATCATGAGCTCTATTGTAGGGGGGCTAACAAAAACAGTGTGCAAACAGGTGGAGCAGCAGGACAAAGACATCAAGCAGAGTAAGAGCAAATTGGAAAACTGAAGAAACCTTACTAACATGCAAACAAGAATACTAGTAGGAACTCTGTGTCATGAGGAGTAAAGCATAAAGGAAAAGAGTTGTTAAACAAATAGTATCCTCACTTTGACTAGTTGTGTATCAATAAATGACCAAATGATAAAAAGTCAGAGTTAAAGTCTAGTTACAAAGTAAATTTGTTTACTATGAATCAAACCTTGTGTATGTAAAAAAAAAAAAAAGTTCGATGGCCTATAGGAACTGTTTAACAGGACACTATTAAGTCAGATCAAATGTTCATTTGATCTGACTTAATGGGATTTGCACTTCAAAGTTATATCCAATCTGAGGCAGCCTGTTGGCCTGTCCTTTTTGTCTTTCAGAACATATACCAGAGACAACGGGAATGCCACTTAACCTAGTGACATCAGACATCACGGCCCAAAGCTTTCGGGTTTCATGGAGCCATGCCCCCGGAAATGTAGAGAAATACAGAGTTGTTTATTATCCCACTCAGGGAAGAGACCCAGGAGATCCACAGGAGGTAAATAGTGTATTATTTGCTGAAAACCACACATCAAACCAGCCAGAGCTGAGGAAGTCAACATATTTTATGTCGTGATATATTTATCACAACATAAAATCAAGAAATATCCATTTTATTCCATGGACATGACTCTCTCACTCTGTTCAGCTTTGGATACAGATGTGCTGAAGGATAAGCAGCAGCTAAAAAATCCTACAGTCAGTAGGAGTGTGAGGTGGGCAAAATGTACTTTTCCATAATATTTATGACACCAGGGGGAGTTATCAAGGATCGGGCAGGTTTATAGTTTGAGATCAGTTTTTCCTCGAGGCGTCAGTGCTATCGCCCATCCATACCTCTCACTTTCATCTCTCTATTCACTTCTCCCCAGAATATCTTTGCAGGTTATGACGGCTCACTAGAAATGATACTGTTGCTGGAACCAGGCACCTGCTTGATTTTTCCAGAACATTTGACCACAGAAGCCATTAAATCTCTCACTTAGCTGGGTTTACAGAGACCAGATGTTCTGGAGCCTCATGTAAAGAGACCTTTCCAGCTGGCTCACCGTGGGCCTAATCTTTATCACAACTGTCATCCTTTTAGTTCACAATGAAAAAGAAAAATATTCTTCAAGTTTTGAGCGTTTGTGCTTTATCCCATTCAATAAATCGATTGTTTCCTTCTTCCTTTCCCATTCTCTTCCAATCTCTCCTTTCTTTCCTGGTTTTATCTCGCTTTCCTCACTTCTGTTTTTCATTTTTATGTCTCCCTATTTATTGCCTCAATTACCATTTTTCATGCCATTCTATCCCCTTCAACTCTTCACACCTTCTTTTCCATCTTTCATATTCTCTTACTTCCCTGACTGACCCTCCTGCACCCCTGCAGGCTGTAGTGGTCGGGAGTGAGTCTTCAGTGGTGTTACAGCATCTTAGCTCCCTCACTGAGTACCAACTGGCGGTGTTTGCTGTGTATGCAAACAAGGCGAGTGCAGCTCTGAGAGGATCAGAAACAACGCGTAAGTTTATTCTTGCAAACACACATAAGTGTGCTTATAAGGCTCCACACTCAGAACACAATTTAATAACAATGGCTTAAAAAGTTACAGCTGCAGAAGCCAGACATATTGAAAATGCACTTACAGTGCTGTGCAAAAGTCTTGAGCTATTTCTTTATATTCTGCTTCCAAGGAGTTTTCCTATCATTTTTTAAAAAGGGTTCAGTCTTGAAGAATAATTCTCCAGGCTCTCTATAGGTCTTTCAAAGTTTTTCTATCTTTCTATCTAAAACTATAGAAAGAAAGTAAAGCAGATTAACAGTATCTGAAGTTCATGTGAGTACGAAAAAGGAAAATGTCCAGCACAGGACCTTAGAGATGCATTTCGGTTGCTTTTTCACTGCATTTCAGCGATGTTGGAGATCTTGTCAAAACTGATACAATTATTAATGCAGAAATCCACAGTCAGATTTTTGTTCACCATGAAATACAATCTGGACAGACTGATTGGCAAAGGCTTCATTTTCCCACATGACAATGATCCCAAACACACTGCCAAAGCAGTAAAAAAATATGCTTGTAAGGACTTCATAATAATATAACATTATTAAGGTATTAGTAAAGCTTTAGCAAGTTCTTAATTCATCATTTATATATCATATCATCATTCCAATATGAATGATGAATTAAGTACTTGCTAATATCTTACTAATAATATTAATAAAGCTTAATAGTGTGACATTATTGTAAAATGCTACTGTATTCTTATATATACTCCACAGTGGAGTACTATCTGTCATGGATTGGCCTTCCCAGAGCCCAGACGTCAACATTGTTGAAGCAGTATTTGAACATCTCGTCAGATAATAATAATCTGTCAGAGGGACATACAACATCATTTAAATACCTCTGACAGATGGAAAGAAGAGCTTTGAATGTCCTTCGAGAAGCCTGGAGAGAACTTGAAGATGTCTTAAAGAAGAAAGCTGGAAAGCTTGGATAAATATATTAATATATATTAAAAATATATGGTTGGCTCAATACTTTGCACAGCAGTAACTAATACAGCAATAAAGAATTTTATGCTTAAAGGTCAAATCCACCTTAAGCAGTATACCCTGATGTTTATAGTTATTACAAAAATACATTCATGTGATTCCTCCTTTATTGAAATTTGCCATGTTATTTAGTTGTTTGCTGTGTCGCGATGTGTGTGTATGCTGTGTGTGTATGCATGTAGTGGCTCTTCCCACAGTCACCGGCCTCCAGCTGTTTGATGTGAGTCACAACACCATGAAAATAAAATGGAACAGTGCGGATGGAGTCTCTGGCTACATGCTGCTTTATGCACCTCTGACAGATGACTTGGATGAGAAAGAGGTAGTAACAAAAAATAATAAAATAAGGGGAGGATGAATTGTTTATTTAGTTCAAAGTTGTAAACCTGGAATTTGCTAACATGACAGCCAAAGTTTTGTTTTAAATCCTGAAGTTTCTTTTTGTCCCTAGATAAGGGTGTCAGATGCAGTGACGGAGCTGGAGCTGGATGGGTTGATCCCTCACACCGAATACACCGTCACTGTTTATGCCATGTTCGGCGAGGAGGCCAGTGAACCTGTTACAAACCAGGAAACCACATGTGAGTAATGCACACCCAAACAGTTTTTAATTCTTAGCCTTTTTTATTAAAATTAATAAAAATTCAAATAACCCAATAGTCAGACATTCAAACATTGTAAAAGAGAAAACTGGATCATATGTGTTCTTCATAAAAAGTGTCCTTAATCTCAAAAACTCAGACTGGTTCTCATGAAGCTGGTAAAAATGGCTGAAACAGTGATGTTTTCTCCAAGGTCAAAGCTCATAGTTGTTATGCGGCAATAACTGTAGACAGCTGACCTTCTTTCCACATATGATAATAGTCTGCTCTGATTGTCTCTTACAAAATAAGAAAAATTTGCCTATTTATTGTAATAAAGAAATTAAATCCAAGTGTCTTTGACTGATGTCTAATTTAGTCACTTAATCATTGTGAACAGACGTCCATACCATGTCCACTCCGTGTACGCAGACTACTTCATTGTTTTCCAACCATTTGGAGCCACGGCACATATTTCACATTAGAAAAATCACACAGCACAAAAAGCATATTTATAATTTTTCCTCGTGCACCAGGAATAGTGGAATTGGCTCGGTTTGTCACCAGTATACCATTTTTTCTTTCTTCTGACCACTACTCATGCTAGGGCCTTCTCCATGACCCGGGTCAGATTGACTACTTTTGCTTTTCAAATATTTATCGACTACTATCTGGCTGTGTCGTCTCACTCACGGCATGACTATTACGTAATTTCGTCTTTGCCTTCTTCTGTTTTTACTGGCAGTTGGCAACCCAACTGCTAGTGGCAGTACAACTACTACTAGATGGTAGTTGTATTGCCCTCTAGTGGAAGAGAATGTAATTGTTCTGCCCGTTACTCATGCCGGTTGCTTAAAGGTGGAACCTGATTAGTTCACATGAAGCCTAACAAGCAGCTAGCAGCACCCACCCATCACCAACAGCTTTATACTTAATATTAATTTAAATGGGTGAGGTAAAAAGAAATCACACCACAAGCAGTTAATATGTCCAAAAAATACCAAAACTACTTTTATACAAGGCTGAACACATGCTCATTTTTGCTCCAAAGTTAGTTTTTTTTCACAGCCAGGGTTTAACGCCTGATCAGCCTGAGCTTTCTGTCTCTCCCCCTCCAGTACCACTGAGTCCTCCCAGCAACCTCCAGTTTTCTGACATTACCCACAACTCGGCCCACATCAGCTGGGACCCCGCACCTGGTGGAGTTAATGGTTACCGCATCATGTGGGACAAGACAGACGGACTAGTCACAGACGAGGTGACGTGTGACCGTTTTTTTTTTTTCTTTCATGTTTTGGGAATTTTGTTTCTGAGTGCCAAGATTAAATAAGAAATTAGAAAAAAAGAAATGAGAAAGGGATGAACAGTCGAATAATAAAGGGCTAAAAGCCTAACAATAATCATATGAATGGAAAATTTACAGATACTGCAGTTTACGATACTGATAAAGCTTAGTCTTCTGGAAATGTTCTGTGTTATGAATATCATAGATGAAGACTTGAAAAATATCCCTACATTGAGTCTTAGTAGACTTGCTGTCTTTCAAGTTAGTAGTGTTTATCTTGTTCTCTGTTTAAGAGGCATAGCAGTGGGTTTGTCTGTGGCTACATGATGTTTCTCTGTGTTTCCTGCAGGTGGAGGTTGGTTCAGTGAGTTCTTATGACCTCGGTGAGCTGACGTCTTTGACGGAGTACTCAGTGGCAATTTTTGCCCTGTACAACGAGGGCGAATCAGAACCGCTCACCGATGCGTTCACCACCAGTAAGAAACTGGCTTTTGACTTTTGCGAGTCGCCGTCACCAGTGGAGAACAAATTTTTGTTTTCTGTATTCTTGTTTCCCAACATCTCTGTTGAGGACAATTTAGCCTCAATCTCCAGAAAATAGTTCTATCAATATCATTAAAAGGCAAACCATTTCTCTTATAGTGCCAAACAGTGGTGAATTTTATTACCCTCAGTGGTCCTTTTGCTATTTTGGCAGCCTGCCCATCACATTTACACCTCAGCATAATAGCCCAGTCACATTAAAAGGTCATTTCACTGTCCCTGACTATTCCGTCACGCTAACAGATATTGATTTGTTGGAATATCCCTTTGCAACAAGCAGTTGGGCTCCAGCGCTGAGTCAGCTCAAAGAAATGCGTCTGGCAAGCAACTATTAAACTATCCACTTTAAAAGGACTGTTTGCATTTTTTATTTATCTCCTGGCAAAGTTTGTTTAATGGACCAGTTTTCAGAAAGGGGGCTTTATGAACTAACGAAAATGCAATGGCACATTTCAGCTGTTTGAGTGGGAAGCGGTAGGTTCACACCAAAACGGTGCGACGGTGCTTTTCCGAGAACATTTTGCTGAACTGACAGTTATGTTATAAATTGGCCCAGCAAAAAAGTTTCATAAACTTACAGTGTAATCGGGGCAGAATTGAAAATATTATTGAATTTATGTGAATATTAACACATGAGAAAAAAGGAGGGGAAAAAGAGTCTCAGCTTTTCTGTCTTTCAGCTCCAGTTCCTGGTCCTCTGAATCTACACTCCAGTGAGGTCCGCACGGACAGCTTTAAGGTCAGCTGGGATCACTCAGCCAGTGACATTATTCTCTACAGACTCTCCTGGACACCATTCGATGGTGGCAACACAAAAGAGGTTAGTTCCACTAAAATACAGAAGGTACAGCACTGTGCAAAAGTCTTGAGCCATCCTCCTTTTTCTATATTTTGTTAGGAAAATACTTATAGTAATGTTGACGTCCAGGCTCTGGGGAGACCAATCCATGACAGATAAGACTCCACTGTCGGCTTTTCTGTATAAGTATACAGTAGCATTTTACAATAATGTCACACTAATAATTATTAAGGTATTAGTAAGCGTTTAATTCATTATTTATGCCGCATTGCCATTTGTAAATACAGATATATTATTATTACTATGATTATTATTAGTTACTAGCAGTGCATGCTACACCATGCACAGCAGTATACTAAGGAGGAATGATGATAAATAAAATATGAATTAAACACTTGCTAAAACTTTACTAATACCTTACTAATGCTTAAAAGTATGATATTATTATGAAGAGCTATCAAGTATATTTTTACTGCTCTGGGTCTGCGTTTGGGATCATTGTCATGTGGAAAAATGAAGTGTTTGCCAATCAGTGTTTCCAGATGGCTTTGGCTGGTGAATCAAAGTCTGACTGTACTTTTCTGCGCTCATAATTGCATCACTGGCTAAAATTCAGCTCCCAAAGCATTACACAGTCTCCACTTGTTTGTAGTTGCAGATACACGTACGTCTCTCCTGACGTTGACATGTTGATGACAATATGAACAAAAGATTTCAGACCTGTTGCTTCTCATTTTCATCCCAGTTCTTTATCCCAGTTCTGGCCCTTCAGGTCAGCTGAAGTGGCAGAGGCATCTCTCAGGTCCTGTGTCAGATGAATTTTCTCCTATTTGTTAAATGCAGGACTTTCAAATACTCTTCATCAGCCTACCACTTCTTCTTTTGCCACTTTTTCAGTTTCCTAAATATCTTGGGACTGCACGCCATCCCAAGATATTTTATCCCAGGTTTTGTACTAATAGCTCTTTGGGAATCTTTAAAAATGTATAAGAAAGTTTGGCTTCTTGGTAGCAAAATATAAAGAAATAAAGGCTGGCTTCAGACTTTTGCATAGTACTGCATGTGTTTTAGATCAGTAAGAGTCAAGCATCCAACAGCATAGAATCACAAGGTTAAGCTTGCAGTGTTATTATGCAAACAAAACATATTATTAAGCATCTGAAGAAAATAATCTGCATGGATTTCATTTAGCCTGGAGTCCAGTCATTATCTCTTTTTAAGAGGAAGCAGTAGCTCCACTCCATGCGCATGGATAAAGAGCAGTCTGTCTCCTATAGACTTACACAGAAGCTTAACTACACTACCGGTAGCTGGTAAAACCTCTGGCTTGGTTGAGTATAAATAAAGGCTGAATAAATCTAGAAATTAATGGCTAGGGTGTTTTATTACTATGATCTGGGGTTTAGAGACAGCTGCAAGGCAGCGATAGAGCCCTTAGAGTGTGTGTCTGTGTGTGTGTTTGTGTGTTTTGCTGAGAGTCATCGAAGCTGAAAATAACACTCTGGGGAGCTGGAGAGGTGGGCTGGTAATACCGCCAGACTAGAGAAAGGGATACATGCAGCTTTTCTCTGTTTCTCACCCACATACTCCGTGTGCTGGCACACACACACACACACATTTACATCCTTCATCGATTTTCTCAGTATTGTTACATCTGAGAGGGGATTAGACATAATGCATACAGCACAGAGTGAAATGTTATCCATACAAAAACTTTATGATAATTTGATATCTTTCTTTTTAAGTTGTCTTTTCTTTTTTCAAAAACGTATCTGCATGAGTCTCAGGAAACAATAAAATAAAACAGAAAATTTTACATTAAATGGAAGAAGATGTAAAAAGGAAAGGGAGACAATGACTCATAAACAATACACTTGCTTCAGGGAAAGCACAAATTGCCCCCGTTGGTAAAATCTGCATGCAACTGTACCTCGGAGGGTTTTGCAAAGAAACAAATACCTCCGCATAATCTGGTTATTGAGCCATCTGGAGCAAATACTAATTTCAGGGTTTCTCTCGGTAGAAGTGTGCTGTACTCTTGTTGACCTCTTTGTGTGTACCTTGGGGTCTGATTTTTTCCTGTATAAAACAATTTGTAGTGGTTCTTTGGACTAGTGCAGATGCAGCAAGTCCAACTGGAAGCATTTTGTGTTCGTAGGAAACCACACACACCTGTGATAGTTATATCATAGGAAACATGTAATCCAGTAAGACTTATGCTCATGTTATTTTTGTTTTGTTCAACATAACAATGAAAATACTACATGTAATCTCCATGCATACCTGCTTCATTACCACCTGCACTACCATTTCCTGCTGTTTCTCCCTCTACCTGCAGAAATTATGAGATGACTTATTATTTTAGGTTTTCAGCGGCTTTCTCTCCTAAAACTCAGTCACGACCTTGGAATTTGACAGCCTGGAGTTTTTCATTAGAGTATTAATAACATCATCAGACTGTTTGATAACATTCTTGCTGTTTTGCAATATTTGAACTTACAAAATTCTTCAGATTCAACTTGTTCTGGCAAATATAGCAGCAAATAAAAACACAAATCACTTAAAGTTTTTAAGTGAGTTTATCACTTAACTGTAATTGCTTCAGTAACAATACTGCTGAAAGTACTGTCTATATTTTTGTTTTGTCTGAACAAAGTTATAGAACAACAAATCTGACATTTTTGGAAACTATCAGCCATCACGTCTCTAAAGTTTGGAGAGACCGCGCTGTTGGAAATCAGATCTAATATGAGGTTTGTTTCTTTCCTGTAGGTGGTCTTGAGTGGAAGTGATAACAGATACACACTGACCGGCCTCAGTCCCTCCACTGAGTATGAAGTTATGCTGACGGCCATATTCAAAGACAAGTCTGAGAGCGACACAGTCTTTGTCACTCAAACCACATGTAAGTGTGACGAGGTTGTTTAACTCACAGAGCTGTGAGTTTTTGCTTTATCTAATCAATATTAAACTTGACAATAGTAAGGCTCACGGCTTTCCTTGAGATGTAATTCCTCCTGATAGAGCACTGCTGTCTGCTTATTATAACAGATCAGTGCAATCACATGTGCATTTAGGATAAGAAAATGAGCATTTCTGAGTCAAAGCAAAGCACTGCATGAACACATTTGCATTGATTTGTTTGTCTCAGCTTATCTCAGGAGAAGAAAATCTATTTTACCATCAGTGATTTGTTACGTATTCCTGTCTAATTGGCTTACTTATCGACACAAAGAGTTGTTGAGCAGAGTTTGAATCCAATTATCTGATTTGTCCTCTTTGTATTTCCCCAGTGCCCACACAGACAACAACAACTTCTACCAAAACCACAGGTAAGAAGCGTCTGAGCTGGCTTTCTGTAAAGCTTCAAAATGTCAGCAAAAACCAGGTCAGCTAGTCTTAGGTACAACTGTGCCATGAAACTTAAAAGCAGTTGCTTTAATTTTTTTGCTAGCATGTGTCCAGTGGACAGAAGGCTAATTTCACTTGGTACTTTTTCTGAAAAACTATCCCTGCAAAGAGACTGGCCAAATTTTAATCATGGCTCAAGCCAAGGCATCTGTCAAGGAAGGCAATTTCCATTTTAATGCGAAAGGCTCCACTAGCTGCCAGTGCAGGCCTATGTTGCCAAAGTGAAAACGTAGTTCTCTTAGTCCTTGTAGCAGATTTTTGGCCATTGTTGCTTATTTATTTTCAAGAAGCAAAAGCAAAATTACCGAGTAATTAGAAAAAGAAATGTTGAAACTGTTCATTTTAAAGAGAAAGTTGAAATGCTGATAAGAGTCTCTCCTAGAAGTTTGAATTTATATAAGTGTGTTTACCAAGTTGGCTTCATCCAGAGACTGGAGTTCAGATTCTGGCTTCTCAAAGGTGACCAAAGGCCATCTGGAATGGGTTTTTGTTGTTTTAGAAGCAGACTACAGCTAATTGAGTCTTGTGGCTTCAAAAGCTTACAAAAGCAACATGTCTCCTTTACTTAAGTTTTTGCCCACTGTCCTAGAAAGTTTCACACAGCACATCTGCTTTGTTTAAAAATCCAAGTGGCCCTCTAAAAAGCACAGTTCAAAGCAGCCGACTAAACACCAGCAGGTTGCCTTTGTTTAAGAAAGAAGAAAAAAAATCATAATTAGTGCTTTAAGGATGCATCATATAAGCTAAACAAAAGCATTTTGTGAGTGCTTGTGAGAATACTTTTCTTTAGCACCCCAAATCACAGTGTGTCGAGCTGAAACTGAAACTTTCACGCTGGCTTTTTCCCCCTGATATTTTTACAGTGTGAAGAAAATAAAGTTTGAGCCAAGCCTAATTTTTTGAGAAATAATATCTAGAGTAATTTGGTACAGTAACAGCGAATCTGTGATGTGGTGTCTCAGCGGCACGTCAGGCTGTGAGAAACCTTCAGCTGAGTGACGAGACCACCCAGAGCTTAGAGGCTTCGTGGGAGCTGGAAGACCCCAACGTGGAGAGCTACAGGGTCGCCTACACAAGCCTCAGCGGAGATCACAAGGACTCTGTGAGTTGGAGGTTTAAGGGTTTATGTTAGTTCCCAGATTTTAATTTTTTTTTTTCCCTCTCAAGAGGTGTTTTAGATCCGGGTTACATGTTTGCAGCTTCTAAAGCTGCCCTCCATCACAAACTGCCTCCCTGGTGAATTGTGAATGCTGATTATGTGGAATAGACAACACTGAAGTTGTTTTTGGAGGAAGATTATTGTTGTTTCCCACCTCCATCCAACTGGATGGCCCTACAGCGGTCAGCGTTGGGTCGTCTGCTACAGTCAGAAAACTGATTACACTTTTAGTCCCGGGCCACTTAGCCCCTCGTTCTTGATCCCTCTATCTCTTCTAAGAGCCCTTGAGCTCAGTGCCATGTACTGACCCTGATCGCTGATGCACACACACACACGCACGCACGCACGCACGCACGCACACACACACACACACACACACGAGTAGTCAGCCTTTCCCTTATTCTTCTTCTGTCCCTCTATCTCTCTGTTTCTCTTCTCTATCCTCCAGCCTCCCTTCACTCCCCCTCCCCTCTTTTAATTTCCCAATGTGGTGTCAGAGCCGTAGAAGATGGAGAGTCCAGGCCAGGCCGGCAGACATTCCATTATCTTTTCAGCAGCCATTTACCTCACTGCGAGTGGGGATGGAGGGCAGCAGAGAAAAGAGCAAAAGAAACAAAGGGAGGTGGGAAGAGAAACAAAAGCTGCACAAAATGCGAGGAAGCTTAAACCTGTCTGCCGGCTGATGGCCAAGGGCCGTTCCAGGTCACACGTCTTTTCCAAAGTTTCGGCATGTTTTGTTGCGGACGTGTATGAAAGACAGATGAAAGGAGAAAGAGAGAAAACTCTGTTTGTTTGTTTATGTACCTGAAAATGCACGCGTGTGTCTGCACCTCCACTTGGACACAGTGTTTCAGCACCCAAGTCACAGTGGACAGCTCCTCCCCATCCTTTGGGTCTGAATAGCCTTGTCTCAACACTCATGTCACGTCTTGGTGTAGAAGTTGAAGACCAAGAAGGCAGGACGTGCAAAAATGAGATAAACACAAACAGTAAATTGTAAAGAATAACTGTAATCCAATAGGGTCCAGAAAAGATGAAGACCAGGTAATACAAGACATTCACAACTGTACATGGATGATGCAGTTCACACCTATTGCTATTTATAATATCAGTTAACAGGAGTTAGTCAGTTTTTAGTCCTGACAGTTTTCAATGAGGAGAGAAAATTTGAAAGAACTGAACTTAATTCATAGTAATAAAATTTTCAGCAATTAGACTCCGAGGAAGCTACATTAGCAGAGCATAGTCCAAAAGTGATACAAAGTAGGACAGGACCTACCCAGGGCCTAAATCCTGGTGGTGGCAGAGATGAAGCAGTGGAGACCCGACAATGAAGTAATATGAAGACTAGACTAGCAGCCCAAACACCCAGGAATGCAGGCAGAAGAGTGAATACTGAATAATCTTCCTTACTGAACTTGCACATAAGTTTCATTATTGAAAGATTGAAATAACTTGGTTGTGTCAGTGCCACGTAGTTTTTCAAGCTCAAATGACTTACAGTTTAGTTACAGATATCCTCAGTTAGATGCCAGAGCAGTCAAAGTGTGCTTTTAAACTGCGTTGCATAATCTCAGTAGTCACGGTTGTTATGGAGCTGCAAATGACTGTAATTTTCATCATTCTAAGCACTTTTAGAGGAGCAATTCGTAATGCTCAACTTTTAGTGCTCAAGCCAACATGACTGAGAGCATGAGTGCCCTGCGTAATGAAAACTTTGACCTCCTACAGTTTCAGGACAGCTGCGGATGAACAATATGTGTGCTACAGTGTAGCTGAAAGCACCTTTAATAAAATCCACTTGGTGTAACTTATCGAGATTGTTTTGCCAGCCAGTGAATCTCATTCTTAGTGTATCTCTATCAAGTTTTAAGTATACTGTAAATTATCAGTCTCATCATGATTAGCTTGTTGCCGCAGAAGAAATACTCAGAGTACAGGGGGTGGAGGTGCGGGCTGTTGGATAAAAAAGGAGCTAATTTAAACCAAGTGGTACTTTTAGGATGCAAGCAAACATCCAGGGAAATATTTCAACAGTTATAAATGAAGACGGGGCAGTAATGGGGTTTTTCTCAGCTATTCCCTGCCCCACTTTTGCCATCAACTGACTTTATTGACTGAGCTGAATTGAAAAGACTTCTTAAACTTCCTCCAAATGTCCCTTTAACCCAGCAGAGCAAAGATGCTGTTTCTATACCCAGTGTGATATATATATATATATATATATATATACATATATATATATATGTGTGTGTGTGTGTGTGTGTGTGTGTGTGTGTGTGTGTGTGTGTGTGTGTGTGCCTGTGGCCCATTCAAATGTTCCCAGAATGTGTGCATTCACGTGTGTGTTTGCAATCGTAGATGTCAGTTTCTGGAGGTGAGAGGAGAGCAGTGCTCGAGCCCTTACAATCAGACACCAGCTACAAAGTGACAGTCACTCCGGTGTACAGCGATGGACAAGATGGCCTTGGTGCATCTGCCATGGGTTCCACATGTAAGGCTAACAAACACACAAAATGCAAAGCGCACACACACACACACACACACACACACACACACACACACACACACACACACACACACATCCCTGGCTTACTGTATTGACCATAATGCTGCGTTTCTCCCTTTTCACAACACAAAGATGCAGCTCCCGGTTTAGGAGAATACTGGAAGTTAATGACAATGAATTTCATCGCTGTGAGCAGGGCTTTCATTTGCATTGCATTAATTTCATGTTCATTTACGTTCTTGAAGGAGATTATAAATCAAAGCCACGACAAATACTGATGCATTCCTAATTGTCTTAATGAAGGCCACTCATAATTGCTGCAGCGCCTTTCATTAATGAGACGATTAAATTATTTTGCTCAGGTCTAATTGATTTTCTCAACTATTCTCTAGATTACCTCTTGTGAGCCAGCAGTGGCTGTCTCCTCATCGCACAGAGAATTGAAATGTCAGACAAAACATGTCTTCTTTTTAGATGAGAGCACTATAAGTCATTGTAATGCAAATAAAAATCTACTTAGCTTGAAGAATTATGCATCAGAGCCTGGTCAAGGCTGGATATTAGACCTGTAACACCTAAAAGCGTCTCTTGTAAATTCAAAGACTCTCAAGTGCTGAAAGCATGAAAAACTGTCCCAGTGGACAGCAATTGTTCTATCAAGCTGAATATAAGCGCTGAGCTTCAGATTTATATAATTAAACATTAATTTTATCATTTTTATTTAGAAGTCCTTGGGTTGATTGTCTTTATAACTGATGACTTAGGTGAATTAGTTCTTATGTTAAAGTTTTAGCATGTGTTAGTAATATCAGCTGCAGTTCTTAGAAGCTCTTCTATGTTCTGGTTTTGCTTTGTTTTTGGCAGTGCCGCTCTTGCCTCCTGAAAATCTGCTTGTGTCAGAGGAGTGGTTCAATCGCCTCAGGGTCTCGTGGGATCCACCTCGGTCTCCTGTTGAGGGTTACAAGATCGTCTACCAGCCCCTCTATGGTACACACACACACACACACACGCACACATACATTCTGTTTATTACTATTATTCTATCTAAATATACCTTCTTTTTCACCTTCCTTTGTCTAGCAAAGGAATATACAGTCACTCAGGGCTCTGCTAGGTATGGCTAATCACATGGCAACAACAGTGCATTTAGGCATGTAGACAAAATCAAGATGACCTGCTGAAGTTCAAGCTGAGCATCAGAATGCATAAGAAACATGATTTAAGTGACTTTGGGCATGGCATGAATCTTGGTGCCAGATGGACTGGTCTAAGCATTTCAGAACTGCTGATCTGCACACACATAAGACATGAAACCTTGAGGCGGATGGGCTACAGCAGCAGAAGACCACTCCTGCTTCCAGTAGGTTAACGCCCCCTGTCACAAAGCTCAAATTATCTCAAACTGGTTTCTTGAATATGGCCATCTCAATTAAACAGACCAAATGTGGGAGAACATTTTGATCATGTCAATATGTCAATATAGCCCCAAATCTATGAGGAACGTTTCCAGCATCTTGTTGAAATTAAGACAGTTCTACAGGCAAGTGGGAGTAAAACGTAGTACTAGCAAGGGGAACCTAAGAAAGTATCCTGTGTGTGTGTGTGTGTGTGCGTGTGTGTGTGTGCGTGTGTGTGTGCGTGTGCGCGTGCGTGCGTGCGTGCGTGCGTGTGTGTGTTTTATATCGTGTATAGCTGATTGTTAAGTACCCAACACTGAAAAATCTGTGACAGACACATAATGTCTGACAAAACAAAAGGCTCTCAAGGTGTTTTGGTTTTCCTGATAGTGGCTTCTTAGTTTTTCTTTTAAAATGAAGTTCAAAGCAAATGTCACCATTTGGCACTAAAATAAGACGTTACCCAAACTCATTTATTTATTTTTTGTCTTGAGGCATCATCAAAAGCCCATTTTCACTGTCATACTGCTTCTCTAGTTCTAATTGTTTCATCTTTCCAAAACAAAACAGGTTTTTTTCCATTTTTCCTTTCCATGTCTGTTTTTAGTCATCTAAACACAATTACTGTGTCTCTGAGGATCCAGCTTTAAGCAGGACAGACTGCTGATTTTAGGAAATTGTATTGAAGAGAAATAATTTTCAGCAGGCTGCTGTTTTCACGGTAAGAGCCATGGAGGGAAGAAAAGTGTCTGTGTGTGCCTTCCTACACACACGCAGCTATACAGCTACCATATACTTAATACAGGTATAAACACACTAAGTTTAGCAAATGATTAAAATGCACAGCACACATGCAAACACACAGCTTATTTCCCTTCACATTGTTCCAGTGGGCTGTGTGCTGTAAAAATAATTGCTACTCTGTCTGTATTTATCCGTTTTTATTTATTTATTCTATTGTATTTGTTTCATTTTTAATTTAAATCTTTAATCTCTGTATTCAAGGTTGTTATTATTTTGTAAAACACTTTGCAGCAGTTATCTGGGAAAGCTGCATTAATACAGAATGTTACTATTATGTCTTTGTTTTTAATTTAGTAGTCAAGTTGAGAGCATCGCTTCGTGTGTTTGTGTATATAATTAAATTCAGGTTTATTTATATAGTGCTAAACCAAAACAACATTCAGGGGCTTAAATGTGTATTATATGTCTTGATTCAATCCATGCTGAAAGCATTTGATATATTTCATGACACATGAAATATAGGGAAACATTATTTTATATTAAAATGTAGAAAGGAATTATTGTCATTCTAATATTATACTGTTAGAGGCTTAGTTTACTCGAAGATACTCGAATAGTTGGTTTTGACTTCCATCCATCCATCCATCACTTTTTTTCCACTTATCTGGGCCAGGCAGGGGCAGCAGCCTAAGCAGAGAAGCCCAGACCTCCCTCTCCCTGCCCAGCTCCTCCAGCTTTTCAGGGGGAATATTAAGGTGTTCCCAGGCCAGCTGACACATATAATCTGTCCAGCGTGTCCTAGATCTGCCCCCAAGGCCTCCTCCCAGTGGAATACCTCACCCAGTAGATGCCAAAGAGACATTCTAGTCAAATGCTCGAACTGGCTCCAAAAGGAATGGAGGACCAAGCTCCTGCAACGGTTGTTTAAGGATTGAATTGCCAGTAGCAATGAGCCAAACACCCCATACACCCAAAGCACCTCCCTGAGGGACACAGTCGAATGCTTTCTCCAATTCCACAAAACGCACGTAGACTGGTTGGGCAAACCTTTAAAAGACCCGGTCCAGTGTTTCGCGACTGAAAACCGCTTTGTTCCTCCGGTATCTGAGGTTCGACTGACGGACGGACTCTCGTTTTCAGCACCATGACTTTCCCGGGCAGGCTGAGGAGTTTGATCTCCCTTTAGTTGGACACACCCTCCGGTCCCCTTTCATGAAGATGAGAACCACCAGCCCAGTCTGCCAATCCAAAAGTACTTCCTCTGATCTCCAAGCAACATTGCAGAGGCACGTCAACCAAGACAGCCCCACAACATCCAGAGCCTTCAGGAACTCAGGGCGAACCTCGTCCACCCCAGGAGCCTTGCCACTAAGAAATTGTTTAACTGCCTCAGTGACCTCACCCCCGGAGATATACAGTGGGGCAAAAAAGTATTTAGTCAGCCACCGATTGTGCAAGTTCCCCCACCTAAAATGATGACAGAGGTCAGTAATTTGCACCAGAGGTACACTTCAACTGTGAGAGACAGAATGTGAAAAAAAATCCATGAATCCACATGGTAGGATTTGTAAAGAATTTATTCGTAAATCAGGGTGGAAAATAAGTATTTGGTCAATAACAAAAATACAACTCAATACTTTGTAACATAACCTTTGTTGGCAATAACAGAGGTCAAACGTTTACTATAGGTCTTTACCAGGTTTGCACACACAGTAGCTGGTATTTTGGCCCATTCCTCCATGCAGATCTTCTCGAGAGCAGTGATGTTTTGGGGCTGTCGCCGAGCAACACAGACTTTCAACTCCTGCCACAGATTTTCTATGGGGTTGAGGTCTGGAGACTGGCTAGGCCACTCCAGGACTTTCAAATGCTTCTTACGGAGCCACTCCTTTGTTGCCCGGGCGGTGTGTTTTGGATCATTGTCATGTTGGAAGACCCAGCCTCGTTTCATCTACAAAGTTCTCACTGATGGAAGGAGGTTTTGGCTCAAAATCTCACGATACATGGCCCCATTCATTCTGTCCTTAACACGGATCAGTCGTCCTGTCCCCTTGGCAGAAAAACAGCCCCATAGCATGATGTTTCCACCCCCATGCTTCACAGTAGGTATGGTGTTCTTGGGATGCAACTCAGTATTCTTCTTCCTCCAAACACGACGAGTTGAGTTTATACCAAAAAGTTCTACTTTGGTTTCATCTGACCACATGACATTCTCCCAATCCTCTGCTGTATCATCCATGTGCTCTCTGGCAAACTTCAGACGGGCCTGGACATGCACTGGCTTCAGCAGCGGAACACGTCTGGCACTGCGGGATTTGATTCCCTGCCGTTGTAGTGTGTTACTGATGGTGACCTTTGTTACTTTGGTCCCAGCTCTCTGCAGGTCATTCACCAGGTCCCCCCGTGTGGTTCTGGGATCTTTGCTCACCGTTCTCATGATCATTTTGACCCCACGGGATGAGATCTTGCGTGGAGCCCCAGATCGAGGGAGATTATCAGTGGTCTTGTACGTCTTCCATTTTCTGATGATTGCTCCCACAGTTGATTTTTTCACACCAAGCTGCTTGCCTATTGTAGATTCACTCTTCCCAGTCTGGTGCAGGTCTACAATACTTTTCCTGGTGTCCTTCGAAAGCTCTTTGGTCTTGGCCATGGCGGAGTTTGGAGTCTGACTGTTTGAGGCTGTGGACAGGTGTCTTTTATACAGATGATGAGTTCAAACAGGTGCCATTCATACAGGTAACGAGTGGGGGACAGAAAAGCTTCTTACAGAAGACGTTACAGGTCTGTGAGAGCCAGAGATTTTCCTTGTTTGAGGTGACCAAATACTTATTTTCCACCCTGATTTACGAATAAATTCTTTACAAATCCTACCATGTGGATTCATGGATTTTTTTTTCACATTCTGTCTCTCACAGTTGAAGTGTACCTCTGGTGCAAATTACTGACCTCTGTCATCATTTTAAGTGGGGGAACTTGCACAATCGGTGGCTGACTAAATACTTTTTTGCCCCACTGTATCAGTTGTCCGCCTTGTCTCCAGACGCTGCTTACGCTACAGAAGACTTGTCAGTGGGATTAAGGAATTCCTTGAAGTATTCCTTCCACCATCCAACAGTGTCCTCAGTTGAAGTCATCAGTGCTCCACCCACACTATACACAGTCCAAGTAGAGTACTGCTTTCCCCTCCTGAGTCGGCTGAGTCATATCTTTGTGTTTATCTTGTTTGTAGCGTGTGCCTTAAAAAAATCAAAAACGTTTATCATTGTTTGTTTCCTTTTTACACCAGTGTGTATGTGTCTTCTTCTCAGTTCACGGTCCAGTATTGGAGACAACAGTGGATGAAGATGTGAACTCCATGCTTATTGTCAATCTACAAAGTGGGACAGAGTACAGTGTCCGAGTCAAGGCTTCCTACCCTGCAGGAGAAAGTGAGCCACAGCTAATAAATGCCAAGACATGTAAGTGTCCTTCTCATAAACCTGCAAGTAACAGCACAGAAATGTAAATGCTGAGGAACTCGTTATCCCTCACAGTCTCTTGGCTGTTACAGTTCATTACCATAAGATTGTGAACATATGCAAGCATAATTTTAAATTGCACTTTCATTGAAAAAACATTGACTTACTTTTGGGAAGTTATTATATTTTTCGGGGATTTACTCATTCGCCTACCAAGTGAAAGATGTCTGTTTTGATCCCGGGAGGAAACACAAATCCCTTTGGGGTTGTGTCAGAAAGGGCATCTGGTGTAAAAATCTACCAAATCAAACATGCACAAGGGGTTGCCACAGCAACCCCCTATGAATAAAGGAGCTTTATTGGGATGTCACCACCAGCTGGAAATTTTTTAATTATAAATTTGCCACAAAACGTTGTGTGGCAATTAGACGGCAGCAGAAAAGCAAAGTAGTTTAAGGAAAGTGGGGAAGGTACAACATGCATATTAAACACCTGCTGATATCATACTCTCTAATTTCCATTGAGACTTTGGCAAACAGACAGATGGATATTAATATTTTCCTTGCAGGCGGTGAGAACAATCTCTTTTGCATATAGATTTGGTATCAGTAGGTGCAGTAAGAACTAATGCAGGCTTTAATGCTTCTTTCATCTAAAACAAATAGATGAAGAGAGTGGGAGGCTGAGACACCGAGAGAAAAGAGAAAAGTTAAAAAGCACTGCATGCATGCTTTCATTTATGTTGTCTTTTTAGTTTTTTTTTTCTTTATGTTTCTGTGTAGTCATGTGAGTTTTCAGAAAACTGCCCTATCATCCCTCTCTCAAAATCTATTGCGGTTTTCTAGGTTTAAGGTCTAATTTCAAGTGGTGGGGTAAATACAAATAAGCTTATACTGTAGTTTTAATAGGTCATCACCACACTATTTCCCTCTGAAGCAAAGTGCTGAGACACGTAAAGCCGAGTGATTAATCAAGTTGCACATCACCTGCAAATAAATGGGCTGCTTTTGATTTCTTTTTATTAATTTGTGCTGCAGTGATGTGCCATCCTTCATCTGTTTTTCTCTGTGCCCCAGTAGGATGACTTACAACTCCCTCACGCCTTCCTGTCTATATAAAGCACTCATAATGAAAGATGCTTTCACAAAGAGAGAAAGATAAAACACGAGGCACTGGGATGCAAATTATACCACCTTCCATATATAAACTTTACACTCTGACACCGGCGTGGCAACAAATTTTTAGCAGTGACTTCAGGACTAACAGAATGCATGTATTTTGTTTTTCAACTTTATCCACATGTTACTCTTTTGGGATCCATGCTATCTACCGCATTATGCTTGTAGTACTGTTTTTCATGCTGTAATTAGTTTTTCTACACTGTTGGCCAGGGATCAAGAAAATATCTCATCACTAAATATTAAACAGAACACATATGAGATGCAATCAATTCTCAATGTGCCGATACATTTTCAGATGTATCGCATTTCCCCATGTTACACAGTGCTTAGTTAAATTCATTGCCAGTAGTTTGGTCTTCTCTGGGGGAACCCTGATTTATAAAGGGAAGTGCATGGAATCATTTGTCATTTTAATAAGGTGGCTATAGTGTCATATTTCCCCGGGCACACTGCATTCATGGCAGCCTCATCAACAGAAGGTTATATGGCATGTTTGCACAAGTAATTTGCACATACTAACATGTAGCATAAAAAGCAAATTTAGTACCCGTAGGACCAGTGAATGAAATTAACTTGTTTCCCTCAGACAAAGCCTAATATATTTTGAAATTGGGTGCTGGAGCTTTTATCATATAGGTTAGCACAAGACTGCAGAAGAGTCTCATGATGTTTTGCAGAAGAAAAAGAGAGGTTTGACTCAAACTTTCCAGTATGAAAAGAAAGGCATGATGAGAAACATCCTGAATCAACTAAATATATACTTTTCCTTTGGGTGCAAAGACTTTTTTTCATCCAGTTGTAGCAAAGGAAGCCAAAATCAGACATTATTTTAACGCAGTGTTTATCTGCATGCTGCTGCACCCACATGTGCATCAGCACCAGCTTGTAGGTGTCTTCCAGTGCCCCGTGAATGTTGCATGTTTGTATGTATGAGAGTAAGTTTATGTGCATCTTTGCATATTATTAATAGAAATGATGGGTTGCCCTATGCATTATTCAAAAGTATTTAAAATAAGGCACCTGCCATATGGTCCCGGCATAAAATATCCATTTACTGGCACAAGAGCCGAGTTTATTTTATATCATCAGCAAATTCTGTTAACAAGGAGGAAAGAACAAGAGTGAGCGAGAGAGGGAGAGAGAGGAAAACAGAAGAGAGAGTGACTCCAGGGAGGTTTGCTTGCCTGTGGTACACTCAAATAACACTACCAAACAAGTTTCAGCTATTAAAACTGCTCAGCTGTTTTGCATTTCACTGCATAATGTCTCTTGTTCCCCCACAAGACACATCAACGCTGACTAATTTTGTTACTTAATGATTTATTTTAACATCTACCCAGCTGAAAGTTTTAGACTATTTACACTTGGTGCACTGTTAATGTTCTGACCACTTTTCTGTTTCATACATAATCCAGACAATTCATTTTGTCCGAAACACTAATAACTGTTTACATTTCCCTTAAAGTGCTTTGCAAAAGAGCTTTCTGTTTGGGGATTTCAAAATTTCTCCTACTTAAACTCTTCATTGTTTGGTGCGTGGAAGGGCTGGGGACAGCAGGAAGTAATAGTGTGTGCGTGCGTGCGTGTCGGAGAGAGAGAGAGAGAGAGAGAGAGAGAGAGAGAGAGAGAGAGACATTACGAAATGCATATTAGTGAGTGTATTGGAAATTGAAAACTAGAGGTTAATCTGACCTTTCTATCATCTCTACAACTCTTTGTTTCTCTCTAGTATTCCTTGGTGTGTCTGGCTTGTCAGCCTACCAGGTGCGACCCAACAGCATGTGTGTTCAGTGGCAGCCTCTTCTACATACTACAATATACAGAATCTCTATACAGTCCACACTCAGTAAGTACTTTTACTCTTAAGACCTGTCAACAACCCTCTGGCAACCTCCATTCACTAGGGAAGAATGTGTATTCTCCACCCAGTTAGCGAGTGGTTGCTAGCTGAGGGTGCTGCACCAAAAACTTTCCCTGTGTTTGCTTTGCTTGTTAGCAGATTGCTGTGTGGTTTGCAAGTGTTTGCACATGTCTACAAACACTCGCCATTTACTCTCTGAATGCCTTGCAAACTGGAGACAGAGAATGGTTGCCATCAAAGTTAAAGTTGATTGAATTAGGAAGGTGCCTTCCTGCTTCAATCAACAGATTTCAAAAGGTGCAACTTTTATTTCAAGGTGACCAGTTCAGTACCACTTGGCAAGTGGTTTGCAAGTGTTTGCTGACAAGTCGGTCTCTCACACGGTAACCAGGCTCTAAGATTACATGAATGGGGAGACTGTTCTAATTCCCAACACGTAACATACCGACAATTAGTTACGTCCTGAGGCGTCCCACAGGAACGAGAAAGGTAACCTTCTGCATCCCTATGGTACGCGCCAGATTGCGGATGGAGTCTAACAGAATGACGCTCCCGGCAGTAACACACATTCCAGCCGTGTATTCCAGCTCTAACCCTAACCTTAATCCTAACCTTAACCACAGTCTTAATCGGCTTAGATAGTGTTTTCCAAAGTGATTAATGATGAGGAAGTAAAATAAATATACATGTGTCGATTAATTCCAAACTGTTCTCATGTTTCCGAGAGCGTAACATACCGAGGATTTGTCACATAGCGTCGTACGTTACGTTTTGGGTCGAGAACGTGTTGGAATGGGATGATAACAGCAGCAGCCAGCAACATCATGCAATCGGATGGTTGCCGACTCATCTCCAGACCTGTATGACTGAGACCTTAATTATATTGTATACTGGCATATACTTGTATCTGTGAAAAGTGTAATTATTTTAATTTAGTCCATTGGTAATTTGACCTGTTACAAGCTGCTCACTCTCTGAAATATGGTCTGAACCCCACCTCACCTTTACTGTAATAAAACTTCATCCCAGAAACAAGCAGGAGTTCTCTGCAGAGACACATAGTCAATACGTACATTTTTACTGTGCACCCCCCAGTTGTCCCAACATGTGAGAAACAATATTTTTGCCAGTTAAGTATCTGGAATACAGTTCAGTCAGTAAATCAAACTCTTTACTAGAGTTGTGCTATGCGGTGATGCAGCTGGATTCAGGCTCCGACCTTTTGAATGTGTGTCCTCAAAGGTTTGCAGTATCCTCGTGAAAATGTCTCCTCTGTTTATTATTAACACAAAGACCAGTCAGCTCAGGACACGTGTACTGGTTACGGGTACCTTTCACATTCATGTTGATTTATATTGATATGAGCAACTGGGGAAATACGTGTTATATTTGTTTCATTCTCACATGGCACTGGTTTCTGCTGTGAGGGATCATCGTAAATCTTGCTATTTGCAGAAGGGAAGGGGAGATATGATATGCTCGATAAATGACATGGGAGGAAACTGCTTTGAGAATCGCGCATGTCATCGCAGCAGAAATGAGACCAGGAAAGACACAGAATGTGACCTTTAGACGCTGTTTAATACACAGATCACCTTATTAATCAATGGAAAAAGGGAGCTGGAGGAAGAAAGGGGGTTGAAGCAAAGGGAGGAGGGCGCACAAAAAGGAGAAAGTGGAAAAATATGTTTTAGTTAAATAGAATCAGCCAAGGAAAAAA
Organism: Aulonocara stuartgranti; assembly: GCF_965226115.1. Taxonomy (NCBI): domain Eukaryota; kingdom Metazoa; phylum Chordata; class Actinopteri; order Cichliformes; family Cichlidae; genus Aulonocara; species Aulonocara stuartgranti. Next base: position 22,587,193 of record NC_138947.1, read on the forward strand.
GTTGTGTTTAACCCCAGCTTTGTGATAGTTTGACAAAAATATAAAACCCACGTTGTGTTGACCGAGAAGTTTGGAACTCATCCTATCACAGTGAACAATTTCAAGTCGGAGCTTTATTTTTATTCGTCCTCAGGGGGCTATCCCACAAGTTCATATAAAATCTAAAGCCCTCCTGATATTTTTCAGAGATGGCTATCATGTAGAAATTGCTGTATAGATTTGTGGTCATCCTCAAAATAATTTGTTAGTGTAGGCAAGTGTCACTGCTTAGTCCACAGGGTTATTTTTGAAATATCAGTGCAGTAAAAATCAAAACATATTGTAGCAGGCAGGTTGGACTACCGTATGTGCTTCATGGGTTTACATTAAGCCTGAAAATATCCTGTCATTTATTCCTTGATTGCCGTTCAGTGAGATTCGTAGTTGGTAAATGGGTTCCACCCATTTGATTTGCCATGGGAAAGAAACCGCAGGTGTGACTAATACCATTACCAATGATCTTGATTTGCTTTGGTGTGCAAGCAAGGCAGTGTGCACAACATCAAAGCAATGACAGCACAGCAACAAAATTGAATGCAGCTTTATTAAAATTAAACTGAATAACAGGAATGCACTGTGTATGTATATCAGATCTTGGCTCTGCTTTAAAATAGATTTTTCCGACGGCGTTCAGGTTCGTGGTTGCTGTTGATTAAACTAAATTGGAAGCTAGCGTTGGCTGATAAATGTATTAGAGACACGAACAAATTCGGCGTGTGATTTGTGCACGCATTTCATTGCCTTTCGAGGGAAGAAGACAGCAGGAAGAAGGGAGATTTCTCTCCCGTCTTCCTCGCGAACTTTTCGATTTGTCTTTGTCTCTCTCTCCCTCTCCTGCCTGAGTAGCGGTGGGATGTTGAAGTCGAAAGTTTAGAGATTTACTTTAATCCACGCAGAGCCAGCCAGCTGCTTAAACACCTTCTCGGATGGAAACGCGCGGAGCCTCGACAGCTGTTTCCCTAAACTTTATTATCTATGGCTGCTTCCTGCGTGGAGGAAGAGCTAATTTGTCAACCTCCAAGATGAGAGACACATTAGGAAATAAAATTAGACTAAATGAAACTGACAAATGGCAGCCATTAGAGTGTGTACTGTATACGCGAGTTTCCAGTTTGTACCTTTTGGGCTGCCAACATAAATTCTCATGTCTTTTCTTCTCTGTGATCCTCTCGCTCTGCAGCCCGTCAAAACAGACACTACAAAGTACGTGTTTGCAGTCTGCAATCCAGGGGAAATTGTCAAGAGAAGACAAAAGAGCTCAATAACGTGATTTATTTTGATTTTCAGTTGATTTAAGATGTTTTCCCACACTTTTTGAAAACTTTCTCGCTTACCTTTTTGGTGAAGTGAAAGCGGCACATGTGGCGGATTCTCAACCAGTGTATGTGTGTGTGTTGTGCTTTCATCATGAAAAAGATGCCTGAGAATGAATCATTTTGATGCATCACAGTTAATTCTGTAAAGTCAACAAAACATTGAGCTTCATCAGAGCCTTAAACCGGACTCAAATCTGATTATATTTACCCTAATCTGCTAGAAAATACATTATTAATATTATCTTAGATTTTCATTGAGAACACAGATGAAAATGAAGGTGTGTCTTTTGTAAAAGTTCGTCTAAAAAGCATCTCCAGGCGATTTCAGTCTGTTTGGCGTGCATGACTTTTACTGGGAATTTTAATCACTCTAAATCAGCTCTTTTATTTCTTGTTGCCTTGCAGATGGTCAGAGACAGGAAGTGAGGCTGGGAGGTGGAGCTTCCCGACACTGCTTTTACGACCTCACTCCTAGTAGCCAATACCAGATCAGCGTTCACGCGCAAATACAAGAAACGGAGGGACCCTCTGTGTCCATCACTGACATGACACGTATGCTGGGTTTATGTTTGTTTTATGTCAAAGCTGTCGATCATTTCATTCATTTCTATTTATCGTGAACATTTTTAAAGGGGTTGCAAGTTTTATTCTTATTTCTTTTTTACTCATTTCTCATCTAATGTAATCAGTTAATCCTTTACGTCTCCATCTTATGTATATTTTTCCCTCTTTGCACACTGTAGCCATCTCGTCGCACATCTCGTAGCTTAGGTTTTCTTTAATTTGCTCGGTTGCACTCTCGGAAAACATATCGTGTTTGTGCAGTTCATTGGTCTGTTAATGAGGTGAGGTGAACCACACAGCTCCTGGGATCAAGAAGACTGGTGTAAAAACCAGGAATACCAAAAAAAATGAATAGATAGATATGTTCTCATATTCACATTGCTATGTAGCAAGACATCTGTTGGATGACTTAATCTGTTTGGTTTTGGAAATAGTTGAAGGTCTATAGACAAGTGAAATTTCACTGATGTATTCACTGTAAATGTAATTAATACGAGTGTGTCTGTGTATCAAAACCTTTAGCTGTTAGCCACAGCAAAGAGAAGTATCGACTACAAATTGTCATAATTATATTAAGTTCAGTACTTGAAATTGTACTTGTTGCTTTTACACACAGCCAACAGCCACCTTTCCATATCATCTGTGTAAGTCTGTAAACAACCGATAAAGCTCAAAGGGTGAAAAGACACAATAAAAGCAAGAAACAGCGTCAGGTAACGAAGGCACGAATTTCACCTGAACTCCTCACTGTTTATCATTCAGTGACAGCTGTGTCAATCAAGCAGATATTCTCAAGCAGGCTACATATCTTTGTTTTGTCACCACAGCGGTGTGGTGTGGAAGCCGAAGAAACATTTGTTGAGATAATCTCATCCAGTTTTACAAAGTGTGTGTCGCTTCTTTGCGCAGTAGCAAATCTCTCCGAGATGATTCACTTTACTGCTCTCTGGTTTGACAGAACTTTCTCCAAAGTAAGTAATCTGACACCGAGGCACAGACTTTAACTTGGGGCTGTTTTTGAGTCTTACAGACAATAGATGCTAGACTGATAAAAAAAAAATCACTTGTGCTGTTAGGATGTATAGAAGCAATTTAGAAAGTTCAAATCTGAAATAATTCCAAAATGGAGCAAAAGACAAACTCAATAAAACACAGAAGCTGTTTTGCGTATGTACAATATCTACAGATTGCATTAGAAATCTTTTTTTCTGTAAAGGTCCAGAGCTCAATCGCTGGAGGAAAGGTTAATAGAAACAGACCACTGCTATGTCTCAGTGTGCCAGCTGTGTTTGTGTGCTCATGCACAAGTGTGTGTTTGCGGTCTGCATGTAGACCCCATTGATGGTGCCACTTGTCACTGTCGTCATGATTGATGACCTTGCCTTCTATCTCTGTGTCTCTGTGTGTGTTTGTGCGTGCTTCCAGTTGCAGCACCCACTCAGGCTCCGACTGAACCACCCACTACGGAGCCCCCACCCACAATCCCACCAGCCAAAGAGGGTGAGATGAAGCTTTTAATACTCTTATGTTCAATGTGGTGGATAATCCTTGCAGTTGACATATTATGTCTTTTTAGAGGAAATATGACATCCATCTTATTTCTGTTCCTTATTCCCACCTGGTGTATTCATTGTGTACTTTGAAAAACAAAAATGGCCAATACATTCCTTCTCAATAGTTTGTTTACATACAAAACATGTGCGTTCTGTAAAACTGACGCACGTAATTGCTGAACTTCTTATCTGAACTTATTTTGCCTGTGTGTGCAGGAAAAATGCGACTGAAGCAACTTAGGAAAATGAATGTGAGACAGAAGAGTGTGTTTAGTGGATATATTGGGAAAATGATGCCAAAGATTGAGCTGCCAGAGGAGAGGAAAAGGGAAATACCAAAGAGAAAGTAGTGATTGAGGGCGTGCAGATGGTGTGACAGAGGAGGATGCTAGGGAGACGGAGGCACGAAAGAAGAAGGCACAGTCCCCAACGTGCTATACCGCTCTGCTGTGGTACTGAAACTGAACATACACAGTAAATCATAAGGAAATTTGGAGAGTCGGCTTGTAAATTTAGGGTGTGCTAAAGGAAAATCTCAGACATTTTTATTCCACAATGACTTAATTATGTGAAATATACTGATTCTGCTGCAGCTAACACCAAAATGAAGAAAAGTAACCTCTTATCATATTACCACAGGCTCAGCTAGGCTAATCTGATCACTCTTACTCAGCTTTATTTCTCCTCAAATCATGCAGGTTACACTTGACTCACCGCTGACCAGCAAGTTATGATACCTGTGAAGTTTCTCTTCACTGGATCAATCACTAAGTAAAATTTAGAAAATGAGCCTCAGCTGTTCTTGATAAATTCAAACTACAATCTACGTAATAAAACACATCCAATCCAAGCACTATATCTATTTTAATACATTAAAAAAGAGAGCATGTCAAATTAAGGCATTTGAACCATTTTTAAAAAGCCAATAATGAATATGATGTCACTAACTTTTTAATAACACTTGAGCCTTTGGAGAGCAAGGAGCCTAATTCCTCTGTTCTTATGCAAAATGCTTATAAAGCCATACTTAATATAGGATTTTGTACGCTCTTTTATTAGGTGACAGGTCTCTACAGCTGGCATGCCAGTTTAGCTTTGGGCTGTTTTATTAAAGAGCCATGCTGTTGTAATACATGCCGATTTAGCACACTTGACAAAGCTCAAAAAAAGTCATCTGGAGAGCAGCATGTGTTGCTCCAAAACTATAATTTCAGTGTTAATCTGAAGAAATTAATCAAGTTCAACTTTTGTTTTCTCTTTTTGATGCTTTCAAGTTAATAAACATGATTTGCAATTTAGTCTTTATTAGCACACAGCTTCTTTCTTTCTTTTCCAAACAGGGTTGTGAATGACTCATGAGTTAGGACAAGCAAAAATGTTTTTCAAATGTTTTTTTTAAATCAAAAGCTCAAGTAACGAAGGGGTTTGAGTCCACCACCCTTTCACCTACTACCCAGACAGGCTTCGTCCTCCTCTGTTCCTGTCTGATGAGCTCAGGTAAAAGGTCGCACCACAACACGAGGTCCACAAAAGTGAAAGACACACCTGCTGAGCCCGCCTGGAAGCGCTTCTGTCTAAGTTTCTGACCTTTGTCAGACCAGTGCCTCCATCTGTAATGACAGGCAACCTTTATTCGGGACAGAACTGCAAAGATGGGAGAAACAGAACACAAGGACCGTGTGTTTATTCTACATAGGAGGGAGAAGACAAAGAAACAAAGTTATGCCGCATGAAGAGATAGAAAGAAAATTTACTGAAAATGGTCAAATGTTCAAGACAGATGGCAACGCAGACCCGAAACACAAACAATCCTCTCTAACATTGAAGTTTTCTCCTCTCCTTTGTTGCATTGGAATTTATGGATACTGACATGGTCATAAACAAGGTTAGAAATTTAGCAAAGACTTGGAGGTTGCAGACTTGTTAAAACCACAAAACAACTTTACAGCAGTGATGAAAAGGCTGCTGGGAGTCATCAAGAAACCTGAGACAAATAAAAGAGGGAAACGTCGCTGCAGGGCCGTGGATATATAAGAGCGGCACAACCAGACAGGATAGAGATGATTTTTAGTTCAGAAAAATCAGAGTTTAAAAATGTGTGAGCACCATACCTTTAATCTTATGAACTCCACAGTTGGCAGATTGCTCTGAAGACCTAGTCTTTGCATATTTACCCTTTTCCAGCAGATGTATATTTGCAGAGCTTCATACTTTGCATATTTACTCTGAGTCTGAATATATTAGGCAGCCAGTTAATATTCCACTTACGCTTTGTCCTCTGCTGACATTCACACTGTGTGAAATTATTTTTTTGTGTAGACACAAAGCGTTGTGCTGACTAAATCTAAACCCCTCCCTTATCTGTCTGAAGTATGTAAGGAGGCCAAGGCTGACCTGGCGTTCCTGGTCGACGGCTCCTGGTCCATCGGAGACGACAACTTCATGAAGATTACACGTTTCCTCTACAGCACCATGGGATCGCTGGATCTGATTGGACAAGATGGCACCCAGGTCAGTCACATGACAGCATTCTTAGTGAACTTATCTCGTTTTACTCATTCATACCAGTTTTCCCCAAAAATCTGTCATTACATGGGAAAGGAAGATTTATGGATTAAAACGTCATGCTGTGTTGACCGCCTCGCTCTGACTCACAGTGAAGTGAGACTCTTTGCAGGGCTTGGATTCACATTTAGGACTGTTAGTGGTTGTTGTGTCTAGTCTAAATTCCTGTGTCTAGTGAAAATTACCGTTTTGCCAGTTTACACAGTTTAACCAACAGAAATCCAAATTGTCCCTAAGGCTTTTCATTTCCTTTCAGTCTCTTTGCAATTTATTTTCTTTGTTTAAGAATTTTTCCTCATGGGAAATATGATGTATAGCAGACAGTGGGGCTCCAGCCAAATGCAGCCGTACTCAAAACCATAATAATGAGGGAATAACTTAATTGCATATCTGAGTATAATCTGAGGGTTAGGAACTCGTTCACAGACGAGAGAATTATGTGTATGCGGGTGTTAATCCCTGCAAAAAGATAGATTACAACCCCCTGCCGCTCTAGCGAATTACCTCATCCTCTTTCCTCCAGCCGTTATGCACTGCAGCCAATTTCACCAATAGCCAGTCACCAAAAAGAGAAAGAAAAGCTATTTTTAATTTTTGCTTTAGGATCTGCTGAAGCTAGACTAACATTCAGCGGAGAGTAAAATAAAGGAGCTTGGATGCTGATAATGAGAGGATGGAGGGGACTTATCGAAAAGCCACTTAGTTTCTGTAACCTACTGTTTTCTTTGTTTCAAAGTTAGCCACTGAAATTTGATTAGAACAGAAATTTTACCCATATAATGTATCTTAGATCATTTGAGTTTAGTCCACATCCTTCGGATCATTTATTGTTTAGGAAAGAAAGGTGCTGACACTGGCATTCATTGATATTAGAAGGATGCTCTGGAGCCAACCACTACCCTGAAAACCCCCTGATAAATCAGCAGGACCAAAGCTTTACATCTGTTGAAAAGTTTGGGAAAGTGAGAAGAAACTTTAAACTCCCCGTGAGTCAATCTTTACTTTCTGGAATGACCTCTTGTTGCTGAGCGGTATTGAGTTAACTCCACTCATTTGCAGCCACCGTTCCAGAAAACAATACTTTTCCTGCAGAAATGGTGATTTTAATAAGTTGAGTGCAGATGCATTAAAGCTGGTATAAACAGTGAGTGGTTCTCTGTCAACGTGATTCTAACAGAGCAAAAGTTTGACTCATGTTACCACGGGGGATATTACCATCTTCACTCCCTCAGACTATCTCCCATTTATCAGGTCCATCAATAGTAATGCTAAGCTCTAACTCGGGGCTGTTGCTCCCTGTTGTCACTGTGAACTCATTTATTTGCGCTTCTGTCCTGCATGGCCCCCACTATGTCAGCAAACCTCAGCTGGTTCATTTATCACACTGTAGAGGTGCTTGCTAAACCCTTTTGTTTCATTTGTGTAATGTCTGCTGTTAAGGAGTTCACTAGCCTTGCTGTGCCCCATAACCTTCTGGCAGTAGGCTACCAGCATCAGAGCGCTGGCTGTAATGTGAGAAAGTTGGCTGCACAATAAAGAGGGAGTTGGCTGGGTAATGTAGGCTGACCAAAGCCAACAACAGCACCATTAGCAGTCTGGAGGTAATGACAGTTGTCCGACGCTCTTAGAGTATGGATATTAGACTGATTACAGTGCCAGTTTGGGAATGTGGATGTATGTATTCCTAAGTTTCCCCTATGCTTGTAGAAAAAGTTGCATTATTCCCTTTTTGCATCATGAGTGTTTCTTAGTGTGAAAAATATTAAATACACCAGGAAGGACCAGATGAAAAAAAGGTGATAACACTGCCCCGTCTATAAAGCTATAATCTTAAACTGTGAATTGTATATTCAGGCCTCTTGTGCATCATGTACAGACAAACCCATCTGCACTACATTCGCTTTGTGGGGCTATTTTGTCGCACCCCAATTAATGTAATTACACAATTACCATCAGTGAACAATAGCAATATCTGTTTGATACTGTTGTTAATGTCCAGAAAAAATTCAGAGAGTGTTGGTGATAATGACGTGGATATTAGGTTGTTTGACCAAGATCGCAATCATTTGGCTTCATAACACTTGACTAATGCCAGATAAGCTTTTTTTGTGTGTAATTTAGGTTTTTTGTACTATGGGGCGAGGCTGAAACTACCCTGAAAACCCTTTGTGGCAGTATCGTGAATCACATGACTGTGAACAGATGATGACAGAATTTTACTATTTTCTAAATTCTCCCTTTATACGGAGTTTAAACCCAAACTGGCTCAGGCAAACGGCACTTTAAATTTGCATAATTTTATTTGACATGTGTCTCTGTCTCTCTCCAGGTGGCCGTTGCTCAGTTCAGCGACGATGCTCGGACCGAATTCCAGCTGAGTTCTCATAGCAACAAAGAAGCACTGCTGGAGGCTATTCAGAGAATCAGCTATAAAGGAGGAAACACTAAGACAGGTTAGAACAGCACAATGGCAGGATTATAGTGGTGATAGTTACTGCAATTCCCTTTGTTTAGCTTTATTTATTAGCAGGACATTTTCATTATAATCTATGTTAGTACACTGCTCAAAAATTTAACACAGATGAAAAAGAGAAAAATCATGCTTTATGGCCTGGATAATGTTTTAGGAATAAAAGGATGCCAAATCGTTTTGATAAAAAATTTAAATGATGAACCTACAGAGGGCCTAATTCAAAGGCAACCTGAAAATCAAAGTGAAAAAGTGATGCTAGTCCATTCTGAGGGAATTTCCTTGCAGCAACTCAAAATGGTACTCAGTAGTGTGTATGTGCTTCTAAGCATGACTGGCAACGTCTGGGCATGCTCCTAATAAGATGGATGGTGTCTCGGAGTATCTTCTCCCGGGTCTGGACCAGGGCATCACTGAACTCCTGGACTGTTAGGTGCAACCTTGGGGTTTGGATGGATTGAAAAATGATGTCCCAGAGGTGTTCTATTGGATTTAGGTCAGGCAAGCATGGGGGCAAGTGAGTGGTATCAATTTCTTCATCCTCCAGGAACTGCCTGCCCTCACTGCCCAGCCCTTCGTGGCATTTGCAATAGAATACCAGAAGTGACAGGCTCTGTAACATCGTTCAGCCTGACTGTTTGGGTGGTGCGTCGGTGATGGTTTGCGGAGGCGTATCCATGGAGGAATACAACAGACCTCTACAGGCTAGGCAACAGCACCCTGACTGCTATTAGGTATTGGGCTTAAATTCTTGGACTCATTATCACACCCTATGGTGGTGCAGTGGGTACTGGTTCCCCCAGGTGTAATGCCCGGCCTTATGTGGCGAGTATGCAGGCGGTGTCTGGAGGATGAAAGAATCAATACCACTGACTGGCCTGCATGCTCACCTGACCTAAATCTAACAGAACACCTCTGTGAATCTATGTTTAGTGACTCTATGTTTGGGTCTATGTTTCCTTCTTTTTTCACTTTGATTTTCTGGCTTCCTTCTAATTCAGCGCTCTGCAAGTAGCTAATTTTCATTCCCATCATATAATGTAGCTTCCTTGTGTTTCAAACACATTACTCAGTCCATATCAGTACAGATATCAGCATGATTTTTTTACCGCTTGATATCTGATGTGTTTTTAAATAAAGTTGTCCTTTATTTATTTTTTGAGCAGTGCGTATAACTATAATACACACGTGTACAAATAACTTGACTAGTTTTATTCGTATCAAATGTGCGTCATTAACATCAAATCAGTATTCTGTCCATGTTGGTATATTGTACCACTCCTGCTTCATTGTCAGTATGCATAACAAACACTACGGATGATGAATCTATTGTAAAACTCATGTTGAAATGTCCCGCTGCGTTAGTCTACACAAGGTGAAAGCCATTAACTCGATGTGGTATGTGACTGTGCAGGTAATGCTGGTCGTTCAGAGCGCTTTCCCTCTGCTAAAGTTTGGGTCAGGGCTCAGTGTCTGCACACAGTAATTGTGTCCTTGAGCTATACCTGTGTGATACAGAGCCGATTCCACTAGTCTTCCTACATGTGTTTTCCTCTACTCTCTTTCTTTGTTGCTGATCTTTGTTCCTTTTCTCTTCTTCTTCCTTTCAAGCGTTCTTCTCGGCATTGCTTTTTGGCCGCTTTGTTTCATCCCATCCCTCTTTCATTTGTCTCCTCTTCCTAAATGTTCTCTTTGGTCCAGCTTCCCAATTATAGTTTAACAGGTGAAAACAGGTGGTGTTTTAGCTGACAGGGCAATGTGTATATGAGTGCATGTGGTCTACTGCGGAGCGGAAAATAAACCATGAAATTTAATCTTCACCACACAATAAAAAGTAGGAGTCAGTTGGTTCACACAAGGTTAAGCTAATGCTCACAGACTCACTAGTGTATCTCCAACCCTGATCTCTTTGTCTCACACACAAACACACAAACGCACACATAACTGGAGCCAGCACAGTAAAACTATTCCTCAGCAGCTCAGATACACTGTGAGTTATTCAGGCTGTTTTTACTTCGTCTAAGACACCAACACAGCATGTATTTTATTTTTAACTTGATTTTTATACTTTTTACATATTTCATATAGAAAAAGAATAATAGAATATGCATAGTATATCTAATACTTGTATTGTGCTTTTTTACAATGACAAAGGTGAAGAGTATGTCTCTGTTTGGTTTAATGGTGCTTCTTCTATGGTTTCTCCTCTGTGATCCATCCATCCATCCATTCTCTTCTGCTTATCCTTGTCAGGGTCGCGGGGGCGCTGGAGCCTATCCAGCTGTCTTAGGATGAAACGCGGGGTACTCTGTGAGCCAATATTCATAATATAGCTTCTAAAACATAATGAATCTCTGTTTTAATTACACAGGTATGTTCAGTTTACTTGTATCACTCTTGGACTCAGGGTTTGAGTTTTGTTGCTCTTGTTGTCTTTTTTGTGAGGTCATGGTTCTTGCTTTTAGTTGTGTTTCTGTTACTCTTTGAAATTCAGTTAGTGTTCGTTATATTTGGTTCCTTGTGTTTTTTTTATCCTCCCCGGTTGCTCTTTTATGAAGTTTTGTCTGTTGCTTGAGTTTTGTAGCATTGGTTATCATTTGGTATTTGTTCACTGGATTTCTTATGTGCTTAGTTTTGTACTTTTTTTGGTCTTAGCGTTTGTTTATTTACTCCCCTCTGTGTTTTCCCCTTATTCTTAGTTTTTTTTATTTAGTTGTTTATTTGGTGCTTTAGGTGCTCTTGCCATAGATCATCTGTAGATTTACACTTTCTCAGTGTCTTCTTTCACTTCATATATAATCCTAGAATTGCTACAGTGTGTTGGGATCAGAACTATGCGGGGGCCTGACAGTCGGCAGCAGAAATCCTTATTCCTCTTGTCACTGAGGATAGTCTTTTAGGACTGACTGTGTTTCTCAGGGTTGATATGCTGCTGAATGAATTTTGGACAGAGAATGTTACAAAATGAAAAGGCCTAAATCGCCTAAAGCGCAAAACCCAATTCCCCTTCCTTACAGTACATTTTGCTCCTCTGGTTCGTTGAGGGAAGGGTCAGCAGTTCCTCTGGCTTTCAAAACCGAGGCTTGCAATACAATCCATAAGTTCTGTTTGCTCTCCAAACCCAAACTATTCCCTTTTCATTTTTTCCAAACCTCAGATTCTCCTCAAAGGCCCCATTAGGGACCCTCATTGTGTCCAAAGCCCCCCAAAATATGTACTTTTATTCCTTTTAAACCTTTAGCCTCTGGCTATCTGTGTGAATACAACAGCTAGCCAGCAAGAAGCCCTGCAGTGTTAATGCCCTTTTATGTTTACTGTAAGTGGTTTGTTCACTTTATATCGCCGTCCTATGACCTTTGGAGTAGAAGAAATGTGCTCGGAAGTGTACTTGTTTACGGTAGGATTTCCAAAGATGGAATCTTTTTTAGGTATAAGTTCAGTCTGACATCTTTATTAATTCTGAGAAATAGTTCTGCCTCCTTACCTCATACAGTTGGTTGAGAGTGCAGAGCTGTTTCTGTAGCAACATGGATTGAGTTTCTTGTTTGAAGGCCTGCAAAGGTTTTTGCTTAAGAAGATCCGACAGCTACTTATTCATATTCTGATCAAACCTGTAGTGCAAAGCCTTTTCTATATACCCATTTCATAAACAATATGTAAATGATGCTGCATCCTTTTAGACTGTATAGTCAGTTTCTGTTCCAGCATCAGTACGCTCTGATACAAGTTAGAGAGAGAGCACGCTGAGGCTTATATTCTGGGATTTTGTTTGTCACTACGCATTTCATTAACAAGTTGTTGAGCCTCTGGCTGGCTTAGTCAATGATTGATGTAACATAGATATAGCTGCATTAGTCTTTATCCCTGTATACACAATGTACATGAGTACACTGTGTGTGTGTTGAGATTTTTTTTTATTTATTTTTTGCTGTATACAAGTAATTATGTTAATCCCTGGAGCGGATTGGCAGTACAGTATACACGTGGCAAATTGTGTTTCTGTAGCTTCTTGTGAGCAAATGTAAAAGTGTGTAGTTATGTGCATGTATTAAGGAGACACAGAATGTGCTACTTTTGATTTTCAGCTATTTAGCGATACACGCACTGGTCACTTTATTAGGGACACCTTGATGGTACCAGGTTGGACCCCTTTACTACAGAAGTGCCTTAATTCTTCATGGCACAGATACAACAAGGTGCTGGAAACATTGCTAAGAGATTTTGCTTCATATTTACATGATAACATTATACAGTTACTACAGGTTTGTCAGCTGCACACCTGTGATGTGAATCTCCCATTGCACCACAACACAAAAGTGCTCTATTGGATTGAGATCTGATGACTGTACAGGCCATTTAAGTACAGTGAACTCATTATCATGTTCAAGAAACCAGTTTCAGATGATTGAGCTCTCTGACATGTTGCGTTATTGTGCTGTAAGCGGACATCAGAAGATGGGTACGCTGTAGTCAGAAAGTCAGCAACAACCCTAGACAGGTGTGGTGTTTAAATGATGCTCAGTTGGTACTAAGGGGCCACAAGTATGCCGAGAAACTTTTTCTCACACCATTACACCAGCAGCCTGAACTGTTGATACAAGGCAGGATGCATTCATCCTTTCATGCCAAATTCTGACTCTACCATCCTAATGTCATAGTGGACATTGAGACTTATCAGACCTAGCAATGTTTTTTTTCCAATTTTCTGTTGTTCAGTTTTGGTGAATTGTAGCCTGATTTCCTGTGTTTAGTAGACAAAGATGTGGTCTTCTGCGGCTGTAGCCAATCTGTTTCAAGGTTCAATGTGTTGTTCATTCAGAGATGCACCTTTGCATTCTAATGATTGGTTGTTTGAGTTACTTTGGACCTCTGTCATCATCTAGAAGAAGTCTGGTCATTTTTCTCTGACCTCTGTCATCAACATGGCATTTTCACCCAGAGAACTGCTCCTTCAGTTGCAGGAGTAGTTAGTCTTATAAGAAGTGTTTGTGAACTCAAAATCAAGAATTTGATTTGGAGAGCCCAGTGTGTGCTCCCGACACAGGGGAAACCTACCTTGGAACGACAGCTGTTGTGGAGGTGAAGCCCAGGGCAAGATATGCTTCATCATATGTTCTAGTCTCTGGCTTGGATGGAAGTTGGTTTGGATGCATATTTAGCAACGCTTCTCTTTATGCTTTGCCTTTGCATGGGAGCCCCTTAAAGAAAAGCCTGTCCATTATGCGAGCAGCGTCCAAGCATTTTTTTTTTCTTTTTTCTTTTTTTTCTACAGCCCCCCCCCCCTGCAATGGCTTCACTCACTCTGAGAACCTCTTCTCTAAGATCTGCTGACAAAAGGCTAAATGCATTGGGTTGCTGCAATGTGATTGGTTGATTAAACATTTTTATTAAATTGATCAGGCATACCTAATAAAATGGCCAGTCATACATTATATTAGTAAGGGTGCGACTTTTTTTAAAGAAAGCACCCTTATTCATCTGTATTAATGCAGTCTTCTGGGACCCTCACTCAATTCATCTAGGTTTATGACTCCTTTATGAATTCAGAATTAGTGTATGAATGAGTTTCGGTGACTATAAAACTCATCCCACCAGTACATTAGTCAAACCAGTGAAACCAATAAAACCCTTTCTAAAGCCTTTGTATATGTTCAATAATGCTTTTCATGACCCTGATTAAAATTTTAAGTACTCTCATGAGCTTACTGTAACTTTTTAAAGATTAGAGGATTTAATGGCTCTGTCCATTTATGATACTCCAGAGGGAACATTACAGCCTCCACCTACAGCCACAAAAGAACAGGGAGGGAGCGTTTCCTACTGCAATATAACTTTTTTCTGTTTTTTTCTTCTTTCTTTTGCATGAAGCCTTTGAATTTTAAAACATTTAAGCATCTTTTGTTTTCCCATATTGTTTCTCTTTCTGAGTGACAGCAACAAAGCTGGTAAACTGCCAGACACCAGAACAAATGTAAAATGACACAGATTACACAAACACACTCAAAATAATGAATCGCTGATTGATGATGGGCTTTCCAACTCAAGCTGTCCTGACATGATTTGGTTTTGCAATAATTTTTTTTATCACTTTTTTTTAACTTGCTCTCCCCATCTGGATCCACTCTTCTGTCTTCTTTCCTATCCTCAACGATCCACTTAGCCCCTCCCCTGTCTCACTTTCCTTCTTTCCTACTCTGTCCAGTGTGTCACTTCATGCCTGGCTAGCTGCTGTCTCACCCATCACGAAGAGAAGACAGTGTAGAAACAGATGTAGCACTGGCAGATATCTGACATCAAAACACTTTACAGGCCAAGCACTCTATCATTTTTCATCAGTGACAGCTCACTCTAAAAAAAAAAAACAAAGAGGAGAAAGTGAAGATATGATGTGGAGTGTGGTTAAAAATTGAAAGACATCATGCACACATAGAAGAATTAATACCAGTGTTTAGCAGTATCAGTTAATGGGCGGGCCATGTATGGATGCGCTGGTTTTAGTGCAAAGTTTCCTGAGTCTGCACCTCTTGTTATAACTCCTGGAAACACATGAGAAGTGAGAGATGAGAGTGTAAGAGGACAGAGAAGGACTGATGGGGTTTTTTTTATTATGAAAAGGTCATCTGGATATGAGCAACATTTAGCACAGCTCAACTAATCATTTCCAGCTAATTATAATGGACAAAATGCAAATGATGGAATTAAATAGAAACTACCTACCAATGTATGACTGATTAGACTTATTGTTGGTGCTCTGTATGCATTCATTTGTGATAAATGAAAAAGAAAAAAAAACGTAAAAGTTTCTCTTTTATTTAGATGACCATCCGTCACCTACTCAGAGTTAATTTTTCGATGCTTTTACCTGATGGCAGCAGAAGGAGCTTCCTGAAGGAAAAATTATAAAGAAAAATGTGCTGTAGGTGCTACAAAGTTTTTCTGCTGTTTTGAATTTTATTTTGCATAACTTTTCAAGGTGCTTAAAGCACAGTGATGCACATAAATCATCATTAAATTCACTGACAGGTGTGCACAGAAATCCCCTCAGTTGCTTTGCTGTGGGTGGCTCCTGAAACCTTTTAAAACTGTCTAGACAGATTTTATTGACTGATTACATCCATTAGCAAGTGACTTTTAATTTTTTTGATAGCATGCTGTAAACCACATTGTGACGTTGTCTATCTTTCTGTCTTTGGGTGTCATTGAGATACACGCCACACAAGTTGTTTTCTGGCTTTTCTTTTTTTTCTAAATGCTAATCGCTCAGCCTAAATCTAATTTCAGGGGCTTTTGGGTCACTTGTCTGATAATTATGGAGTCAGTAATGTATTTTATTAATGTCAGTGGAATAATAAATTAGGAGGTCCATTAAAATTGCATCAAAGGTCACATGGTTTCACCTCTTTGATTGATGTGGGGAAGAGAATTTGAGATGATTAGAGATGACATCCGTGGTTCCAATAGCTTTCATTTGCCAAAACATTTATCAGCATCGAGCCTCGCTTGGGAAACATGATTGATGATAAAATGACTGCTCCAAAATGTGAAAATATGAAGCTACAAATCTAAAGAGAGGTGTTAAAAGTGGTCAGCAACGGTATTAAACACTATCTACAGGAACCGAGAGGAAGAAAACATTTTGGGGAAAAAGTGAAATGATTTGAAAATGATTTCAAACTTGTATTTAATTGTAACTTATACACACAAATGTTCAAAAAACGTTTAAACATTTTGACTAAGTTGATGACTGGGAAGTTTACTGAAGGCTACTGGTGCCATCTGGCCGGGAACAAGTGTGACTTCACTGCTTTGCCTGAACCGTGCTTCATTTGTGTAATGTAACAAAACGAAAACATGTGTGTGAGTTTTCTGCTTTATGCTGCTTCTGGTTTGTCTCTTGTTAGGTAGAGCCATCAAACATGTGAAGGAGTCTATTTTCACCTCAGAGGCGGGAGCCAGAAGGGGCGTTCCCAAAGTCCTGGTCGTTCTGACCGATGGACGTTCACAAGACGATGTCAACAAAGTGTCCAAGGAGATGCAGGTGGAGGGTGGGTATTTACGTCATTAATCCTGAAATGCAATGAACGATGACTTACTCTGGCCCTAAACTATGAGTCTGTGACAGTCGGTGAGATATGTAATGTTGTTATAATGAGCGTGTGTGGTTAGAGTCCAGGAAGAAGATCAGAGAAAATCCTCATTCGACCTCTCTGTTTTAGTCCTGTATCTCTCACGCTGCTGCGGCAAGAAAACTAACAGTGTGTTAGATTAAAGGACTTAATTAATTCCAGCTTGTAATGAGTCTTCTTTTTTAATTTCATTCTCAGGCTACATCATCTTCGCAATTGGGTTTGCGGACGCAGACTACGGCGAGCTGGTGAATATCGCCAGCAAACCCAGTGACAGACACGTCTTTTTTGTGGACGATTTGGACGCTGTGAAGAAAATAGAAGAGCAGCTCATTACCTTTGTCTGTGAGGCTGCCACTGCCAGTGAGTAACACCAGCTCATGTTTAAAACAGAGAGAGAGAGGCCGGGAGGAAAATGAGTTCAAGTCAGATGGGGATACAGGTAGACAGAAGGGAAGAGGGACAGAATAAAATTCAGCTGGGAGAAAAGGAGATATGTATCCTGAGGGAAAAAATGGAGGAGAGGAGAACTTGTGCTAATGTTGAATGAACTAACAGACTCAGTTTTGTTCTTTCAGCTTGTCCGTCTGTTTTGATGAGCGGTAACACGTTGGCAGGTAAGAGTTTCAAATACCATGCACTGTGCTGAAATCCCTGGAGAGGAAGTAAATAATAATGACTGCAATTACATCATGATGGCCCACATAGTGGTGCTAGCAATGATTATTGATTATTACACCAAAGTGTTAATGGTGATGATTCTGCTGCAGGTTTCCGTATGATGGAGAAGTTTGGCCTGGTAGAGAAGGAGTATAGCACCATACCTGGAGTTTCTCTGGAGCCGGGTTCATTCAACAGCTTCCCTTGCTACAGGTTACACCGTGATGCCCTGGTGTCTCAGCCCACCAAGTGAGTAAATGAACATTGATCCATCCGTTCACATCACAAGAATTGTGTCCTCCTTGAGTATTGGTCAGATTTTACTGAAACTTACAAACAGTGATCACCTAATGGGCTTTCACTCAAACTGTGCTCAACGTTAATGAGCTTTATAAACTCCAAACACAGCTCCAAATTCTTTAAGGTTGCATGTTGCTACATTTTGCATGAATAAAATGATAAAGACAGAAGTTCACTGAATGCCATTTGATATGATAGCTTGAAACATTGCTTTGTATACCACTTGTATCCTGTTAGATGGTTAGATAATAAAATAATAATAATGGATTGCATTTATATAGCGCTTTTCGAGACTCTCAAAGCACTTTACAATTCCACTATTCATTCACTCTCACATTCATACACTGGTGGAGGCAGCTACAGTTGTAGCCACAGCTGCCCTGGGAAGCGAGGCTGCCATATCGCGCCATCGGCCCCTCTGGCCATCACCAGTAGGTGGCAGGTGAAGTGTCTTGCCCAAGGACACAAAGAAAACTAACTATAACAGTGATCTTATTGGTCATGGTGAAGGATGGAGTGGTCCTAATGGGTGAATCCCACATAAGGAAGGTGTGGTTTGGGACTTTCTATCACCATTATGCTAAAATCAGTATTATGGCCACTGCCAAGTATAACATGCTGATGTGTTTACATATTTTTACCATACTTTTTGGTTATGGTTGTAAATACTCCTGAACTCAAACACTTTCTTTTGGTGGTGAACTGAATAAATTTGTCCTGGGTATGACTGCTTGAGAGACTTTTCGACTTCTCATTGGATTTTTATTCTCATTAGTTTGTGCAATACAGCCAACCAATGGCAAGATAACTTATCAGTTTCTACAAATTACACTTTACAAGAACCTGTGAACTGTGATGGATCACAAGACACATGAGTTACTGTGCCACTGAAATTGTATTTCAGTTGTGCATCATTATTTCGTCTGATAAGGAAGTGGATTTGCTCAGATTACTGTTCTCTTTATTTTCATTAATGATTTGCTCTGTTTTAGCTGAACACACAGTTTAGCTTTTCTAATTGATTCTCTTGTCAGAAAACTTTTAACTGGAGTCTGCATCTAATATAACAGTAACTTTTAAACAGCCAAAAAACATCCATCCATTTTCTTAACCACTTATCCAACTTTAAAATGGGGTTGGAACCTATCCCAGCTGCCACATGGTGAAAAGCTGGGTACACCCTGGACAGGCTGCACTTTCTTCGCAGACTTAACACATACAGACAGATAGCCCCTCATCTAACATCCAACATGCATGACTTTGGACTGTGGGAGGAAGCCACACAGGCACAAGGAGAACACAAAAGCATGCCAGTAACCTTCTAACTGTGAGGTTATTGTCCTAACCACTGCAGCACCACGCTACCCAAGCCAAGAAACAACTGATCACATTTCTTCTTTATGACTGCTAACTCGCCTGACAGCACAAATGCTTGATGAACAATTGGCACATCTGGAGTTGGCAGCTGGGCATAGCTTTATTCAAGTGTCATTAAGAATGAGATTAGATCTTAGAGCAAATAAGCAAAGATGATTTTGGCCATAAGAATGATCACGACACAGGGACACGATGATAAATGAATCAGAAACATCTGTAATGCACTACTTTCTCCTTCTTAAGGTCTGGGTTCACACACTTCTGATAGCTGTGTGCCAAATCAGGAAGCTACATTTGTGTTTTTAATATGTTTGCCTTTTTTTCCTGATTTATGGTTAAAGTAAATGCCTCTGTATTTACATTCATGAATGAGAATTTTTAGTTCTTGGCGACGATGCACCTACTTCGTTGAATGTGTTCTTGACTTGATGTTGTAAAGGTGTTTTTCTTATCCATGGAAATAATTCTGTCATCATGCACTTTAGTTGTCTTTTGTGGTCTTTCTGGGTTTTCGATCTTGTTGGCCACTGTATTCTTTCTTTTTAAGAAAGAACTAGATTGTTAAGCTGGTCACTTCTAAAGTTTTCCTTTTATCTCTGATAGATTTATTTTGGTTTTCTTGGTTAATGATCACCTTTTTTATTTTGTTTGGCATCTCTTTTGATCTATTTTTGATGGTTTCCACGAAAAGCTCCCAAATGCAAGTTAAACACTTTGAATCACCTGCAGGTTATTTATCTCCTATTTGTCATAGTATAATGAGAGAAACTGCTTCACCTGGCTATTAAACTGCCTGTCAGCCAGTTGTCTAATTATTTTTGAGCCTCTAGAAATGGAGGACTGTTTATACAAATGGCTCTAATTCTGAAACAGTTACAATACAGTACAGCACCTTTGTTACAACCCTTAAATTAAAGCTGAAAGTCTGTACTACAATCACACATTGATTGTTTGATTTAAACTGTGGTGGTGTACAGAACTGTGTCATTGTCCATCGTACCTTAAACAAAATTAATTATTTTGTTTGGTCTGTGTTTTTATATCTACAGTTTTAAACATGTACAAGGTTTTGAATAAACAAACACACAATTAAATAAATAAGTACATTTTTATTTTAATAAATAAATAACATTTAATCAATGTTTTGATAATTTAACATTGTGTACACTTTATTAATCCCATAGGAAATTCCTCTGCATTTAACCCATTCACTCAGTGAAGCAGTGGGCAGCCACCAATCCAGCACCCAGGGAGCAGTGTATAAAGGCAGCACCTTGCTCATGGGTATCTCAGGGTAGCCATTCGGTGGATTTAAACCCCCAACCTTGCTATCATGGGGCAAACACTCTACCTACTGAGCTATTACTATCCCCGGCTATCCAATATATTCACTTTTTCTTGGAATTACACATCTCTAGAAAGTCAGGTACAGAACTTACAGTGAAAGAGAACATGTTGTTTTAAAGCTAAAACTGCAACGAGCCAGCCATGAGTCAAACCTAGAATCTTCTGATCCATAGTCAGACATTGCGCCACTGGCCCACATGCAAGGTGCTGGGAAGAACTTGAAAGCATTCGAAGAGATTGTTCATATAGGTTAAAAGATTTGGTACGTATCTACAGTAGCACTAGACTTCAGGTACACGTTTAAATACGACATACATGTTTGCTTACACTCAGTAGCACTCAGAGCTTTCAGTGGCTCCAGTTTCGATCCCCAAGGTCTTTTCTGATGTTTTCGGAGCTTATTTTCACTTGATGCTGTCAACAGACTTCCATTTCAGCTTCCTGTTCTTTGATTGCTCCTTTTCTGAAAAGTGACAACCACTCTGAAAAACTGAAGCTTAGGAGATTTAAGCCTGAAGTGCTCGGAGGCAGCTACCTATAAAAAGACTAGGCTCTGTGATTAAAAAGAGGCTGGTGCTCATAGTGAGTCTCAGGCATCTGAAAACACTCTAAAAGCAATCACAACAGCTAAAAACAGACAGCACACTTTTTAAACACACCTAGTGCATACAAGCCTTTCAGGCACCGCTAAGCTTGCTATGTGTGTGTTTGCCTGTCCTTTCATGTGTGTGACAGGTATCTTCACCCTGAGGGTTTACCATCTGACTATACTATTTCTATGATGCTCCGCCTACTTCCCGAGACCCCACAGGAACCTTTTGCATTGTGGGAAATCCTCAACAAGGACAACGACCCGTTAGTTGGACTGATTCTTGACAGTGAGTTTGAATCACCTATTTTCTTTCTTCTTTACCTTTTTTGTCTCAGCTGGATTTTCGCACATCACATTTTGACAAGTATAGACTTAAATAGCAGATGTTTGCTACAGCTTTCCCAGCACCTCCAAGTAAACCGAGAAAGTGCATAATGAAGCCAAACTTAGAAGTCGGGCTGCAAAGATATTAATGATTCCAGCTGGGATGCTACATTAACTACAGTTTTAATCCACTATGGTTTATGCAGCTTTAAGAAGTTGGGACGCGTTGTGAGAAGAAAAAGAGAAAAGAAAGAAGAGGAATGCAATGATCATTTAAACCCATGGTTAATTGTATGCATGCTATATGTGCTTATTTTCAAATGGATGCTATTAATGTGTTTCAAAATATTGGAGTCAGAGGCATCAAAAGACTGGAAAGGATGTGTACGCGGGGAGAAATGGTGCATTTCAGAAGTCACTGACAGAAAAAGAAAATGATGCTTTACAAGTGAAGATGGGGATTCATTACTGTTTTGAATAATGTGGCATATTGCTTCACAAAATGAAGAATAATGCCTTGTAAAAGTAAACATTAGAATTCAGAGATTGGAGTATTATCTACTGCAGTAGTTATTACAATATATTAATACGTCTGAAATCTGGAGAACTGGAGAAAAATCTGTCATGTAAAGAAACAATCATCTAAACAAGAAAGACCACCTTCTGATGATCCAAACTTATTACAGACTTTTTAGAGATGGAAGGCTGTTCTGTGGTCCGACCAGTCCACATTTGATTTTAAACGAATCAAAGGCTACTGGTGCACCTCTGTCAAGGTTAGCTTTCACATCACCAATGATGCTGCACACTGTATACAAGCCTATATATGCCCTGAAACATACACAATGGTCTCAATGATTTCAGGAACAAAATGCAGTTTTCCACTTTCAAAATGTCATATTTTAGCTTGTTTTGCTTTGTGGAAACAACAAAAACAATAAAAAGTATTTTCTATTTAACCTCGAGGATTAATAAAAATCAAAGATACAGACATGGTTAAAATAAAGCATGGCCTTTTTCAAATCTAAGGTTTAATGTGTCAGGACATTAAAATTATCTTTTCCTTAGCAGGTCTTAAAATTATGTAAATACAACTTTAGGTGAACTACAAAACTATTTATTTAACAAAAATTAGGTCAAAGATTATAGGTGTGCAAAACTAAGTACACCTGATTAACCAGTGTGAGCACCTCTATAAAAGCAGAGGTTTTGGTTTGGAGCATTCAGGTGTGTGTTTACACAATGCCAAAGAGGAAAGACGCCAGCAATGATCTCAGAGAAGCAATTATTGCTCCCAATCAATGTGGGAAAGGTTATGAGTTGATTTCCATCATTGTGTGGAAGACCTTCTGACAGTGGCCCTGCAAATTCACCATAATGTCAGGTTTAGCATTGCTCCCAAACTGTAAAAATACCCAAGAGCTTCATCTTAGACTCTATAAGCCTCAGTCAGCATGGTAAATGTTGAATGGCTGCCAGGAGAAAGCCTGTTCTCTCTAAAAGGAACATGCCAACAGGGCTTAGGTCTGCAAAGTTGCATCTGAACAAACCACAAAGCTTCCGGAGCAATGTCCTTCGGACAGATAAGACCAAAATTGAGATATTTGGTCCTAATACACAATGCCACATTTGTGAAACACCACCTACCAGCTAAAGGTTGGCCAAAACTGGGTTATGCAACAGGACATTGATCTCAAGCACAGCAGCAAATCTCCAAATGCTGCGGCAGAACCTGAACCTGAAGGGAGCTGTGCATAAATAATTACTCAACCAGTGAACTGAACCAATGTTATAAAGAAGTGTGTGACAAATTCTTCTACAATGATGTGAGGGATGATAAAGTCATACAGAAAATGATTAATTCAAGTTATTGCTGCTAAAAGTGGCTCTACGAGCTATTGAATCATTGGATGTATTTAGTCTGTCACACACTCTTCCTACTTTTTGCCTTAGTTTTTGCTAAATAAATAATGACATATACAAGAATGTCATATTTCTGTTTATCTGAGGTTGCAGTCATCTGATTTAAAGAGCTGATAAGGACCAGATTTGTCATTTTGTCCTGATACATAAAACCTGACAGACTGTATACTTTCTTTTTACAGTGACTGTTCCTGCTTTTTTTGGTAAATACCTGTATTATTTAACTCTTTCTGAATGGTACTGATTATACGTATGAAAAGGAGTCATGGCCTTAAATTTACAGCTGTGGATCAGCCACAGCTTGAGTACGATATAAAGTCAGTTTTAGTTAAAACAGATGGGATGATGATGATAATGGTGGCTGAAGACTTACCATGGTGCAGTGGCTGTATAGTAAGTGTTTGTGTCATACTGTGATAAGCCCTATCACAGAAAACAGTGCACACTCGGTAAGCTCACCCCTAGGGTGAACTTTTAGAAGTGTTTTGGACATCACTGACTTGGAGAAGACTTGATCTGCTGCCATTTCCATATCAGTGTATGAGATCCCATGTGAGATCCAAGGAGTAGCTGGAGGATGTTAAAAAATCATTTAGTTTTCTGTGCTTTCCCAATTGAGCCCGATACAGCAAGGAGGCAACAAAATTGCATTTTAGTTTGGGCTTGAGTTACTTTTGAGTGAGTGACATATATTTGCTTACATCTTGAGTCTTTAGTGTGAATACAACAGTGTATGTGTTATTCAAAAAGCTGTTTCTGTTAGTCCAGACACTTGAAATATGCAGTTTGATTTTGTTTGTTTCTGATTGAATTTCTTTTTTTTAGGGAATGCATGTTTGTAATACTTAGTCATGTGCTCAATTCACATTTGCACTGAATGGGAAAATTATCTATCCTCCCAACCTCACTACCACCACTTTCCTCCCACAGACTCTGGAAAGACACTGACGTTCTTTAACCATGACTACAAAGGAGACTTCCAGACTGCTACCTTTGAAGAGGCAGCAATCAAAAAAATTTTCCATGGCAGCTTCCACAAGGTTAGTTTTTTTTTTTGCAACTCTACGCTGAAAATAACTTTACGTAGCTGGATTCAAAATGTAGGCGTCAAAACAGACAAAGTATTTTTGCATTGTGGCTAACATGCTGATGTCAAGTGTTTGCGCGTGCGTGGTGTGAGAGCCTGCGGTGACACCATCACGACGGCCAACAAGATTTCAAGCAGGTTTGATTTTCTTACGACCAAACGATTGATGATCGGGAGCTGGTCGTGAGGTGTTAATCGCTTCTCGTTACCCCATGTATACTACACGATGCACGACACACGATGAAGGCGAAACTCGGGCCGATCACCAAAACAGTGAAATCTGCGAAATAGCCAACTTTATTTTTTACAATTATTATAGATGTTTTAAGGCTGTAAAACCCCTCACTACACACTTTATACACTTTTCTCAGACAGGCATGAACATTCTCACACTTTTCTATCTTGTTTAAACACTCTCAAAGTTCTAACCTTTGTAGAAAAATAAGTCCAGTATTACAGAATGAAAAGGCACCCGCAGTTGCCTGTGACGGTGCAAAAGTTTCGTCGACATTGTTTTGTTTGTTGGGGAGAAAACTTGCAACACTTCAGAGTCACACTGCTAGTGATCGAAGATTTATGTAAATTTGACAAGCTGAACGCATTCTGACTGTACAGGAGACGCGGCACGAGATTGATTGACAATGGTTTACAGCCAATCAGCACGAAGAACACAGTGCGCTGTAAAAAATAAATCGAGCAAAATTGCATTAAAAAATCCGCGAAACAGCGAGGCCATGAAAGGTGAACCAAGGGAGCACTGTATTATGATACGTGATTATAGCATGATGATATTACGTTGCCTGATGATTACATTAAAAAAGACTAAAGTGTAAATCATACAATAGAGCAGCTCGTGACCATTGAAGCTTATCTACAAAAATGTCCTAATTACTATACTTAATCACATTCTCTCAAAGTAGGACTACTTCCTGCTTGATTTATGACCTCAGTAAACCATTTCCTGTTGAGTTTATTTTTCCAAATAAATGACTTTATGTCTTATTTTAACATTACCCATTTTCTAAATTATGATCCCATTTATAACAAACTTAGCAGTAGTATCTGCTTCAGGGTGAGCGTGGGTTGCAAAGTGGCTTTCACAGGTATATCATCTGTGTGCATGCTAAAGCAGCTTCAGTATAACAGAAAATGAGTCATCAAATGATGTGGTCGGACTATAAGATTAACTGATCTGCTGGGATTGCAGCTGCTAATGCCATGCTAACGCAATATTTGGCTTAACATATTTGCTGTACCCATACAGTGGTAAACTCTGTTCAGCACTTTTAGGTGGTAGTGTTTCACATAAATGTTGAGGTTTGCTGCCTTGAAACTCTGGAGAGCAGATTGGGACAGAGAGAGAAGGAAATGTGGCGGTAAGCTGCTGTAGAGAGCCAAAAACATAAGAAAGCTCTATTGTATTTTTGGTGTTTTTGAAGCTGTGGCTCCTGTTGGGTGGTTTTCCAGAGGCTCCTGGGCTGAAATTTTTCTCTCGATCTGTCAGCACTGCTGCGGAGAGTGTTTAAAAATGTGATGATAGCCCCCTTTCCTATTCCCTATCTCCCTCCCACTCTCCACTGCTTTTCTTGCACCAATTGTTTTTTTTTTTAAACCAGTGGAGAGTGCAAAGTGGGAGTAAAACTGCAGATTTTAACAACCTTTAAGTATTTTCTATGGTCTCCTGTGATAAGGTTATTGTGGACTTTTGTCATTATTTTTGATGTGAATTTAAAAAAACAAGAATAATCTTATTTTAAACAGTCTCTTTCTTTAATCAGTGCAACACAAGTAACTTTTTTTAGAGTGTAATCCCTTTAAAAAAGTAGATTTTATGAGTACACCATTAGAACAAGGTCTTTAGTTGTTTATGCAGTCATACCTATTCCCTGGAGAAACCATATTATTTATCCCACCCAAATGATTTTCTTCCAAAGGCATTTCATATTTCCCTCGATGACTGGGATTACGTCTGAGCATTTTTATGTAAATTATGTTGTATCTAATTACTCTGACTGAGTGAAAATAGCAGATTCTGATGGCTTTCCTCCAACAGAAGACAATTTTGTGCTCACTTGAGAGGAAAGAGCATTTTGAGAAAAAAATAAACACAGAAATAAATACTGATGCAAATGCCCCCGCTGAATAAATAATGACATTGATTTAGCCTCAGCAGGCCCAGGAAATGACTAATTCACATTGCAAAACAACATTAGCCGAGATAAACGAAATAATGATAATCAGTCCTTTTGTCTTTACATGCACGTTCTCCTTTGAGTGCCGATCATTTCAGGAGCTCTTTTAATTCAACCAGTCGGATTTAGATTTTGCTTTATTTTTTTTAAAGACTAGTAGATGTTTGTTTGACAAATGAATAGAACTCCAAGAAAAGTTTCTATAAACATTATTTTGCCTGGAATTTCTGTGGATTTCTTCTGAAAACAAGCCAACAGCAGCCCACTAACTGTCTCTATCTCAGTTCTCAGATGTCATGGAGTAGCTGTCCATCATTCTCTCTGCCTTTTGTCTTCTCTGTTGTTTCTCGCCTTTCTCCCGGAGAACATGACAATTTTCAGAGAGGGAACAGATGCAGAGGACTGCCTGACCAGAGGAAGTCTCCCTCTCCATTTAGACAGGATGACAAGTGAATAAGAGGAGTGTGTGTCTGTGTGTGCATGTTTGTGGGTCCTTTATAAAGGGATTACCATATGAAGACGCCTCATGTGAAAGCAGGAATACTCAGCGGGATCTGGCACTGGTGGAAGCACACACACAAACATACACTCAGCATGTTTGTGTGTGTGTTCTCTCTCTGTACACAGAGGGAACAAAAACAGGTAAAGGAAGAGAAGAAATGGATATGATGAGGAGTTTTAACTCTTAGACACACAGAGAGAAGAGGTGAAAGTTATCCGCGATACACAACTCATTTTGCTCCAAAACTGTGCGGTCACTATTTCTGTGACCCAAATGATTGAATGCCCCGCATTAAAAAGTTACAAGCAGCACACAAAGCTGTCGTTGTGTGCGCTGTAAAAAATCGACACTAAGGAAATTTCCACCTGTACATTTGTTACTTTCTACAGCTATCCACCGTATCTCACTAAGTTTAAAGAAGCACTTTTAATTTGTTTATTGATTGTTATTATTATTATTTTAAATCTATATTGATGAATGTTGGTAGGTCCCCGCCTTTGACAAAACACTTTAGAACATAAACTATTTGGTCTAGAAAGTAAAAAGAGTCCCTGTAGGAAGTAAGACGTTTTTATTGTCCAGTGTAAAAAGCAAAGGATTTTCACCTTGGAGAGAGTTTGAACCATAAGTGCATCAGTGTTTAATGAACTGTTGTGTGGAGGACACATTTATGGGCAGAAGTGCAGGATTCTTGAGACAGGAATAAACTTTAAACAAGCTTTAACGCTTCCGGTTCCAGAAAACCAAAAAGAAAGCCCAAAATCTGAATGGTGACAGGGTACCATTCCAAAGACTACAAATATACTCAGAAAAGTCAGGGAAAGCAGAGCAAGGAAACGAACAACAATGTGGAAAATAACACACAGGACAGGGGGAGACTCAGGAAATGGATACATACAGGTGGGGAACACAGCTGAAACTAATCAAGGACGAAGGGACAAGGAGGGCAAAATCAAATAAAAACAAACAAACACCAGAGGCAAAAATATTATCAACATAAAACAGGAAGAGAAAATTATCTGTGGAGCCCATATACATGCATGGACTCAACATATGGGTAATGACCAGAGATGGGCAGTAACCCTTTACAAGTAACGTCCAACATCCAGGGACCATTCTTGTCTTGTGGGAGAGGTTTAGGGAACAGTTTTGTTTGTTTAGATTTAGTTTGTTTCTGCTTTCCTAGATTTTTCTATATTTATCTGACAGATAAACCCAATCCAATACTAGTGATGTTAGTCTTGCTATAGAAGACTATAGAAAATACACAAGGTTCATAATGTACATCCATGGTTTCACTTCCTGCTGGTAAATCTTTTGATGCATGTCATACTGTTCTCTTACATTTCCTGTTGCTCTCTGCAGTGACTGTTCAAATAAAGGCATCATTTTTTTAAAATTTTTTTTAAATGTTTATTTTACCAGAGCTAGAGTAAAAATGCTCAAATCTGCTCTAGCTTCTCATTATGTACACTGATCTTTTTCATAAAGACAGGAATAATAAGACTTGTTTGTTTGTTTTTCAGCGACTCTAATTGTCAAACCAGACCCAGTTACAGGCCAAATAATTGTTTACATCAACAAAACAAGTTGAGCATTTAATACTGTACTATAGGACTGGGCTTCTAGTCAATTCTACTTGTGTCTAGCTTGATAATCAGTGTATGGTCAGCTTACAGCATATAGTATAAGCTAGACAACTTTTTTTTCTCTTGCAACTACATAAAAAACACATGCAAGAGCAACAGTTTCTTCATGTGTAATCAGGCATCCTCCCCTCCCCCTTCTTCAAAAATGAATCTGCTTCTAGGGTGTGAAGATCTCTGTGTTAAAACCACAAAACCAGATACAAATTGAACTTAAGAATCCAACTTTATTCATGTTAAAGTGATAATTCAAATTTAATAAACAAAACACTTTATTTATCAGGCACAGAGAGCACCAGATGAGACAAAACATCAAAAAATCAACAACGCAAAAACGTCAATGCTATCTAAAATGACCAATCGCAAATTTATCCGAATCATAGCCAGGCTGTGTAGAGCTGTAGTCATCAGTGCAGAGGTTAAACAATAAAGGCGATAAGACATAAGTTAGCCAACACCCTCTATGTCCAGTCTGTAATAAATCAATAATGCATGAAATGAGTCCAGGTGAAAGCTCAGGGCCATGCAGAGATGTTTGAAGTTAGAAAGGGGCACGTAGAACCAGGCTGAATAACAACAACCCACATTCATCAAGAATCGAATATGGAATCGTATCATACTATATCACTGTCATTAGGTGTTGACAATGCAACGCAAACATGTTTTTCTTGATGGGTACAGTGTTGCTGTTGAGGGGTTACTGCTGCTCCTGCTGCTGATAGTGCTGGAGGGCAGGGCTGTGTTGATCTGAGACTGTAGACATTTAAAGTCCATAGGAGAGATGGTCTCTGATTAAACAAGTGTTATGAGACAATAACACATGGAACCATAAAGCAACAAATTAAAAAAAAAAACTGTGGGAAATAAACTCTGCTCTCTTCCTCCTTCCATCTCCTCATCTCATCTATCTCTCCACTCCCTGTCCATCAGAGAACAAGGCACAATTTCCTGTTGCATTAATCTATTATTTAATTTTCCACACTTAACAACACCTAATCCATAATAAAGTAACGATAGAAAAATGTTATAGAACCAAAACAATTGTGTTTATTATTGTGTCTATACTTGAGTATCTCTGCAATGCAACAACTGGTACATGTGTTAATGTTACCTGTGCTCTTTGTAATCCAGCTGCTGAAGGATCCACTGCCTTTATCAGCCTCACACAGCTCATTCTGTCACTGTTTCCTGCTCCTGTCCTTTACAGGGCATGTCTGGACAATGTTATATCATGAGGAATAATCTAAAAAAATCTATACACATAAAACACACACGTGCACATACAGTGACATTTTAGACCTTTCTCCAGAATACTGTGTATACTATGGCCACAAGTTTTCATCATGTTGCTGATCCAGAATCCTTCCCTTATTATTTATTCCTAGTACTATAATAATAAAATAATAAGAATAAAAAATAAAGGAATAAATATAAAATAATGTATTTGTGAGGATTTTGTTTCACTATCCACTCTGTGCAGGCAGAAAGCTTATTAAATGTTTAAACTGTAGAGATACATTAATTCTGCTGCTGTAAAATCAGTATTTTGTCATATTTGAAATATTAATCTAATATATCTGTTTCTTAATGTAACTTTTTTAAAACAGTGTGTTTTTTAAATATCATAATTATAATCATCTATAATTATGTGGATATGCATATTAGATAGTTTTTAATGAAATATAAGCCCTGTAACTTACTTTAAAATTAAATATGTTCCCTAAAAAGGTGGACAGAGCTACAGATCCATGACACCCTTACCCAGTTAGCTAGCAGCTAATGACACCACTACTTGTGCAGTTAATAAAAGGACAGGTAATGTTTTATCGCGCTGTTGCACACACAGCACGCTCATTTGTTTCAATTCGTCAGTTGCCACAAGACAACTTAACGTGTACGTAAAAACCTAATACTCCTGTGTGCTATAGACTATAGCGTGAGCTGTACATCCTATTTACTGGTTTCCCAATGAATTTGTGATTCCCCACAGCTCCGCACCGCCCAGGTGGCAAAAAATCTGGGCGCTCTTTGCGAGCTCGTTCCCAGCTCGTAACCAGCACGCTCTGCCGTCAAGGGCGAGCATTGGTTAATGGTAGTCATGTGTAAGCCAGATCCTTTTATTTAGCAAAATTGTGATTTGTAGTTAAATGTTACTGTTGAGGGGTACAGGCAGACTCCGCACATACACATAAAAGGGGCAGGTGCCCAAGCCCCCCCCCCGCACGTGCCTGGTGCAGCTGCATAGTTGAATCCCAAAGATAATAATGTCTACATATTTTACTTTATTTTGACATTCATATAGAGCCATTATAATAGTGATAGCTCTGTGTTATGTTTTTGTTTTTCTGATATCAAAGTACTTTTGAGTTCAATTTGTGAGACTCCTTATCAACCAAGTCATAACGTAGCGCTGTCAGTCACACAGTCACAAATGTATTTATTTATTGAACCTGAGAAATAAAGCAAAACAAGTTAAAGTGAAATAAACTATCTGTTGACAGGAGATACAAACAAATGAGGTACTTTATATTACACATGCAGCTGATGTTTAAGACAGCAGAAAATAGCAGCGTGTGTGTGTGTGTGTGTGTGTGAAGGAGAACGAGAGGGAGACACCAACAGAGTAATTTATCTTGTTATGGCAGCAGTATTGGCTGTGAACGGCTCCAGCCAGCCATCTGACCTGCAAGGTACAGCTCAATGCAAAAAGCATTATGCTAGTTATATGTCTTAAATTCCATACTCAGTTATTGTTGCCATGGCTTTTGTTTTACTTTATTTTCTTATTCCGCACTGATAAGTTATAATTCCAAGTCTTTGAGAATCTATCTCTTGTTAGGTGTATGCGTGTGTCTCGAATGGACAAATACAAACACAAAGGACTCTCGTAATGTTGAAGGTAGTTTTAAAGTCACTCATTTGTCATCTTTTTAATTCTGTGTGTGGTCTTT
Organism: Aulonocara stuartgranti; assembly: GCF_965226115.1. Lineage (NCBI taxonomy): Eukaryota > Metazoa > Chordata > Actinopteri > Cichliformes > Cichlidae > Aulonocara > Aulonocara stuartgranti. The sequence goes on from NC_138947.1 coordinate 22,618,727, forward strand.
ACTGGGTCCTTCTCTATGGGATGCCACAAGGCCAGTGACAATGGGTGGTCTTTGCTGGTATATTAGAGGATGTAGTTGATTTTACCTAACTATGATGTGAGATCAAGTGCAGCTCTTTGAGATGAATCTCTGTGGAAAGTCATCACATAATCAACAGGGTGAGAACAAAACTATTAAAACAACTGGGGAGCTTCAGTGCAAAAGTAAGATATAAGCTATGAGAATATGAGCTACGGATGAAAATAAATATGAGCTGCATGTGCTGATTGTTCACAGATAACTGTGCATGTTTAACTTCTAGCCAGTCATGATACTTTCATATGCACGTCGTAGGACAATGGTGTCAAGCATAAGGTTTGGGGTCCTGAATTGGCCTTGCAAATTCACCAATCGGCCCCATAGGATGGCTTTGGAAAATATTAACTGTATTTTTACATTTTATAGCAATATAAAACATTTTAGAAAGCATTATAAAGATTTCATTTTATGGCTTTAAAATAAATAAAGACCTCCAGCATTGGCCCTTCATACTGCACCAAAGTAATCAACTAAGACATGACAGAAAAGTTCCTGCATGTTCTAATAAAATGATATTTTCTGTCAATTATAATTACAGGACAGTCTGACCATTGAGCTACTTTCTGTAATTTTACACTTTTATTTCTTTAAATTTAAGTCCAAAGAGCTGCACTGACAGATTTCTTTCATTTACCACAGCAGAGATGTATTATTTAAATTGCACTTCTTTTTCTTACATTAAGATATGTCAAATGTGTAGTTAAACATCTTTACACTGACAGAAAATAGAGTTTCACAAGTCCGGTCCATGTCTTAGGGTATAGATACTGGAAGATACTGGCAGCAATTTGGCAACCTGGGACTATGAAATGTTAGTGAATTCAGTGGCTTTAGACACTGATTCATCCATTTGCTTAATTGCTTATCCATTTCAGCGTTGTGGGGGCTCGAGCCTATCCCAGCTGTCATAGGACAAGGGCAGCTAAGTAATTGGTGATGAGTGCATTACACATGGAGAGGGGCTTTATTTTAGTTCAGAGATTGTTTTTTAATGAGTCATCAAACAATGAGGAAAGCAATAAAAGAAATTTAATATCAATCTAAAAACCTTTCAGCTAGTCTGCTGATTTAAGCTTCAGGGGATAGACAGAGGATAGCAGGGGCAAGACATTTTGTTGCATCCACCATTCATGGGTACAAAAACATATATAATCAAAAAAGATATTAAAAATGCTAAATCAGCACTACAAGATAGCCGATTATTTCAAGATTGTTCCCTAACCAAATGCTTTTTAAATGTGCTTGGTCAAAAGTGCTCAGGCTGCAAGCAAACTATAAAAAGAAACTCTTAAATAGTTAAAAACACATTTGTCTGTTTATCATGAGTGCAAAATACAGTGAATGACAAGTAAACAGCGAATATCTGCTTCCTGCAACTGTCAACCCGATTATTCCGATTTCACGGAATCCACTGAAGGGAAGAGTGTATCAGTCTTTAGCCTGAAAATCAGTCATTGCTTTAGGAAATCCAGCCACCCAGAAGGTGAGTGACTGACATCTTTTCTGCACACACAAACACACACTGGCCTTCATTCATTCCCTAAACACCAATGTTAACCTGAACTGAAACCACTAAATGCCACAGAATGTCGGCAAAATGTCTGCACCTTAGAGGATTTCATCATCTTTTATATCATAAAAGTGTAGCACTCACACACCCTTCATGCCCAGTGAAGTGTGCAGAACAGAGGATGAGAACAGAAAGTCGTTCTACAGTAAAAGCGGGCGCGTACGCGTCAGCTGATGAATGGTCTCTGACACTTGAATATGAACTTTGTCAAACTCCACATTAGCTGTAGCTTGTTTGTGTGGCTTTGTGCATGCATTTAGACGTGGACACATGCATTTGTAGTCCCGTGGCTTAAAACTGGCTTAAGTAATGTGAAAGAGCAAAGTAGTTCACGTAATTGTGAATAATGCGGACACTAATAGTCTAGTTTATTCCTGTCCTTCAGCATGATGCTGCCCTCTTTGCTCATTAACTGTGTGACCAGTTGAATTTCACGGTTCATGGCTCTGGCAGTGGTTTCCTCTAAGGAGGCAGTTTTAGCTCACAGGCATCCGACACTCAGCTCAGACAGGGTAATTTAAGTGCATGGATGCTTTTAGACTGGTTTTATTAGAAAATACATACACAAAAGAACTCATTGTGACTGATTAGTAAGTAAAAAGATTGCAGATTGTTGATGCACTCTTCTGGAACATTCACACTCAAGGGAGTCAGATGTTTTCTACTCTGGCTGATCATTACCTGTGACAGTGCTGCACTTAAAATCAGCAGCTCCATTTGACGTCTGTGTAGCTATTTGTGTGTTTGGGCAGCCCTGCAAAATGGTAAACTCTGTGTAGTGCTCCATATAGTGTGGTGTGAGTGATTTCAGGCACGCCGCCAAAGCATTTCTAATGCAACCAATTATCTTTTTGCCCATTCAGCTCCATGTAACCATCAGCAAGACGTCTGTGAAGGTGGTACTGGATTGCTCAGTGGTTGGGGAGAAATACATTAATGCAGCTGGTAACATCACCACCGATGGAATGGAGGTCCTCGGAAGGACGGTTCGATCCAGAGGTAGACAAGACAGCTCTGCTCCGGTTAGTATGAATACTTGTTTGGATCAATGTAAAAAGGAAGCATTGACTACAACGTGTATTAACAAATGCAGATGTAGGTTTTGTTTCAAGACAGCAGCCGATAGGATGACTTGAAAAATGAACAGGCAAAGGTAAAGTTGCTTCTTGCTAGAGTTATTTTACAATCTGTTTCAAATTACCAGAAATGACCAGGCACCTGAGTGAGTGAGTGTGTGTGCGTGTGCATGTGTGTGTGCATAATTATGGCCTGTTAAGTGGCAGCCATAAATATTCACAACCATTTCATTAAGTCACTCAGTAGGAGTTCATTTTATTTATTGCAAGTGGAAATGCACAAAGTGCTTTATATATTCTGTGTTAGCTGTTCTCTACCCATTAAATAGCACAGGCACTCAAAAAAAAGAGCTTTTGGCAGACACAGTGAGGGATGAAGGTAAGATAACCTGGGCGTTTGGAAATACTAAGTATTTCCAAACGCCCAGTAGTAAATGTATACTACTGAGCTTTTCCAAAGAAAAATATTAGCTGATAAATGCTCTTTAATTATATTTTCTCTACCTAACAGATTGTTCTCCACTGCCAGTGAAGAAAATGGCTATTTATTTAAAAAATGTCTACTGGCTTGCCAACAGTATTTGCAAAAAGCACGTGAAAATGGAACTTGTTGTACAGAAGAATCAATTTAGTCTAACAATTCTATGTTTTAAGTGGCAACAAATTGAACTGGAAACAATTGTAAACATGTTCGTGTTCATAATTAACTTTGTGTTTAGTTGATTTAAAGGAGTACAAGTGTAACAGAATAAAATCGTACGCTCACTGGGTGCTTCATTAGTTACACCTTGTTAGCAACCGTTTCAACCCCGATTTGTTATCAGAGTTGCCTTAATTCTTTTTGGTACAGATTCAACAAGGCGCTGGAAATATTCCTCACAAATACTGGTCCATGTTTACATGACAGCTTCGCAAAGTGATTTCAGATATGTCAGCTGCACATCCGTGATGTGAATGATGTAGTGACTGTGGAGGCCAGCCGAGTATTACTAGGTAGGCTGTGGTCATGTAAATGATGCCCTGTTTGTACTTAAGGGCCCAAAGTGTGTCAAAAAATATCCCTTAGAAATTGAGACTCATCTGACCAGCTAATGTTTTTCCAATATTCCCATTTTAGTGAACTAGTGATAACTGCAGCCTCAGTTTCCTGTTCTTAGCTGACAAGAGTGACGTGTGGTGCGGTCTTCTGCTGCTGTCCCCCATCTGACATGCAGATTTGACTCGCTTTACCTTCAGAGCTTTACCAATCTAAGCTCTTCCTTAAACTGGTTGTAATGAGGGGTTATTCGAGTTACTGTTGCCTTCCTATCAGCTTAAAGTAGTCCAGCTGTTCTCCTCTAACCTCTGGCATCAACGAGGTACTTTTTACTCAGATACACACTCACTGGATGTTTTTTTCTATTTTGGACCATTCTGTGTAAACCTTAGGGATGGTTATGCTGGAACATACTAAATCATCAGCTTGCAAAATACTCGGACCAGCCTGTCTGGCACCAACAACCATGCCACATTCAAAGTCACTTAAATCACCCTTTTTTCCCATTCAAATGCACCACTTGAACTTCAGCAGGTCATCTTAACCATCTCTACATCCCTAAATGCATGGAGTTACTGCCATGCATTTGATTAGATATTTGCTTTAACGAGCACTTGAACAGGTGGACCTAATAAAGGCTCTGGTGAGGGTATAAAGAGACATGTAGCATTTGTCAGTGAGCTCAAATTATGAAATGAAAATGGGTCAAACCCCCAAACGATTCACAGCAAATCCGTATCTTTTGGTCTTAACATTAGTTCCAGCTTTACTGTAAGAACACAGGCTCTTAAATTCCAAGACCCCCTGCGGTGCTGCAATAGAAGCACTACATATATAATTACAAGCTGTGCCACATCAGCAGCAGGGGAGCGCTCCTGTCTTTAGGAATGAAAAACCTCTGAGCCAAGTTTTTACTTACTGTCATACATTTTCCCAATAAATTGAACTGCATATGGTATTATTTATCATCTGATGATATTATGTAAATAAGGGTGTTGGGTATCTTTTAAATTAAATGTAATTTAACTGATTTTTGTTTAATGACCTTAAGACTTTTATCAGCTGATCTGAAAACAAATGTGCATCCCATCATTATAATTGACAAAGTAAATCTGATGATTATAGGAATAATGCAACAGTGTAAAGAAATACAGTTTTCTACTATATTCAGCATGAACTCGGTGTCCTAGATGAAACTGCTTTATTTATTTATTTTTAAGTTTAAGTGAGGGTTTCCGAAAATATAGGTTGTCTCTGATTGTATATGCATTACACTGGAAACAATGTTGACGAAGTTTGAGGTATTGGGAATGTCAACACTGCTTTTCTAATAAAATAAACAGTGTACGGGAGCAGAGCCCCTCTTAAGTTTTGATGCTAAAATTTCGAAATCAGACATAAGCCAGGGACATAATTTATAGCCAGGCCAAGACTAGCGGATCATTGAGAACATCCAGTTTGTTTATTAAAGCAATCAGCTAGACTCCATATATCTGTCTTCCAGCACATTTCAGCTTGTTATTAAAGCTCATAAGCAGCCAAGCTGTCTGTCTTCTTGCTTCTTATCAACACAGAAACACAGCATTACAAAAAATCCTGGGTAATATTCAGTTTCTAATGCAACTTTTCTTTTAATTCAGCATTTTATTTACCTAATGTACATCACAACTGCAGTATTAATGCAGAGGTTATGTGTATATCCATATGTACTCATACATGCACATGTGTTTACAGTTCCAGCTCCAGATGTTTGACATTATCTGCAGTACTTCCTGGGCCAGCAGAGATAAGTGTTGTGAGCTGCCAGCATTGGTAAGTAACATTTCTCCCTCTACTTAAACCTACTCTATGAGATAATTTGGTACGTACCTGATCTCTCTTCTTCTGTGCATTATTCACAGAATATTAAAACTCCATATAAATAAAGTGATAAGTATGGTTCCAATCAAAGCCAAAATGCTCATTCAATTAATTTAGTTTAATGTGAAAGAAATTCTCTTAATGAGACCAGTTGCGTATTGTGCATATACAAAAAGTCACAAAAAGTGTGTGTCTGCCTTTATGGTAGCACCAATCAATTAACGCCCCAGGCATAAAATGTAATCCACTGAGCAAACACTAAGATCCTTATTAATTGCACACCTGTACAATAGGGTTCAAAATGCAATGTCTCAACGTACTAACCAATTTCTCCGAGGCCTGAGTGTTATCAACACATCACTGGGTAATAAAATGCATGGCAGTTACTGTCATGAGTGCGGAAACTCGCAATGTCTGAAAAATTAAATACATTCAAAAATTAAATAAATTCAAGGTGATGAACTGCATTGACTTGTTTATTTTCAGTGTGATGTTTTTAAGCTAAGTTGCACAGCTAACACAAAAAAGTCAACTCTTACTGTAATGCACACAATGTGTTTCTTTGGCTGCCAACTCCCCCTACATGATCAGGAGTTGAGCAGCCAAACTTGGCAGGTAAGTAGATATTATGATATCACCATGTTGCCTAGTAACTACCTTGCAACAAAGGCCTGTTTTTAGCAGAGCCCTTGAGTAAGTCGGAGTCTGTCGGCAGGGGTTCAGAATTCGGGTCTTCACATGGGTCATGTAGCCTTCAGTGCTAGTGGTTAGCTGGCAATTAAAATGTGTGCTGGGGCTAGGACCCAGCGTTTTGAGCTTATTTTGTATTTCTAAAGACAGGTATGGTTTAGCGAACGTAATGTCCTTACGTAAGCGGGCTCCTCTATACACAAGAAGAATGAAATGAAAATCCCAAGACTACTAAATTCATGATTTTTTTTTTTACTGATTTTTTTGAGTGTTTGCATTTTCAAATATGCTCCATACTCATTACATACACATTCAAAAGTACAGATTACTCAATGAAAAAGTAGGCATGCAAAAAAGTATTGATTACTCCGTCGTATTGAAGTATATTTTTGAAAATAACTTTATTTAAATGCACTTTGTAAGGACATTGTTTGCATTTACAGTTTGTAAATAATTATGCAGTTGTGTAGCAATAATAAAGAAAAGAGTTTATGCTGCATTTAAACTGAAAATACATTGTTTTTGACTTTTTTAAGAGGAAAGATATGTTTTTCTGTTAGAAAAAGATGCAATTTTAGCTGGTTTGTCCAAAGAACTCCAAAGTATGATATGAGATTTGTGGAATATGAAAAATATTAGTTTTACTGGGCTGTAAATTTAACACGGATCCAAACACCTAAGACAAACTGGCCAACGATAGCATGTATTACAAGTGTTATCTGTTTTTTTCCGGCAAAGTCTAAGCCTGTTTATGTGTGTTTTTAGTGCAGCTCAAGCCTGACCTGAATATTGACCAAAGAGACTGCACACACATTCTGTGAACTGTCTTTTCAGAGAGTTGAAGAGCAGTGCCCTCCCATGCCTCATGCCTGTACCTGCTCTCAGGACAGTAAAGGACCTCCAGGACCATCTGGACCACCTGTAAGACGATATTTATACACATTTACTCTTTAATGTAGTTACTTAAACACTCATACTCTGCCTTTTATGAACAAATCACTCCGATGTGGCAATCCTTTAAAAGTTTCCTCTGCTCTCTGTGCTTTTTATCCTTCTTTGTGTTGTTAGAAACTCAATTGAACTCTTTCTTTAGATCAGTTACTCATTCGCTTCATCTAGTCTCTCAAGACTCTCATCAACTAGAAAATTCTACAGAAGTAAAGAAAAAGTGTTTGGATGGTCATTAGTGGACACTGCTCGTAATGTCAAAGTCAATCCAACATTTTCAATGTGAACATACTTCGACTGAATTAATTTTAGTTACGGTCAGTGCTTTTCTCAAGACCAGTCTTAAAGTTATTGTCGATTTTACTCCACATAGAACTTCTATTCAGCAAGATGTTAATTTTGGGACTGAGACCTTAAATTTACCAGGGAAAGGTTAATTGATTTCTGCATAATCATACTTTTGCAATCAAATTTGTTACCTCCTGCTTCACAGTTCAGATACAGAAGCTTAGTCTAACTATAGTTTATGACAAAATCACAAAGACCAGAGCAAAAGACATCTAAATATGTAATATATCACAGTGTGAATAAACTCTAGATGGAACAGGGTGAATATATCCAGCAACACAAAAGGACATGATATCAAAGGGTAGATAAAAGTGCTTTTAGAGTCTACCCTGTGTTTTGTGACATATACACAATAACAAGTCTTTTTTCTTTTCATCAATTAATGCCTGAAGACACCTTTCCATTTCTTAGAGGCATTTTCTCTGGGGTGGCTGAATGTTAGAAAGAGTTGGGGTGTACATGCCAAACAGTTGTATTCCTCTCACGCAATCGCAGATTGTACCAGAATGAGGTCGGGAGATGAGAGCGACTAAATGAGCTAATTTGCAGCCCGAGACTTTTTGTCTAAATTCTTCTTTTTCTCTCTTCACCACTTTCATTTGCGCTATCGCTCCTTAAGTTCTCTCTCTTTGTCTTTGTCGGCACCTTTGGGTAGCGGAGCAGGAGAGGGGTGTAGATCCACACTGGTATAGTTTGAGAAAGTAATTATTGGGCGACTCCATTTATCACAGCCAAGTAAAATTCCCCCCTATGTTTTTTTCCTTGTCCAACGAGCCAGATCTGCTTTCTCATTGGTAGGGTTATATCCACAGGTCACAGCTCTCTCCCTCTGGATTTGTTAAACCTCCAGTTCTATAACAGAGGAAAGCTCTATGTTGTATAAAATATTCACATTTTATGGGGAAACTACCAAAGAATTGAAATTTCTCATGTAATATTTAGGATTACATATTGTTCTCTGTGTTTCTTTCATGTTTTCTATATACAGTCTCTTTTGCTTCTTCTGTTTTCCAGAGATTAATATAGCATAGAAAATACCTTAGCTTCTCACTTTTCATTGTTTTTCTCTGTTTTATTTATTTTACCTCCTCCTCCTGCTTGGGGCTCTTTCTCTCATTTTATTGTCGTTTTATGCCTCTCTGTAACTGTTTCTGTCGCTCTGTCTGTGTCTGTTACTCTCGCCCACATTGAATGGGCTTCTTAAATCACATTTTAACTGCAGGATATTGGAATAGATGAATGGCGTGATGGCGAAATCATAGCTGCTTTTGTGCTAAAACTACACACTGTAGTCACTGGGATTTAGAGAAAGGATGAAAAATTATCACAACTCCCCTTGTTAAAAACGATATAACGGTCGGTTCACGTGTATGTGAAAACAGATTTACTCTTCTGTTGTTGCAGTGCTAACACTTTGTTCTCTCAAAAAAAGGGGGGGGGGGGGTGTTAAGCTCAATCAAATAAAGCTGTAAAATAAACGTGTATCAGGTAGATGGATACCTGATACAGCGTCTAATACTACAGTCACATTGGGGGGGACACAGTAGTTGAATATTACAGTTCAACTAAAATTAATGCAACTGTGTGAAATGAATTTGCAATCTAGTTGCATTTGAAATGGTTGCATTAAAGATGGGGAACAGGTCTGCAATCACTGGCACTCGGTTGCTTCTTACTAAAGCAAGCGAGCACCAAACGGGACTTTGGTACAAAGATGGCAATAAAAAGGTGGTAAGATGGCGTTTGTCAGCCATCAGTTTGTGATTAAATGGGATCAAGTAGGCAGTTACATTTAGTCTAAATTGGTGAACATCGTAAATCTGTTGCCATCTACATACACATACATTTACACTAAACATATTATTAACACTGTAACTACTTACATTCAGAGTCCAGCCACAGCCTCTTACACTTGAAATAGAAGTTCCGAAATTCCTCCTCAAATAGTGACGTAGTTGCTGCAGGATGGTGATTTCATTGCATTTCATTAAAGATGTATGCTGTGCATTCCACCCTGTAAAAAGAACAGTTCCTTAAAAAACTAAAATTACTGTGACATTCATCCTCAACAATGAGTGGATGTAAACTTCTGACCACAACTGTACTGGGGCTATAAACCAGAATACAGGCAGTGGGTAACCAGTCCAGTCGAATCTTCTCTTGCAATTAGACTTCTTGCAGAGATGTTGCATATCCTGGCAGACTTACTTAGACTGATTTCAAGTGAGCCTGTAGATTGTAAATGGTAAAGCGCTTTACTGGGTCCTAAGGACCCCAAAGTGCTTTACACTATACACAATCATCCACCCATTCACACACTGGTGATGGTAAGCTACAGTGTAGCCACAGCCGCCCTGGGGCGCACTGACAGAGGCGAGGCTGCCGGACACTGACCATCACCAGTAGGCAACGGGTGAAGTGTCTTGCCCAAGGACACAACGACCGAGACTGTCCAAGCCGGGGCTCGAACCGGCAACCTTCCAATTACAAGACGAACGCCCAACTCTTGAGCCACGATCGCCCCTGATTGTATCAGTCTGTGTTTATAAATTAGATGCTAATTATTTGCAAGACTTTGCTAATCTGTCTGAGAGTGACTGTAATAAGTCCAAGTTGGACCACAGTCATTAGAAACAGGTTGACTACCATCAAATAACCATTGCAATTAGCTAGCGATTAAAAGTGGTCACCTAGAAGTTGAATATTTTGCACACTGGGATAATTGTAGAAAAATATTAAATGGGTAATTTCAGTAATGTCATGAAAACAAAAACAAGGAGCCAAATAAGAAACTGTAATAGCAGAAAGAAAGTTTTTGTAATAAGCAGAAAATGCACTTTTGTCTGCTGTATTTTTCCAGTGTGCAGACTACAGACGTAATCACTCACAACAACGCTGAGCCTTTCTTCCTCAGAGTAATTTTTATGTTTGCATTCACTGCCAGATGTACGTCTTTTCCTGCCTCACGCAGCAGCAGACCTCTTCACATTTCAGCATTTCAAATACTATTGATTGGCGGAGCTGAACTGCAATCTGTGCCGTCTGATTTGGCACAGACTCAACTTAACGCTGAACGTCAGTCAACAATCAATCTAAAATAAGGAAAGCAAGACATGCTCAACCTGCCATGTCTGTTTGTTCAAAATGAATAGTGCCCATGCTGTTTGAGATCCAAGCATTATTTAAAAAATGTAAATTTCCCTTCGGCATAAAATTGCTAAGTTGAACAATAATTGCTCCGTTTTTTCCACATTCATTAAAGTCTCGTGGAAAAATCCAAATGTAATTACATGTGCTGTTACTGTTGGAAGCTCATTTCAGTTTCTCTGCAGGTTTTTCCGTGCCTCCAGCAAGTGCTCTGATTGTTTAGAAGAATCCATTAAAACAACAGAAATACATTTTTGAACTGATGAACAGGCCCAGTCATTTTAAGTACTACTTTTCCCCTGATGTGATTTTACAAAGACACAGTCGTCATAGGCCCATTTCACCATTGATTCAAAGTATTTCAAAATAATTCTAGGGGTCATTGGTCATTGTCATCATTCCTGTCCTACCTGACAAAATGAATGTGCCAGTTCAAAGCTTCATGTTGGGATATTGGCTGTCATCTGTAGGTTTTTTTGTTAATAGAGTTGTGGCCCAGGAGCAAACCTTTGGCTGTCTAACAATGAGTATTCCTCCACATCGAAAACTAAAAACACACTGGAAAAAACCCTTTTGATTTGGTTAACTTGATCTGCTGTTACATTCGCCTTTATTAAACTTTGATTATGGTTTTGTTAACTAATTGAGCCTGTAAATTCTGTCACTTTACGTTTAAGTACATAATCCAAGACCAGCACACACATAAGGAATCCCTGCAGAGAGCACTGACTACATCTAAAAGAGACAATATATCCTACGTCTACCAATTAAAGCAAACTGATTGGTGTTGACTTCCAATTGATAGAAATTATCGAAAAGAAAATGACCTCTTGTTTTTACCACATCTGCATGTCTCTTCTCATATTCCTCCCACCCTTGTCTCGTCTGGTTAAATACTTCAGGAACTACCTAGTTGCCCCCAGCTTCCCAAGGCAGACCTAGTTAAGAAAACACAGGAAGGGGATATATCCCAAATGGGCCAATGATTAGCAGATGTGTGTTGCCTGTCCCTGGATAAACCTCGAGAAGGGTCAGCCCAAGGTTTATGGCTTTAGATTCTCGCTGTTAGTCACAGATGCAGCGTAATAAAGTGTAGAGCTCACAGGAGCAGTTTACAGCATTATGATCAGCGCTGGCTTCTCTCCATGAGCCTCACAATCCATTCATATGAAAGACACGTGGCGTTCTACGTTTAGCATATTTTTAAACATAAACCCCAGTTTCCATGTTTTAGTGGAAGTCTTGATACATTTACAGTCTTACAGCCCATGTTTTTTTCTTATTTCTGTTATTACCGTGTGTCTCTGGTGTTTGTTTCAGGGTGGTCCAGGCATACGAGGAGCCAGAGGAGACAGAGGCGAGCCAGGAGTGACGGTTTGTAAAATGCTCTTAAATTCTGGGACACTATTGTCCTGCTACAGTCTTGAACATTTACTGTATTTCACACGGTTAAGGCATGAAAAATGTTCCACAGTGGGAAAGCAGAATTGCTGCATGAGTTAAAAATAATGTTGAGACTGGATTTTGCCAGACGAAATTTTGGTGTGTTGTGGCAAGGAGCAGGTGGGAAATGGCTGCGAGTACGGCAGCCAGCATAAATGGGCATAATTTCTGTGATTTTTACAGAGGGATAAATTGAGCCTTGAACTTTGAAATATGTTTCTTGGATGACATCTGACCCCTTTAGTAGAGCCTTATGATTTCACCTGTCACAGTTCAGTCAGACTGAAGTCTGCATGAACGAAATGAAGGTGGATCAGTTTGCAAAAGCCAGTGAGTTTGTCTCTCACAGTGTAATAAATTTAAATGGATGCCCGGATCATTTGTTTATTTTTGTGTGGTATTCTGCACGTGGTGGTCCACACCAGTGGGTCCAAGAACAAAGCAACCATCGCCTTCTGTTTAATGACACATTCAGTGATGAAAGTGTAAAATATCGGACTTTGAAAGAGTTTCAACAGCATTCAGGTTACATACCCGTAGTTTAAAGGAAGCTGATATTTGCAAGGGTATATCTCACTTGTCTAGTTTACCTCCACTCGCAGCCATCCTGACTGACTGTAATGTTTGGATCTGCTCTGGTTTTGGTATGGTCGTCTGTTCCAAACTTTTACTAAACATCCAGCTGCAGCAGTCGCTACAGATCCTGATCCTGGTGGAAATTTCTCTGAACAAAAACTCCCATGAGTGAAATTTAATCTTAGAAAAAAGTTCTGACGCTTTTTCTTCTTTGAAGGAGGCGACATTGGTGCTGCAGCTTGTGTTGAAAACCACACTACTGTCAGTCAGGGAAATAAGGTTGTATATCGCAACCATATGTCCCACTTTTTTACCTCAGCGACAGCACGTCAAGTGCGACACATGAAGTGTCCCACAAAAAAAAAACCCAAACAACATATAGTCAGTAATGACTGTATGTGATGTGTTTCATGGGTGCAATGGACTACCTAGTGCAAGTAGTCCATTGTGTTAGCTATGAAGAGAGATGTGGATTTCTGTACTGCAGGCACACACACACACACACACACACAGTAGAGGATATTAATATACAGTGCTGTGCAAAGGTCTCGATTCACCCCTTATTTCTTCAGATTTTGTTTCCAAGGAGCCAGACTGAAGTGCTATTTTTTCACAACACATTCTCACTCCCAAAGCATAACATTTTACGCTAGGTGACAAATCGTCAATATGTTACACTTCCGGGCACCCAACACATCCCTAGATTACGAGATCGGAAAAAATGAGGAAACATGAGAACCATTTGGAATGAATCCACACATGTACATTCATTTTACTTAAATCACTTTGGAAAACACTATTAAAGTTTAGACTTAGAGACTTAGAGAGCTGTTAAGTGCTGGTTAAGGTTAGGGATAAGGTTAGGGCTGGAGTACATGGCTGGAACATGTATTACAACAGGATCATTCTACTGGAGTTCATCCATAACCCGGCACGTAGCATACGGTCACCTTTCGCGTTCCTTAGGAACGCCGTGGGACTTGACCAATCAAAATTATATTAGGCCTCGGTAGTGAGAGCGGGCTATTTTTTCAGAGGAATTTTTACAAACTCTAGTTTTGCCTTCTATACTGTATTTACATGTATGTTTGCATGTGTTTCAATAACTTATTGCACTTTTTCCCTGTTTTTCTGGCAAAATATAAAGAAATGATTGGTGGATGAAGACTTTCCCACAGTACCGTATTCCTGCTCGATCAGTCTTACACCATTCGTACATCTGTGTCATCAGTATGCTCCTCCCTGAACTCATCTTTATTCAGTGCTACTAATTCATTTTAGTGAATTACATGTTACAGGATAACGGTGGATAAAACGCAAAATAAATTATTCTTTTTGCAAAATAAACCTTAAAGTGATTTACTTTGGTGCAATATTTTTATGAGAATAATATTAAGTTAAATATGAGATAAAAAACAACAACATTTCTCTCTGTTTGTTTTTATTTCCTTTCCACTCATGTATATCTGATCCATGCTTTATTTTGATCATGTGCATGGATAAGGCAGCCCTGACCCAACAACCTCTAAGGCTGAACTTTAAAATAATAAATACAGCTGGAGCAACGATTACTTTGGCTACTGCTGCCGCTCGGCCAACAAGCCACAAATACTGCAAATCAGTCGTGGTTTGTAGGAATTTCTCTTTTCTGTCTCCTGTTTGTGAACTCGGTTTGTAATCCACATACACCAATGAAATGAGCTGCAAAGACCTGACTTCAGATGGATGGCAACCATCTAAACCTGATGGACATCATGCTGAATTGGCACAAAACGTCTCTTAAACATTCTTTGGAGATTAAATTGATCAAAAATGTGTAGAACGATCTGAACAGAAGCAGCGATCGTGTCCGTTTTTATATTTAGTAAAGCTATAAAGCTCTCACGCTCTTTTTAGCCTTGTTTATGAAAATGAGCCTCTGAGCCCGGTTCAGGCCAGTTCCTTTATCTCTCCAACAGAGAGTCTCACATCAGGAGGTGCTACCGACGGTTAAATTGATGTAAAAGGCTGTCGTGCCTTTAAATGACATTTTTTATTGCTGACTATGCAGTCGTGTTCTGCACTCTTAAATTTTGCCATTCCAGATTCTGGAGAGTGAGGAGGTCACAAAAACATTTTTATCCTCAGGGGGTCAGACTAAAGAACCACAGGGTTTATCTTTCTCACCAATCTGTGTTACTATATGTAACTTAAAGTTGCTACTTTGGTTCCACGTGGTGTTTTTCACAGGGACCTCAAGGGCCCGTAGGAGAAGTTGGCCCTTCTGGACCCCCAGGGCAACCTGGTCCTCAAGGACCCAACGGACTCTCCATTCAGGGGCCTCCGGTAAGACTTTACTGGCGTAAAGGTGGATTTTTCCACAATTGCTTTAGCGTTGAAACTCGCACAACTTCCTGTAATAACAAAAATAAAACTTTGGGATCAAGTAACATATAAAGTTTTGTCATTCTCAAGCAGCACTTTCACTGAATTATGATAACCGGTCACTGGACGTGTGCTTTTTGCAGTTTGTTCCCATCTTTCTTCAGCAAGTTCAGAAATGTGTGCAATTATGACTGCACTTGATATTAAGCTGTCTACCACCTGCCATTGTGAACTGACAAATGTTGACATATGCCTCAAATAGACTTCCAGACATTTCTCGGATCTTGCCCAAAGAAATGGCCCGGCATCTTATTAAGATAACTGATGTTGGCTTTTCCAGTCCGTGGCTATCACGAGGCCCACGAGTCCAGCCCAGCCGCAGTGACATTGTTTGTTTTACAGGGAGCTCTTGGGGAGAAAGGAGAGAGAGGAGAGATCGGCCCTTCCGGACCAATGGTAAGAACATTTCCCAAAAATGGTCACTGTTGTAAAACATAGCAGTAAAGTGTGTTTACTGAGGCCCTACATTTACTGTCTGATTCCCTACATTACAAAGTACAACACGGAGAGGGAATTACTTTCCACCCTGCCTGAAATACAATGTTTTCCTCCTGTGTTTCTGTCTTACTTATAGGAGCTAAGTACTACTAAGTATACCCAGCTGTGTGTGTGTGTGTGTGTGTGTGTGTGTGTGTGTGTGTGTGTGTGTGTGTGTGTGTGTGTGTGTGTGTGTGTGTGTGTGTGTGTGCAGAATTGAAATGAATCCTACATCTAATAAAAGGTGCCCTGGACCTGTACGCTCACAGAAGTGAGACGTGTTACTCTATAAAAGCATATTTCTGTGTTTTCATTTGATTTTTTACAATTATTTTTCTTGTTTCCTTGATACTTTCGGCCGTTCTTACTAAGGCTGACATGGACTCGGTGTGTTATTTCTGATTAACTTTAGCAGATAACTTAGTTAGGGATAAATAAAATGTTTTACCAAAATGATTAGCTCACCAGTACATATCTAATGTGATAGATAAAATGCACTGGACTGAAAAAAATCCAAAATGACTTGCCTGTGTAGCCAATATTGGTGACATGTTTGCCAGGCCAGTGCTGACAGGGCAAATTATTGGTTTGTTTAGAACTACTGTGGCTTCATTTGATCAGTTGTAGACACAGTTGTTTTGTTGCTCCTGATCATTTCATAATTACACTATGTAAATGAGCGGGAGAGAAGGGAGGGGGGAGAGAAGTGTGATTAACTCTGATTCACTTGTTACAGTGGCCTTCTTCAGGGAGGTGGACACATTATAGCAGCTCTTGAAGGTGATGTTTTGAAACAAAGATAAATGTCCAAGTGTGAAGGTCTCAGCAACGTTTCCTCAGACTCAGCTTTAATTGTCATTGAAATATGTGACATGATACAAATGAAACAGTGCTTTACAGTAAGCCTCAGTATACGCAGCATTCTACTGAACAATAGGTAAAACAGCTGAAATAAATTTAATAAATACTCAAATAAATGTAAACCTAAGTACTGAAATAACTAAATATAAATAACAGATCTTATAAATTACTATATGGGACAGTGTGTGGCAGGGAACAGCAGCAACTCAAGGAGGTCAGTGCATGGGCCAGGGTAACGGCAAGGGCTGAACTTGCTGCTCTTGTGGGTGTTTCCGGTTTAATACCTGCCAAATGTGGTCCAAAGGAAAAAAGGTTAGCCTGGTCTGATGACATCATGTAGACGAGGCATGGCTTGAGGCTCTGGGCAATATTCTGCTGGAAAACTTTATCTGGATGTTACTTTTGCTTGTACCTAAACACATAACCCCCAGTTTCATTACAGAGGTACACCCTGACAGCTGTAGGGTGTCGACTTGGCCACCTTATTTCCCTGATCTCAGTCAGGCTGAGCATCTGTGGGATGGGCTGGAATAACATGTCAGATCCAAATTACAGGACTGGAAGGATCTGGTCTTAATGCTAGTGGTTGGTGGGTTTTAGTGTGTGGGGGTGTGTTTTAGCAGTCTACACATGCACATGGTCATGATGCAGTCTAATGGAATCAGTGAGATGTGAATAATCATCACAGGCGTCTCGATTATTCTGCACTGAACCAATCCAAAGTAATACTGAATTAATTTAATGGTGTTCTACTGGGAGCCCTGGACATCAGCAAAGACACAGTCATTGTTTCAGTAGCTGTGTACCAGGAGACGCTTATTTTTCAAGGAAGAATATGTCACTTTTGTGCTTCTTTTAATGTATCTGTATTATAATAAATCTCTATTTAATCAGATTCAGGTTAGGTCATTGTGGAAGGTCATAGGCCCAAACCACTAATATACAATGTCTCCATCACTTCAGAGGACATTACTTTTACTGCCCCTCCAAAAAAACCTCACCCTACTACAACCTTGGATCAAGTTTGCACCATAAAATTTAATGCTATGGTATAAAGACTTTGGTATTTAGCCTCCAAAGGGAAATAAGTCTTAAGAATGTGACTATATAAACAGATTTATTTCCCCAGCAAAGGTAATATACACGCACCACTCCTGAAAACAGAGCTAATCAGGCTAATTAAGTGAAAACAACTGTGAGGGTGAGTAATGGGTGTGTAAGCTGAGCTGGAGTCTGAATCTCTGCTGTTTTGCAGCTAGACTGGTTAAATATTAAATGAATCACTTACCTGTAGGAGTCTGCAGAGACTTTCACTGTTGTAGAAGTGCTTCTTGACAGACCGTTTTTCTAATTTTTTCAAGTTTGTTTTTCTGTTTTTAGCTGATAAATAAAATAATACCTGGTGATGTGCATGCATTTCAGTGAACGAAGGTTTGCTGAATTTACTTTGTTTGAAAGCGAAGAAAACGGAAGGCGTAAAAGTTCTGTCTCACTTCCTCACACTTGTTCGCACTGAGCTAAAGCAGCTCCTGACGCAGCACTATCCTCGCCGCTCTGTGCAGGCCCGCCTGTTGTAGAAATGGTTAGTTTTTAAACTTATGAACTGGAACAAGAACACAGATAACGCCTGCAGGCTTCTGACTGGGAGACTGAGAAAATCCATTGACATTTGAAGTGGCCAAGTACGGAGCCCCCCAGGGGACATGGGAGAAAAAAAAATTACGGAGGGAAAAAAAAAATTAGGGAGGAAAAAAAAAATTTGGGAGAAAAAAAAAAATTAAGACGGACTTTTGCGAGATCTCGCAAAAGTATTGCGAGATCTCGCAAAAGTATTGTGAGCGCTCGCAAAAGTATTGCGAGATCTCGCAAAAGTATTGCGAGATCTCGCAAAACTCCAACAATGGCGGCAGCTACTTAGTTGTAATATTACTCTTTCTGGGTCACAAAATACACTTTTAAGATATTTTGAGGCATGAATGTAGTTGTGTAAACGTCAGATACCTGCTCGGTTTACAAGACATCACATATTTGCAAAAGTGCTCCGACGTTTTTGGAGATCTGACGCCCACTAGCTCGAAGCTAACGGGAGGTCGAGACCTACTACAGCCGAGAGGAACACCGCTTTCCCGGCACATCGTGCCTCGACCTCCCGGTCGGTTTCGAGCTGGCGGCCACTAGCTCGAAGCTAACGGGAAGTCGAGACCTACTACAGCCGGGAGGAACACCGCTTTCCCGGCACATCGTGCCTCGACCTCCCGGTCGGTTTCGAGCTGGCGGCCTCCGAAGAATGCGGCTAAAACTTTTGCGAGCGCTCGCAATACTTTTGCGAGCGCTCGCAATACTTTTGCGAGATCTCGCAAAAGTCCGTCTTAATTTTTTTTTTCTCCCTAATTTTTTTTTTTTCCTCCGTAATTTTTTTTTCTCCCATGTCCCCTGGGGGGCTCCGTAGCCAAGAACCCTTTCAGGCGTGTAGTATTTATCTGGATGCATCAGCTTTGGTTGAAGAAAAGAAAATGTGTTTCAACGCATTTGAGATGGAGTATTGATATAATATATGAGTGTCATTTATTAGCACATGGACTAACATCTAGAGGCCTTCTGTCTTGTGTCTTTGCAAACCATATCTCCAGACGTTTACGGGGATAAGCATCTATGAAGCGCCTTGAGGCGACTTTTGTTGTGATTTGGCGCTATATAAATAAAATTGAATTGAATTGAATTGAATAAGAACGTTTCAGAGAATAATTTGATAAAAGTTAAACTTAAATTCATTACAACAGCTGCACTCGAGCTGACAGTGCCAAGGTTTTGATTTTGAGAGATGGCTTCAGCACAGAGCAAAAAGAAAGGAGCAGTCTTATATTTTATTTATTTTTTTTACATCGCTGAGCACAATTTGTTACAGTCACTGTTCCCATCTTCCCCCTGATCGTGTCACACTCGTACATTGATCTGCAGAGCACACAGGCTCCATGTTTGGACGGTCGTTTTCTAATGGTTTCCTTCGACAGTTGAATCAGCCGATTTTGTTCGGTACTGTAAGAATGATTAAATAATTAATAATTCTCAGTGGTCAAGTAAAGCCTGGGTAGTCAAGCTAATGGCACTCGACATCTTTGCACACAACAGGATATTTAACATAAGAACTCTTTTTAATTTTGCACTTATAATAAAGCTTGATTGAATGGGAGTGCTGGATTGTCTCCGACCCAGCGCTCTGAGTACATTTTGTATTTGTCTCATTTTAGATTTGTGATTAGTTCATGTGTCATTCCTATTTAGCTTTTAGTTGAGGTTAAAGGCAGTCATTATTTATTGTTTCCTTGGTTTCTGTATTTGGGTTCTTATATTGTTCATCACGTTTTAGGCCTGTTAAACTTGTGTTGTCATGTCTAGTTTCAGTGTTTCCGGTTTTATTTTGAAGGAGTTGAGTGTTCTTGGTTCACTGTATTTAGTTTCACTTCCCCTGTCCTGTCATTAGGCTCATGTCTTGCCTTTTGCCTTTTGTTTGCAGTTATTTTGCCAGCTCAATAAACGGCTCATTTTTGGTTATTCAAGTCACGTTTCACGTTTTGTTTCGTCTGCATTTGGGTCCACGTTTCACTCTACACGCAGCCAGCCCTGCTGATTGTGACAATTTTAATTCACCTGCATTTCAATGCCCAACAAATTGCAAATTTTCATTTTCTGAAAGAATTTGAAAATGTTTTCTATTTGTCCCCCCAAAAAATGTTTGTTTCTATTAGTTTCATTTTCAGAAGCGCAGCGAAACGTTAGCCACTCTCAGGAGGCGAGAACAACTAGTCTCCCAACGAGCTCACGGAGAGCTTCAGCAGTCCTCGATGCGGCACTATCTAGCGATCTCTGTGCCTGCATAGCCCTATTAATAAAAGCTGGCAGTGCTGCCCTGTGCTGCACTATGTTACTGAGTAATAATGTGTTTTGTCACAGCAAGGAATATGAATGGGTGTGTGTGTGGCTCAGTGGGGGAATAATGTAGCTTCCAGGGCCCTGTTGTAATATACGAGGGACCACAGAGAGTATCACAACTCTAAAGCATCAATTACCTCAGTCTCTCTCTCTCCCTCTCGCCCTCGCTCTGTTTCTTCCTGCAGTAAATACAATGTAACCTTGTCGTCAGCATCCCCTCCACCTCTGTTTCAATTTGACAATGAAAAATGCAGCTGCATTGAAGAGCGGCGACTGTGTGTTTGTGTGCGTAGCCGTCTCTCTCATCTCTCGCTTTCATTTTGTTTATCGCGCGCATGTGAGGTTTTGTTATCGACTAATAATTTTGGTTTTGTCTGAGAGAGGGATGCGGGCTGTTTTGGTATAGGCAATAATTTCAAATTGGTCTCATTCTTGATCTTGTGCGGATATATACGGTTGCCCCACATGACCCCCTCATCTCAGTCCTTTATCTGCCGGACACCATGGAAATTTACAGCTGTGCATTTCCGTGTGTGTGTAAATCCCGAGGCTAATGTATTGAATCAGAATCACTCGCACACTCCAATTATTAATTTCTTTGGCCTGCCTGTTCATTTTATTCTCAGGGTGTTGTGAATTATGCAGCATTTATCAAGAAACAAAAGAATATTTTAATATTTTATGATCAAACACTGAATATTTTATAGTTAGACTATAACTGAAACTTGAAGCTTTTTTTCTTAAAAGTGGTTTTAAAAAAATCGGTACAGGTAGAGAAGTTCAGAAAACTGTTCCAAGTTTGACTTGACTGAAAGATTTCTTCAACTGCTCTCCAAAAAAAGAAACCAAAAAAACTAAATGGGACAATGGAAAATATGAATAAGTATGCAATACCATTATATCCAAATTAATTAAACTCTATATTAAATGTAATAATACAAAAACAGCCTATTTAATGTTGAAACTGACATTTTATGTGTTTTCAACACGTATGCTCAATTTGAATGTTATACAGGGAACTCCTTCAAAGGAAAGTCAAGACAAAAGCAAAATAATAATAAAAATAAAGACTCTCTAGTTCTCTACAAAAAAAACCCCACATGGTGTATTAACTCAGAGCTAATTGGGTTAAATAGTGGCATTATTATAAGGGCGGAGGAGGGCGGTGCCCCATCAGTAAAACAGAGCAATCTAAATTTGCAGTTTGAGTATTTTATCTTGCACAGTATATGATATCTTTAAAAGATTAAATTAAAGCCAGTAATAAACAGCTGTGATCTTCATGGCCTCAGACAGTGTTGTATTATAAACACAGCACAGTTCTGTCCTGGAAATCACTGCATGTGGTCAGGAGGACATCCTAAAGCCTGTCCGAGAACAGAGTTAATCACTATCCACAAATGCAAGCTGAAACTCGATCATGCAGAGCAAAAAATGTATTGAAATAACATTTAGAAATGTTACTGTGCCTGAGCTAATTTCAGAGACTGAGGTAAAGTGGAAAACTGTCCTGTGGTTTCAAGTTTAAAAATGTTGAATTCTTCCTTGAAGTAAAGAATGTCTCATCCTCCGAGCTAAAGAGGATGTGGACCATCTAGACTGCAAATTTCTCTGATGGCGTATGGCGGGTTACATCAATGCATGTGACATGTGTATAGTTATCTTTTGTAAAGGCTAAACTTGTGCTGCCACCCAGATAATATAGTTTTGAGGAAAGGTTTGGCTTGTGAAAGCAGGAGATCGCAGGACACATGTACAGCTTATGACAGAGGGGGCGTGATAGTAAAACAGTACAGCTGCTAAACTGGACGTGTCACGCACATATTTTGGCATATTTACCATAAAAGAAACTCAGAAGTGTCGAGCAGCTGAAATCATTTTACTATAAAGCGAGAAATAAATGAGAAATTAGTCTTATCGCTTTTTTGAAAGAAAAGGTGATGCAGCGCACTTTTTATTTAACATTTAATATGTAGTGTTTGTGGATGTAGTGTTTAAATTATTGAATTATTATTTTTATTTACATTTTACATAGAGCCACGATACTTTCATAACATTTTTTTTGCTATAATTATTTTTCTTTTGCAGTTCGCTTTACTAACTTCGTCTTTAATGTCAACAATGGTTTCATCAGTCTTTGTGTTTTGTGCAGACGTGGAGGTTTGCCTCTCCGCTCCACGTGTTTCTTGAAGTTTGTCGATATCTGAGTGAAAGTTGCAGGGGAGGTATTATTGCAGATGTCATGGGAGAGTGCACATCAGGCAACATCTGAACGGCGGCACATCGTTAATCATATGAGGCCTGTCCTCCGCGACCCCGTCCTGTAATTTGTAGAACCTTTAACAGTGTTAACTGTCCTGTTTTATGAGCCCTCCACTAATACTGAAGTGCGGAGATAAATCACCTCAGCACGCAGTCCGTGGCTGCATTTTGGAATTGGCTGTGTGTGCATTGACCTGCGGAGAGGCGGATGAAGGGGAAATGGGGCAGGAGATGGAGCGGCGGGGTCGACTGCTGATATGAAGACTGTCTGTGCCCAGAGGGTTAAAAGCTGGTCCTTTTTATAAATCAGATTTATGTCCACTGCCGTCAAAGCATTGTTGAGCAAGATAGCAAATCCTCAGCTGTTCTGACCTTTAGTAGCACGTCTGTGCGTATTTTAATTATTATGAGACATTTATGGATAAAGACTTTCCTTGATATACTGTACGTGATTCGGCAGCTAAAACACTTTTTAAAAATTCACTGGGCTGCGATGGTGCAAAAAGAAGAAGAAGAAGAAAGAAATTAAATGAATTCACAATTTTAAAGAAAATCTGATTTTGAAGGCTGATTTAAGTCCTTTGGTTTCCTGCTCATATCAGGTCAGCAACAACCAAGATGACTGCATGGAAATACTACAAATACATTTTCCTAATTATGATGAGATTCCTGCTGATGGACAATGATGCAACCTACACAAGCTGCCGATGATGTCACTGGCATTTATGAATCTGCGTTGTGCATTATGTGTTAATTACCGTTCGGTCATGTCATGTCTGATTTATGCATGGAGCAAGTGTCGTGTTCAGTCTCCAGGAAGTACTGGAGAATGTCTGTTGTTTAAAAAGATTTAATATGCTTCAGCAGTTGAAATTACAAGTTACAGCACTGGACCTCTCTGTGAAATCAGCCATCTGTCTTCACAGAAAGTATGACCCCGGATGGAGCCGTGCAGTTTTATACCCCAACAAAAACAAGTATTCTTCCGGAAGCGATGTGGTGGTCCGGCTGTTTCCCTACGAGTCTTCTCTCCGACCTCGTATCTGCTCCTTCCTGGAATAACAGAAACAGAAAAAGAAAACACCTCCCTGCGTAGCCTTGATTATAAATCTCTTACTGATTCTATTTATTATCTAAGTTCGGGATATTCTGTTCAGACTCCCTTGGCCCAGTAAATATCATCCTGAGTGTTAGCTAGTTATGATGTGCAAGCATGCTGCGAAAAAACCCTCTGGACTCTACGTCAATCACAATATTTCAATTCAGTCATAGCACTGAATGAAGCTTCCGACCTTCAAAACATGGAGCTCCAACTCTTTAATGATCCCATCACAATGTGCATATAAAAAACAGCTTAAATAATTTTAATCCTAACACCAGCTGATAGAAACAAATAAAAAGCTGGAACATCTTTCCCTCCTGGGCCCTTGCTCTTTGTTGTGATTAGTTTTTTTCAGGGACAGACATCTGTGTTCCTCAAGTTCTTCCATTTATTTGTCCGTTCCTTCACATCCATTCCCACAGTTTTAACAAAATCACTCCATGATTATGCCGACATTCGTGAGTT
The DNA here is from genome assembly GCF_965226115.1 of Aulonocara stuartgranti. NCBI lineage: Eukaryota > Metazoa > Chordata > Actinopteri > Cichliformes > Cichlidae > Aulonocara > Aulonocara stuartgranti. Next base: position 22,643,020 of record NC_138947.1, read on the forward strand.
CTTACATTAATGCTGTTATTATTTCTTATATTGAAATAAGTTGTCACTGGTAAATTCAAAACCTGGTGTAAAAGAGTAGCTGGACATTGACAGTGCTGAAAAGCTGCGCGACATGCCGTGTGGTTAAGGTTTTAGGCAGGTTAGCATCAGTTTGGACCGTAGGGTTTCAGATTTGTTAGTGGTTGCTACGTAGCTATGGCGTAGTTTTCTCACTGAAGCATAAATCCTCAGTCAGTCTGTATTGCCACAGTAATTCAAACCCCTGTGTTTGTGTTTTTCTCAGGGAGTTCCCGGAGGTCCTGGCTCACCTGGTAGAGATGGTCCCCCAGGATCAAGGGTAAGATACTGACATGATGTTCAGCTTTGCTGGTTTGTGTTACGCTGCCTGATTTGTTGGTTGTTGGAAATGTAGAGTGTAGTGTACTGTCTATTGCATGCATTTGGTTAACTACAGTCTGAAATACAGTACATAGGTACATAGGGGTGGACGTTTTAATTTAATGGGGTGTAAAATACAATTCTGAAAGTGAACATCTAAATAAAAAAGGCACAATGGATGAGATCTGCAAAGATAAAACAGTAAAACAGCTGCATAATCACTCCGCTGTCATCACGAAAATATGCTCTAATACACTAAATAAGTTTTGAGGAAATATACATAGATTCATTAATATTCATGGCATTTCTTTGTAGTTTCTTTAATATGAAAATCAAAGTTTGCATTCAGTTAAATGAGTTAGATAAATAATACCATACAAAAGAAAGTGAAAACAGAGGCGTGTTTATTGAGAACGTTTTTTATGGTCCATTTCCAGCTTTGCACAGCGCCTTAATGTCCAGCTGCATTTCTCTGTTTAGTTTTATGTGTCTTCATAAAACCATGCATGTCTTCCCCCAGTTGTTCAGAGCTACATCACCCTGGTTTCATGTACAGCATTCACAGTATATGAGATCCAGCACTTTTAGGGCTCTGTGATACCAGCTGGTCTGTAGTTGATGCTGACAGCGGGATCAGGCCTTACAATGCTCAACTGCACTGTAAATACCAAAACAGAAACATAGCCAGAGGGTAATGTATCAGCAAGCAGAAAAAAGGAGGTTTATTCCAAATATGTAACATAGTCATAGAAGCCTGTTGTCCGTGTCTGGCTCCTGGAGAGGTGAAAGTCTTGCACTTCATCCATCTGCTGTCTCTTTTTTGGCCCACACATGCCCAAGCACTCATCCCCTCAGTGGTAGTTGTCAGAAGACGTCTTGCATAGTTTTCAGGCTTGTCATGTGGTTTCCTTGAGGATGCTTGCATGTTGGCCAGAGTTTCTTCTCACAGTGCCAGAGAGGTTTGGAGTTCATGAACTTTTAGAAGGAAAACAACCAACTTATATTATAATTTGGTTTAAATAAATCAGTCAGTGACATCTTTGTAAACTTAAACTTTTTTTACTTGATCTTTTTGCCACCTGAATTTAAATACAGTATTGAGAAAGTTCAGATTTGATTATCAGAAATTTTCTACAGAGTCAAACTGAATTCACAGTGAAGTTTCCACAAATTGTACAACTCATGCTGACTTAAAGTTGTGTTACACTCAGTACTTACTTATGTAGCACATGACTAGGGATGGGTATCGTTTAGGTTTTATCCGATACCGGTGCCAAATCGGTACTTTTGAAACGGTGCCGGTGCTTAAACGGTGCTCGAACCGGTGCTTAAAGAATGGAGAACATAAACTTTGTCCAAAAACCTCTCATGTTCAGCTGTTTTTTTTTGTAAAAAGATAACAATGTTAGCCTTTTCTGCAGCTATGTGGCATATATGGTATCACTCTTGGCTGGAAGCAGTGCTTAAACAATGGAAAAAACACAAACTTTGTCCAAAAACCTCTCATGTTTAACTGTTTCCCACTTTTTCTTTGGTCATTTTAGCCTTTTTAGCCAGGGTGAAGGGAGTATCTGCCATCAAACAAGAAGACAGCCGCATGTAGCTATGATGATGTTTGCTAGTTCACCTTACCTGCATTAATGTAATAACGTGGTTAGCCTACTCAACGTAAATTACACATGAACAACATTAAGCTACTCACGCAGAGAAGAACGGCTGCTGCTGCCATCATCATCCTCATCATTTCTGCTACACTGGCAGGGCTAGGGGCCAGGACTCTATTCTTCGGGTTTTTGGGGGATGTTGCTCCGGGTCCGATAACTGGCAACCCACCCGACGTGCACGGTGTGAGGTCTCGCAGCAAGCTATCAAATACGGCGCATTTCTCGGCTTTTAAAAAAAACGCTATGCGTCGCCAGCTGTTTAATCGGATTCTTGGTGTTACCTCCTTTGACAGTATCACAATATCACCTTAAAGCACTTGTTGCAGGCTGCTGAGTTTGCATATTTTGCTGTGAAGTACAGCCAGACTTTTAACCGCTTCGCCTTGGACATTTTTAATCTGTAGCTCTGCTCTAACAGAACGTACGTACCTGGCCCCGCCTACTATCCTCGGAAACGTAAAATGATTGGCTAGAATCTAAAGTGTATCACAGCTCAGGAAAAAAAAGCACCGAAATAAAGCACCGAAATGTGCGCTGCTTTTCGGTCTGGTTACTACCGTTTATGTCACCGGACACCGGTACCCATCCCTACACATGACTTTTAAGATTTGTAATGTTGTCTCAAAGCAACATCACACTGTGTACTACTAGAAATGCCACTTTCACCAAAAACATTTATTAAGATCTGCAAGCATTTGTGCCTTTGGCCTTATGTTTTTGCTACACTTTCGCATGAATACAATAAATACTGTGGAAAAAATCTTGAGCCGTCCCTCATTCTTTATTTTTTGCTAGGAAAATGTGAAATGTATTGAAATGTGCAAATGTACATGGATATACAGTATTTAAGGCAAAAAAAGAGTTTGTATAAGTCTAACAAGCTTGACAAGCTTTACCTGAGCTGCACCTCATCTTTGGAACTTATTACCACTTCACCTTTGTCCACTACAATCTCTGACACAGTTCAAATCCCATCTTTTTCCATCAGAGTATCACTCACAAGCATCTTGTTTTATATGTTTTACAATCTTATTCTTCCTGGATTTGAAATCTCTTTTAATAATGTTCTTGTTAATTTTGTACTGAAAGGTGACCCTGAGTGGTTTGAAAAGCACAAACAAATACAGTTTATTATTATCGTGAATTTTAACATTTAACATGCTAACTAAGGCCTGTAGAGTCTGAAATGAAGCTCTTGGATTTTTTTTCTGCACACACTTACTGATGATCAGACATCCAAGTGCTTGATTTGCAGAACCTGACTGCTAGTTATGCTTTTCCCCACATTTCATCAAATCCATTTTAAGACAATTATGTCTTTTGTTCACATCTTTTTGTTTCAGCAATGCCTACCAGTGTTAACATGAATTTTTATAGAGGTTTCCAGATGATGTACAGGGAGTGCAGAATTATTAGGCAAGTTGTATTTTTGAGGAATAATTTTATTATTGAACAACAACCATGTTCTCAATGAACCCAAAAAACTCATTAATATCAAAGCTGAATGTTTTTGGAAGTAGTTTTTAGTTTGTTTTTAGTTTTAGCTATTTTAGGGGGATATCTGTGTGTGCAGGTGACTATTACTGTGCAGAATTATTAGGCAACTTAACAAAAAACAAATATATACCCATTTCACTTATTTATTTTTACCAGTGAAACCAATATAACATCTTCACATTCACAAATATACATCTCTGACATTCAAAAACAAAACAAAAACAAATCAGCGACCAATATAGCCACCTTTCTTTGCAAGGACACTCAAAAGCCTGCCATCCATGGATTCTGTCAGTGTTTTGATCTGTTCACCATCAACATTGCGTGCAGCAGCAACCACAGCCTCCCAGACACTGTTCAGAGAGGTGTACTGTTTTCCCTCCTTGTAAATCTCACATTTGATGATGGACCACAGGTTCTCAATGGGGTTCAGATCAGGTGAACAAGGAGGCCATGTCATTAGTTTTTCTTCTTTTATACCCTTTCTTGCCAGCCACGCTGTGGAGTACTTGGACGCGTGTGATGGAGCATTGTCCTGCATGAAAATCATGTTTTTCTTGAAGGATGCAGACTTCTTCCTGTACCACTGCTTGAAGAAGGTGTCTTCCAGAAACTGGCAGTAGGACTGGGAGTTCAGCTTGACTCCATCCTCAACCCGAAAAGGCCCCACAAGCTCATCTTTGATGATACCAGCCCAAACCAGTACTCCACCTCCACCTTGCTGGCGTCTGAGTCGGACTGGAGCTCTCTGCCCTTTACCAATCCAGCCACGGGCCCATCCATCTGGCCCATCAAGACTCACTCTCATTTCATCAGTCCATAAAACCTTAGAAAAACCAGTCTTGAGATATTTCTTGGCCCAGTCTTGACGTTTCAGCTTGTGTGTCTTGTTCAGTGGTGGTCGTCTTTCAGCCTTTCTTACCTTGGCCATGTCTCTGAGTATTGCACACCTTGTGCTTTTGGGCACTCCAGTGATGTTGCAGCTCTGAAATATGGCCAAACTGGTGGCAAGTGGCATCTTGGCAGCTGCACGCTTGACTTTTCTCAGTTCATGGGCAGTTATTTGGCGCCTTGGTTTTTCCACACGCTTCTTGCGACCCTGTTGACTATTTTGAATGAAACACTTGATTGTTCAATGATCACGCTTCAGAAGCTTTGCAATTTTGAGACTGCTGCATCCCTCTGCAAGATATCTCACTATTTTTGACTTTTCTGAGCCAAAATGGCTCAAGTCCTTCTTTTGAGCCATTTTGCCAAAGGAAAGGACGTTGCCTAATAATTATGCACACCTGATATAGGGTGTTGATGTCATTAGACCACACCCCTTCTCATTACAGAGATGCACATCACCTAATATGCTTAATTGGTAGTAGGCTTTCGAGCCTATACAGCTTGGAGTAAGACAACATGCATGAAGAGGATGATGTGGACAAAATACTCATTTGCCTAATAATTCTGCACTCCCTGCAAAGCACACGTGTGGAATGGACAAGACCAAAGAGCTGTCATGGAAACAATTGTAGAAGCGATTGTGGAAACATTATGCTTTGAAGCTGTTTTTCTGTTAAGGGAACAGGACCACCTCACAGCACTGAAGGGCTAAAGGACGGGGCCATGTACTGTAAAAATCTTAGATGGGAACCTCTTTCTGTTTGCTAGAACAGTGAAGATGAGTCATGGATTGGTCTTACACCATAACAGTAACTCAAAACATACCACCAAGGCAACAACTGGCCTAGCCAGTCCCCAGACCTCCATCCTATTAAACAAAATCTGTGGAGGGAGCTGAAGCTTTGAGTTGCCAAGCAGCAGCCAAGAAACCTAAAGGACTTTGAGGGTTTCTGTGAGGAGTAGTAGGCCAAAATCCTTCCTGAGATCTGTGTAAACCTGGTAACCAACTAAAAGAAATGTCTTACCACTGTGTTTGCCAACAAAGGTTTCTACTTTGGTATCAAATACTTATTTTATTAACTGATATGCAAATCAGTTTATAATTTTATTGTGCTTTTTCTGGATTATTGTTTGATATTCTGTCCATTAAACAGTGAAACTACCATAAAGCCATGAAGCCTGTTCATTTTCCCCACTGTAATGATGACTACTTGAGACAAAAATTGTAAATTTAGATTCATCGGTCCATAAAACCTGTTTCCACCGATTTTCAGTCCAATACTTGTGTAATTTGGCATACCTTAGCCTTTTCCTGTTTCCTCTCTCCTTCTTGACAGCCATCCTTCCATCGAGACCATTTTGATGAGGATTTGATGAACAGTAGATGGATGAATTGAAGGCCAGATGCATCCTCAGATTTTTTTTTTATTTTTTATTTTTTAAGGACTTCGAGATACTGTTCATCTGCTGTAGATAGTTTTTTAGGCTTGCCAGTTCTTCTGTCCACCACGTCTCCAGTTCCCTCAATTTTTGTTTTTTAGGACACATTGCACACCATCCTGATTATATGTCAGTTTTTAGGTAATAGGTCTATGGGAATTATCTCTTTGGTGCAAAATTGGTGCATATTTTATGGCCACTGAACTGTGTCATCTTGTTTGTTTTTTGTAGATTCAACTAAAGAAATTAGAAAGGGGTAGCTCAAGACTTTTGCACAGTACTGTAAGCACCTAAACAGTGTAAAAGCACCTAGCATCTGCATCATCAGCTGATGATGTGCCCGTTCCCTTTCCCTCTTTCCACTGCGTAGTCACTCTTGTGATATTTGTTCACTATGAGTGCACCATACAGATACTTGTAGAGCACCTCACGTAGCAGTACTGGATTGTGTGAAGGCTCTTAAGCGCTTAACTTGTGTGTAAGAAAGAACGTGATTTGAGAAACACAGCAGGTGTATCTGTCAGACTGTGCAGCAAATACAGTATAATGATGCGGGCATTTAGTAAAAGAGTCCAGCTGTCTTAGTACACTTAAGCCAGTGAACTTAATGCTGACAGGGATTTGTTCTTTTTTTTCCTATTTCTTTTTTTTTTCTGGACTCAGTTCTTTAATACTTTTAAAATATTAATGCTCAGTTTGATACCGCTTGACAGACTAATGTACATCATTTATATTAGAGTGTGCACCATATTGTAATATTTTTAAACGTTAAAGGCTCTGCAGAGCTGCTACAAATGTGGATCGAGAGTTGGCTTGTGTGTTCAAACGCTACGCTACAGACTGCATCCAACAACACTCTGACTGTAATGGAAAGATTTACAATCCAAAACACTGAGTCAGAATATGCTTGGTTTTTCACAGCTGACATTTTGGCTCATAGTAAAAGAAAAAACTGAAAAATTGCTGTTAACATAAATCATAAGAGTAAGCTAGCTAGCGAGCAAAAGCAACGCAAAGAAAGTAACACTGAAACTAAAGCAGCTGTGCTTCCAACGTATGTTTACTCAAAATGTCTTTACATCATCACCTCAACCTGCTAATTAGTAAAGTACAGTATTCAACTAACTGATGTCATAGTTGCCCTAAATTAACAGCATTATTAATTACTAGAATGTTTTTTCTGTTTCTGTAATGATCAGTATGTGCAAGCTCATTAATCAAAATAATAATTTTAATGCTATAATATAATTATTGTTGTCATCCATGAATATTCAAATTGACTGCTTTACAAAACGGCAGATAGATTAAATAATAAAGCACATTATTATTATTTTTATTAAGATTTCAAATGAAAATCTTTACTTGCAGCTAAATATTATGCTTGATTAATTTCTGACTTCTCAGAGAACTCCAGTATGCCAGCTCAAATGTGGCTATAACAACATGAATTCAGGAATTTTTTTGTTTTAAAAGGTTTTTGACAGGTTTCTAAAATAACATAACATAATACTGTATATAAAGTTTTCTGAAGCTTCTTAACTAAGCGTATTTGCACTAAAAACAGATTATGAAACAGTTCAGGATTATAGCTGAAGCAATATATTGAATAATTTCCATCTACAGCTTTTTTCCTCTACCACTACCTACAGATGCTAGGTGTAAGTTCAAAAGGGCAGCTTTTACTTGAGGGGTTTAGTCTGCGAGCGACTGGTCCAACACAGCTAACAAAATGAGAATGAGTGTCAGAAACAAAGCCAGACACACACAGGCCGATTGACACAATAAAGGGATTACTGGACACTTGACACATTGCTCTAACGCTGTCTGGCAGAGGAAGATGGAAACGGCTTGAATACACTGAGGGGGAGCAATTAAACACAGGTGCAGCTCATTAGGGTGGAGCGCACATTCACAAAGGTAGGAAATGCACCAGAGCTGGAGGTATCTGAAACAACAGACACGGGGAGGTACAAAATCTAACTGGAAATTACAGATATAATCAACAGTGAAAAACATAATTTTGGAGCCCTGGTGGGATATCACAATCACCAGCCTGCACTGTATCATACACTCAAGGAATACCGTGTTTACCAACCTAATTATTGAGTGTAATCATGTTCAATTACTTTTCAGGAAGCAATTTTAGCTGCTCTCGATTGGAGAGGCGTCCCCTCTGCGCCACTGTGCATGACTGACCTCCCACATTAATATTTCATCAACATGCTACAGATCTGCCGTGAATTTTATGTTTTTAAAAATAACCCACAGTGCACTGGTGTGTAAACTCGCAAATTGTTAATGAGAATTCAGTTTCCATGCAAATAGAGAAAATATCTCTAATCAGTGCTTTAATTGCTGTGGAATTAAATCCAGCAGTGCTCTCAGGCTGAATGCATCCAAAGAAGGAGGGAATAGCGCTAAATATCAGTTCATCAGATGTTATCGATGCAACAGCAATCTCTGATATCAACAGTCATTTAACTGCAATATAGAAAGGAAGCTTTTACCAATTGAGCAGTAATTAGAGAAACTTAATAGCCATTCACAATGCGTGTGGTACTTTTGGGATTAGCAATAAATGGGGATTTACACCAGCCTGTATCATCCAGTGTGTATAATGCCAGCTAGGGAAAGAAGATGATCCTTTCCTGATACGGTAAAACTGTATCAGTATCACTCTCCTCCTATGGGCATACACACAGTACAGAAGTCTTTAAGAGGTGTATATAAGCCAAAGATAGCCTGGCTTGGAGAAAAAACAAACACAAGTCTGCCTAAAAGTGGACTGCTGCCAGTTAGATCAGATGAAACAACAGCAACTGTCTCCGAGGTGCTTTATTTGTTCGTAATATCACAGAGAAATGGATCAAGCAAAGCTATAAATCTTTATTTTGTCAAAGTTTCCCAACTCAGGAGAAAACTAAGTTGATCCAAGTTTTCCCCAAGATCCAGGCTCATGAAACCCTGATGAAATTCTTGTGAGGGCCATCACTTTGGCTCGCACATTTATTATTTGGGATCTACTGGTGACTTATAAATTATCCAACACTGCGACGCTACAGTTCTCACCCGTCTGTGTCCTCGCAGGACTTTGCATAGAAAGTTTAAAATTAATACAAAGACTTTTTAATAGAGGTTACAAAAACAGAGCCTGTGCACTGTTGATGGATATTATGCTGCAGTTAGATTAGGCTCCCCACAGTTTCTCAGACTATAGCCCTTAAACCTGCAGCTGCTCTGATTCTGAAATGCAACAGCAGTGATACATTTTCATGAGCCTGACCTCTGTGAGAAAAGGCCGGAGACTGAATTTCTTATTTGAACCTCAGAGACAGAAAAGGAAAAATCAGGATTGCACTATAGCTGTAACTGATGATGTTTGTGTGTACATTAGACATTATATTAGTGCTGGATGGATACATCCTTACTATACTTGCATTAATGAAACATTTTGTGTGATTAAATGGTGAGTATTTAGTGCGACTGCTGGCGGACCTCTGCCCAGGACCTCAGCAGATTTGCTTCACAAAGATTTGAATTCTTGTTGCTCCTCATTCGCTTCTGCTCAGACTGAAAGGATTTCGGATTCGACATTTTCAGGCATGACTACTGGGAGGATCTGAGACCCTCTCCAGAGTCCCATTAGTGGGTTGACGAGTGTTTACTGTGTGACACCAGAGTAACTCTCGCTGAAGAGTTTTCAGATGTCTCATAGCAGCTCAGCTATTTCAGAGAAACTCCGGAATATCTTGTTGTGCAATAAGTGCAGATTTTGTTGTGCTGTCACAAACTGCTTATATTTATTTGAAAGGATGACAGTTTAACTTTGGTGACAGTAGGATGTAGCCCCACTGGGGAGTCTTCATTTGTGTCATACTCTCCATGTTTATGTTGCTTTGTTGTTATTAATGGATGGCTTCCCCTCACAAAGGTTAATCTGAGTCTGTTAAGACTGAAGGGGACTCAGTGTTTAACCACAAAGTACATCCAAACTGGAATGAAAGGATTAGCTTAACCTCAGGTTAAGCTGTTCTCCAGACCACTACGATGCCGTGTTCAGCGTCCAAACTGTGTATTAATAACAGGGAATTTGTTCAATTCGAATTACAACTATATTTTGACCTAAAACAAGTCCACCATCATGTCATTTAAAATCATGTTATTATATGCGGGCATTCAGAAAATTGGCCTACACAATTTCAGTGTGCTTCTGATGTAAAAACTGTGCTTTTGAAAAAGAATCACCGCATAGTACATAAATGTATCATGCATGAAGTGGTAGAGGTGCATTTAAAATCACAATAACAATCACCTAAAGGTTTTGTAAGGTAAAGATCCTGCAGCTATAAGTGAGCACTTGGTAACAGTGGGAAGAAAAAACTCCCTTTTCACAGGAAGAAACCACCAGCAGAATCAGGCTCAGGGAGGGGCGGGGCCATCTATCAGGACCGGTTGGCGGTAGGGGGTGAGGATAGACAAAAGACGCAGTGTTGAAGTGAGTCAGGGATGAATAATAACTTATGATTAAATGCAGAGCGGTGTGTAAAAGTAAAAGAGAGTGAAAAATAATAAAACTGTGTTTTGTATAAAATGAAAGTAGATTTGATTTGGTGTGTGCAGTTACCACCAGCAGAAGCTGCAGATGCAACAGCGTTTGGGTTCCCAGAGAAGCCCACAGGAATTAAAAGAGTGCAGCCGACTTTAATAAATGTACTGTATTTCACTCATGCAGGGTCTGCCAGGTAATACTGGACCACAGGGGCAACGAGGACCCCCAGGACCAGTTGTAAGTCTGTTTTCTTATTAGTTCCACTGTGATTTTGTGTGAAAAATCCACTTGATCCCTCAGCTTTTAGCCATCTTTGTTCTCCATCTGCACCTTTTTCAGGGAGCACCAGGAGCACCAGGAGCTCCAGGACCAGGTGGGCCAACAGGGCCACAAGGGGATCAAGGAGTTCCTGTGGGTGAAAATGTTTTTTTGTTTTTGTTTTTCGGTTTTGTTTTTTTGTTGTTGTTAAGATTAGTATGATACTGCATTTATCTGAGGACTTTGCAATGAAATATTATGACATGATGCGCTGTGTATGCTAAGAAAACACCTTATTGTCTGACCAGAACCATATTAACCAACCTTCACATAAACCTACCTACACAAAGTTTAGGAAGTGTAAATACACATTTTGTTTTTTCCTCATATTCAGATGTAATTAGTCCTTGAGGAAGTCTTGTTCTCTTCCACTTTATATTTCCCTTTTCCTCCGCTTTTGAGCAGTAATCAAACTAACATCACAACCTCTGCCAAGGAGGTCATGTTTTTGGTACTGTGTGCATATGGGTCATGTTAACATGTTAACAAGAATTCATCTTACATCCACCAAGGTGCTTAAGGTCAACTTAATGATTTACTGGTCGCAAATTGAGAAGCCTCAAAACTTTTATTTTAGCTTTAATATCCGAAGTACAGTAAGTCAGACTTGTTTAGCCCTTTAAAATAATTTGTGCAGGAAACATAATTTTAGATGAGGATGCTGAGGAGATGGTGTGGGGATCCATGCTTTGTGTAATGCTAACAGGAACAGATGATACTGTGGAGTCCTGTGACAGCTAATCTAGTCTTGGGTCAGCTTTGCAGGCCAGCAGCAAGTTTGGCTCAGACAGTAGGGCTATAAATCACTTCCTCTCTCCTCAACATATACCCAAAAACAGTGAGAGATCACATCTGGCGATTCTACGAGATGTACAAACATGCATCTATTAAATGAATGGAAAAACATTTCCCTTCCTGGCGTTTTATTAAACTTTGAGTTTCAAACTTTATCTCAACCAGAAATTACTGATTCAGTGTCTGTTCTGCCCCCTGCAACCTTTCACCAGTGCTGCAGGAGAATATTTTTCTTCTTAAACAAGTTGTTTAAAATAGCAGACAGTTAATTCTGGAGGGAAATTTACCACTTTGCTTCAGAAGTGAGTCCTGGAGTACTCTACCTGTTTGTCTGAGGTAGAACCTGGTACATCTATCCCACTACTCTGACAAATTAGATAAGTGTGTGAGCATAGAGTTTAAAAATGCAGAGAAGAAGGTCATTCTGCACTTTCTACAAATTCTTGCCTCGAGCATCTAATGTGAAACCCAAACTGTTCTGTTAGGGAAGACATGGTGCATCTGGAAATGCTATGTGCCATCTGTAAATATAGGGATTTATGAAGCTTTTTAATAGCGACTTAGAACAAAACATATGCATGGAGGTCTTTGGAAGGGAGAAGACTGAGTGAGAATCTAAATATGCTTTACTCCTTGATTGACTTGCATATTTGCCAAATCTCATTCTGGTTGTCAGTAGATGTTGAAACACGTCGTAGCTCTCGCCAACGTCCTGAGTTTGTGGGACTGAGACCAGATACAGTTTCTGGATGTGGTTTATGAAAAGGAAAAAAAGGAACAAACCTAGTGGCTGTTTTATGAGTCCACATTTGAAGTCTTCGCAAGTGGACTTTCCTTCTCAGATAAAATGGGAAATATTTTGAGTGAAAAAACACCAACTCTGCACTTTGGAAAGACTCTTTGTATACAAGACATGATGGAAAGACACTTTTGATTGAGTCATAAAAGAAATTTGATTTATACCAGAGCTGTACTTCTGTCTTTCTTGTGCTCTTTGGCACCTGATGAGATAGTCGACATTTATGTGCCCAGGAAGATTCAGAACCTCCAAACAGGCACGCAGCAGAGGTCCAGGAAGAGACTTTTATTGTTCAGACCTGCACTCCAATTCAGCCACTGTGTCAAATGTTGGCAAAGCCTTTTTATCATCTGTGGTATAATATGCATATAATATCCCAGGCCAGCATGCACGCATTTTCTCTATCCCTCTCAGCTCAGCCTCCCTCACACACACAAACGCAGCCTGTCAGTTGGTGGTCAAGGACACGTTTTCCCAAGATAAACAAAACTCTATTCAAAAGCTGCAGCAGCATCAAACTTATATTTATTGTATCAGCTCACGGTCCACGCGGCCAGGAAATCTTTGTCTTTTATTTGCCTCTGATATGCAAGCTTGGCAGGTATTTCAGAGTATGCGCGTACCGTGTTCAGATATGCATCTCTGTGCTTTACAGTGTTGACATTGGAGGAAAGCAAGCCCATCCAAGACACAGATGATGCCCTCTGTTTGTGAGCACTCTAACTTTGGAGCTCATGAGTGTTATGGAAAGAAAACAAAGACTCTGGGCTCATTTTGTCATATTTTAGATGTATTTAGTTGTACTAGCTGTTATGTCAGAGATGAAAAGAGATGAAGAGATGGGGCTTGATAAGATGGGGACAGAAAAAGAGATGGCTGTGTGTGAGCATTCAGCCCTGTTGACTGTTTATTCTCCTCATGTGCTTTTATGTTCCAGGGTCCTGCTGGTACCAAAGGCGATAAAGGAGAAAGAGTAAGTCTTTCCACTGTTTTGCAGCTCTTTAGAGCAAATCTTGTTTTACTGGTTTTATTTTGCTGTGGAAATACAGTTATTTTTGCTGAAGTAAAACTTCTAACAATTACTCACTAATACCTCCCGCCCATGTTGTGGAGAAACCGCAGCGTACTGCAGCACGCAGTTACCATTTCCTGTTCGTCTTTTTGCACAAACGTTCACTCTATTCCTCTTGCTCTCCCTCAGCCTCGTTTAAGGCGCACCAAATCAAATCAGTGTTCATGGTCCAAATTTGCAGCAGTGCAGGGTCTGTATTTCTGCTGACACGGGAAAGAGGCCGTCACCGCCGAGGGCTTGAGAGACACGCAACTTGCCAGCTTGAATCGAACCTGTAATTCCTGTTTCTGCTTCGTTTTAAGCAACTATTGGGGACATTTGTACCCTGCTGCAGTTAATTTCAGTACAACGTGACATGAAAGGCTGGGAGAAAACGTGCGAGAGGATTTTTTTTTCTTAGTGTATATTTGGGTGAGGTGGCCCAGTTGTGATGGTAGGAAAGCTCTAGTGAATTGTGTAACTCTTAAACAATACATTTTTAATGCAATGTTATTTTTAATGTGTATTCTTGCTCTTATATAAACAAACACCTGATGCTCATAGTCAGAGAGACAGGGGTTCAGATAATCTGACATTAGGGGGCAAATTTAGTAAGCAGGACAAATTAGCAAAGATGCACTCAGTCGAGTGCAAGGTAGCCAGTTCACTTCAATAATGATCCACATTTTATCGAAAGCAGCACACACTTCAGTAGTACAAAAACAAGCAGACCTGCTCATCGGCGGTGGATGTTTGCACAGCTGTTCTCTGGGTAAATCCGACAGCACAGGTGGAGCATCAGAATAACAGCTGACCAGCACGATATGTGAGAAAAGACAAAGAAATATTGTCAGATTTCCATCATTCGCAAGTACTGCGATTGATGCAGGTATTAATTAAAGTAATATTACATACTCTAAGATAAAGACATTAATCTACACATTTCAGATCTCTATGAGTCCTGTTGAATGCTGCATTTGGTACATAAAAGCTCTGATATTAGCTTAAAAACTACATGAAAGTTACGCTCTATGTGTGTTTGTAATGAGATTTCCCTTCCTGAGTTCTGATCTGTTTCATTAAAATACTTGTTTTTTGAAGACTAGAAATATGGGACCATGCTCATAGCCCTGAGCCATCTACCAGTGGCAATTACACATGAATCCTGCTCGTCCATATAAATGAGACATGCTTCTATTCTCTGTGAAATTTGATGACATTTGTGGTAAATTACAAGCTACAAACCTTTTAAACATTTTCCTCTCTAAATTTTTGCTCGGCAAAACTGACACAGTGCCTCTTAAGTAACTACTGACAGCCACTTTTTAAACAAAATGACAATATGAAAAAAAATATGATAAAGAAGATCATGATAAAAAAATCTTTCTGAGCAGGTAAAGTCCCGTGTCAATCAACAATGGGACAACATTTCTCTCCCAAAAGACCAACAGCTGGTGTCTTCAGTTACCAGATGTTTATAGGCTGTTGTTAAAAGAAGAGGGGATGCTAAACATGCTGTTGCTGCTATCAAATTGCTAATATTTTTCCTAAAATAGTGAATACTTTTTAACATTTGATATTTTTTCTATTTTTATTGGGAATAATATATGGGTTATGAGAGCCACAAATCATTTTACATGCAATACAACGTCCCAAACGTTTTGTTATTGGCTTTGTAATTTCATCTTTTTTGAGATGTAGTCTGGGTTGTTTTTCACACCTCCTGTGTAGTACTCCTCATGACAAGTTAACTGCTTAAAAAAAAAAAAAGATTAATTTTTAAAATACAAACTATAGAAGCACACTCAACAAAGTTAGCCCAAATAATTAGTGTAATTAAATCTGGATTTATATTTAATCGTCCAGTTTTCACGTACTTGCTATGGTTCTGGCTTTCTGTTTTGTGTCAGTGTGGAGTAAAGGTGGAGTACACTCATTAAACACCCATAAAAAAACACCCGCCCACCACTTTATCAACGTCTGGTCTGGCAGTTTATGTCTGTGTGGTTGTGTAAAGTCAGATCCTACGAGCTCTGTGTTTGTTCTTCCAGGGTGATGTGCAGTCCCAGGCGACTGTGCGAGCTATTGCACGTCAAGTGTGTGAACAGCTCATCCAGAGTGAGTAATCTCGATTTTTTACAGATTAACACGAGCATGCTTCATTACTTCTGATTATTTTTTTTAAATAACAAAACATACATGAATGTCAAAAGTTAAATCTGGGTGTTTTCAAATCATTCAATCTCCACCATCTATTTCAGGCCACTTGTCGCGTTACAACTCCTTCCTGAACCAGATCCCCATGCAGCCAGCGGTGTCAGTCCGAACAGTGCCTGGACCACCAGGAGAGCCGGGTAGGAGAGGCACCCCTGGTCCTCAGGGAGAGCAAGGTCCAGCCGGGAGGCCAGGCTTTCCCGGTACTAACGGCCAGAACGGGCAACCAGGCGAGAGGGGTGAGACATAAAGCTGTGCTCATGGTTAAAATCCGAGTTTGTTGACATTAGACAGCTCATGTCAACAGGCACACATCGGTCATTTTTTCCCCTTATCACTGCTATGGCTGAGGAGTCAACATCCCACATTTAACAGCATCAAAAAGACAGAAACTTGAGTATTTATTAGGCATGTGTTTGTGTGTAATATTTAGCAAGACATAAAGAAAAATACAGTCACAAGCCTTTGAAGTAATTTAACGTCTTTAAGACAGATAATAGGAATATTAGCTGCGAGATACACATGAAATAAAAACTGCAGTGAGAAAAGTAGAGCCCCTAGTGTGAGTTGCACTCTGAGTAAAATAAGTACCAATTTTCTGACTATGAGTACCATCAGATGAACCTGTCTGGTTCTGCTGTGCTCATTATTTCAGCTGTACATTGTCAGTGTCCAGACAGAAACCCGTCATCTCTGTGAATTATACATTACAAATGCGGAATTTTGAAAAGTTGCTTTAAACCCCCAAAAGCTCAACACATTGAGCTTCCATGTTTTTCCATGTCACTAATTATCAGTGAGAAAAAGAAAGGATTCGGGGAGGGGAAAAAAGCAAGAAATTCTCAATCCCGCCTGCTTGTTTGCTGTATTTTGTGGTCTGTGTAGGTTCCAGACAAACTCACAGTCAGCATGTGAGGTTCAGTCCAGGCCAGAAGACAGTAACTCTAATATCCATGAGGTCATTCCCCTGCCACGAGCCCTCAGAGGAGAAACAGCCTTTATGAGGCTCCATTCTCATCACGAAAACACGCAACCCACACTGAAGAACCACATGCTGAATGAGCCTGCGCGCACACACACACACACACACACCCACACACTCACACGGAGAAGGCTTTGGAAAGCTCAGAGCACTTGAACTTGTGTCAGGAAGTGTCAAGGTTCAGGTCTTTGAGTCTCCCTAATGACATTTATGATCTGTAGCCACTGGTCTACTACAAACACACTAATTTACTGTTTTATAGAACTGAAACCAGAGTAAGCATCCATTCTAAGATGTATGGCTTTCTTATGAACAGATGGTGAGCGCAGGGCTACCAGAATCAGGCTCAACATTAGAATATTTTCAGTAAAATTGACAGACAGTGAGACAATGGAGTTGCAATCATCAAGTTACAGTCATAATGAAGCCACCGTAGTAGAAAACGCATTTTTATTTGAGGTAATGTCAAATGTTTTCCAGCCTCGTGGTGCTTACTTCCTTTTTATTGATGCGATTGATTAAGGCGGTCGTAAAAGCAGCACGGCAGAAAATCTGCACATTAGTTTTATGTGGTTCTTTAATATTAGAGTGTACAAAAATATTCCATTAGGTCATTCGAACAGCTGCGCAGAGCAGACGTTGGGTTTATCATACATTTTATTGGGCTGATCACAGAGGCATAATTCATTTAGCAAATTTTCTATGAAAATATTCATATAATACAACGTTGGAAGAGCAAGTATTGGACAATTACTCAGAAGCTTAACTACTGATAGAGACAGTAAATGTAAGACCTACTCATCCGAACAAACAAACAAAAGTAAGAGGTTGTGCCATATTATACATTGTTTGGTAATAGTGTTCAAACTTAACACTTGTGAAGGTGCAATGAACTCATGTTACAGTCTGTAGACACCTTTAGGTTTGGGACATTTTGGAAGGACGACTACAACAAATGAATGCTTGAAACTACAGTTAGGCTAATAATTTGCATTTTTGTATTTTTGGCTCCACCGTGGTGGATTCTAAGCCAAACAACCAAGATGGGAATTATTATTTGGAATGTTTTTTTATACACTGTACCTCATTTTTAGACAATCTAAAGTAATTGGACAGCTGAGTGAGGAGCGGATTCATGGCCTGGAGAGGCCCGTTCCTTTGTTATTTCATGAAAAATTGAGCAGACATATATGACATTAATTCACTGTTGAATTTGTATTTGATATTGTAAGTAAGGCTCAAAGAGATTGGCCATCATTAGACTTCAAAAACAAATGAACCTGTTTGAACATCAATAATCTGGTTCATTTGCCAAAAGGCATGAAGACAATTAAAATGCAGATAAAGTGCATTAAAAACTCATAAAAATGTTTTTATTTGGCATTTTTAATCAGGAATAAATAAAAAATATGGATCTTAAATATAACAGACAAATAAATAATAATATTAATAATAAATTAAATAACTCAGATGCAGTTGAAGTCTTTCAGATGTTCAGCTTTGATTCAGCAGGCTGAACAAAAAGATTGCATAAAAATGAGATGAGCTAAATCATTTTTTAAACACAATCCCTTCGTTTCAGCGGCTCAGAAGTAATTGGACAAATTAAATAACTGTAAATAAAATGTTTGTTTCTAATACTTGGGTGAAAACCCTTTGCTGGCAATAACAGCCTGAAGTCTTGAACTCATGGACATCACCAGATGCCGGGTTTCCTCCTCGATGCTCTGCCAGGCGTTTACTACAGTGGCTTTCAGTTGCTGTTTGTTTGTGGGCCTTTCTGTCCGAAGTTTAGTCTTCAGCAAGTGAAATGCATACTCAACTGGCTTAAGACAGTATGTATCTGAACACCTGTGCCACATTATCAGTAAACACGGGTTTCCAAGTACCACTGGCAGCCGTGCACGTTCAAGCCATCACACTGCCTCTGCCATGTTGTACAGATGATGTGGTATGCTTTGGATCATGAGCTGTTCCACACCTTCAACATACTTTTTTCTTTCCATCATTCTGGTGGAGGCTGATCTTGGTTTCATCTGTACAACAATATTTTTCCACAACTCTGCCAGCTTTTTTTTTTTTTAAGTCCAATCTACCCTTTTTTTTTGCTGAGATTTATGAGTGACTTACACCTTGCAGTGAACCCTCTGTATTTACTTTCATGCAGTCTTCTCTTTATGGTAGACTTGGATATCGATACTCCTACCTCCTGTAGAGTGTTGTTCGCTTGGTTGGCTGTTGTGAAGGGGTTTCTCTTAAACATGAAAAAGATTCTGCGAACATCCACCACTCTTATCTTCCATGGACGTCTAGGTCTCTTTGCTTGCTCAGTTCACCAGAACTTTCTTTCCTTCTCGGGATGTACCAAACTGTAAACTTTGCCATTCGTACTATTGTGGCAATTTCTCTGATGTTTTTTTTTTTTTCTATTTTCGCAGCTCATTTTTTTACCTGCATGGAGACCTCCTTTGACTGCATGTTGTCTGTTCACAGCAAAATCTTCCAAATGCAAGCACCACACCTCCAATCAACTCCAGGCCTTTCATCTGCCTCTAACTGATGACATAACAAAGGAATTGCCCACACCTGCCCATGAAAGAGGCTTTGAGTCAATTACTTTTAGTCCCTTTACAAAGAGGTTGGAACTTGTTAAGGAGCTGAAATTCCTAAACCCTTCATCCAATTTGAACGTGGATACCCTCAAATAAAAGCTGAGAGTCCAAACATTATGTCCCTGTCCATTATATAATTGTAATTGTAATATGTTACAGCAAACCGGTAAAAAAGTATTAGGATGTTTACCTTCCCTTTGAGAAACATGTTGGTTCACCATCAGGTTCACCATTTACTCCACCTGTGCCTTCCCTCCTGCATATAAAGCTTATAAACCCTTAATCTGTGCAGACACCCAAGAGGACAGATGTAAGATGTGAATTTATGTTTAAATGTGCATCTCTTTGTTGGTTTCCAGGTCTGCCAGGAGAGAAGGGAGAAAGGGGGACTCCAGGGGTTGGGACTCAGGGGCCTCGAGGACCACCCGGATCTCCTGGTAAGAGACGAGCCCGGGAATACTCAACACTCTCTCTCCAGCGTTCTCCAAGCTACACATCAAGGCGCTGTAGCTGCTTCTAAATCTGATCATTTGGCATCTTTCTGCTCCTGAACATTTCTTATTGGTGTTTTCAGCTGGAGCTACCGTATGGGAGATATTCACTGTGTTTCCACTGAATAAACCACAGCGGCTTCAAATATTGAAACAATGGAATTAAATGGCACAGAGACTTAATCTGCTTTGGATTTACTTTACTCTCTGTTGAATCGCTGTCTGAGGAAAGCAAGCAGGCATTTTGGACCATGAATATAATTCTCTGTATTGATTTCCCGGTACGCTTTGTGGAATTTGAGGCTCGTGTTATGAAAATATGTCAGTGCTGGGATTTTCTGTTTACTGCGATCAATACTTCTAGAACAAGCTGACAAAACTTTGCTGTGATCAGATAACTAAAAAAAAAGGAAGCCCAAACTTCAGATTTTGAAAAAGGAAGTCTCTTCTAAGATGAGGGTGCTGAGGGGAGGTGTGGGGACCTTGTACTTTTCTGAAATATTTGTGGGATGATAATTTTAGCCCCTGGCAAAAGAAACTCCCATCCAAATATTGATTTCATATTTCTGCTGACTGCTGAAGTGAGTCCTGGTGGGGCAGTTTCTCCTGTGAAAACAGAAAACAGATGCCTCTGGCTCAGCGTGAGCGAAGAACTGTGTTATTCCTGCTCCTGCCCTCATGACATTCACCATCACCTTTCTTATCCACAAGTGACAAACAAACACTTGCTGCCTTCAGATCATGTTTTTCCAGCTAATAGAGGAGACAGGATTTAAAAGCCATTGAAGAGGTGATGGTACAGTGACAGGTTGTACACAGGCTGCCATTGTTAATTGTGTGGTTTTCCCTTTATTCCTTCACACCCAGCATCATCTGCTGAGAATCGTTTTACTAAATGTCAAACAAACACTTGGATTTTGGGAGTTTTTGTTGTTTTTTTAACCAGAACACTTTCCTTAATCTTAAGGTTTGCCAGGTGAAGGACGGACAGGTAGCCAGGGCCCACCTGGTCGACCTGGTAACCCAGGGACACCGGGGAGGCCCGGGAATCCAGGGACCACAGGACCAGCTGGTCAGCCTGGATACTGTGATGCAAACTCCTGTTTGGGATACAACGTGGGAGGTAAATATCATTCAACTTCATGCATTGGTACCATTTTAAATAAAGGGTGTAGGATTTGGCAGAGGTACATAAAACCTGACCAATATTGGATTTTTAGGACTGATACCAATATTTGTCAATTTAAAAAGCCAACATATCGGCCAAATGTTTTGGTTTTTTCAGACACACAAAACATATGTAGTTGAGTTCTTACTAAGGTAACATGAGATTGCAGTTGTATCACAGTTATAAACAGAATGAAAGATGCATGTTGCTACCGTGATGTCACACATTTATTTCTTAGTTACAAAAAAGCAGACGTGATGAGGAGGGATGGATCTGACCGCACACTCACTGGCTACTGATGTGTGATTGACAGAAAATCCTCAATATTGAATCATAGTATGACCAAGATTTACAAAGCAGACTTCACATTTTATTCAACATCAGCAAAGAACCTATAAAATCATCAGGAAAGAAGTCATGTCAGAAAGACGTTTTCCTGCAGACTTCAAAAGGAGCGGAAGTAATCCCAATATCCAACATCTTGTTACTCATGATTTGTTTTTCAGCTAAATTCTGGTGAAAATCGTAAATACAAAAATGCTTAACTGATATATTTAGTAATTGTCAGTTAGGCTGATTTTCTTTGAAAATATGATGAATGCAATTAACAAAGTATAACTTAAAATTATGACTCACGATTGCAGTTACATTGGCAATACTGGTTCCCACGTGGAAGTAGTAGTACATACAGGTTTCTACAGGGAGTGTTACTATGCTGTACTTGTTTTTAAGGCTATTTTAAAGAGGTGTAAAAAAGTAATTCATAATTCCCAAAATAATTGTTATTGCACAAATGAAAAATGTCACTTTGATGAACCTCAATTTACATTCAGTATTCCTGTTTTCAGTGTAATCATTAGCTGTCGTAACCTGTCAGCTGTTTTAAAGCAGCAAATTCAGTCCCCATCATTGAGATGCCACTCTCAGATATTTAATGACTGGTTGGAACAAAGCTGCATTACAAAAACAGAGAACGAGGTGATCCACATATTTGTGTGTGCTTTGCTTTTCTGTAATAACTCTTTATCAAATCAAGGCAATGAAAAAGAAAGAGAGGTGCAGGAAACAAAAGCATCGGTGCAGTTGCCCTAATTTTCCCCCAGTATGGAAAAGCTAAAATTCCACATTAGATTTTAGGTTCAAATTATCAGCAAGAATCCAACTACAATGTTGTCTTATCCACACAAAAGGATCAACTGATTTCTCTTTAGGTTTAGTTATGTGTTTTTAATAGCTTCATATGGGGGGCATAACAGAGCAGAACGTGTGCTGCAGACAAATGAATACAAAAGCACATTCATAAAAAGTGTGCACAGTAGGTGAGGAGCTGCCACCAGGAATCGACATAACATCTTGACTGGAATATTTTTGTGACCAGAGTCAAAACATGAAATATCCAGACCTTACCAAAACATTCTTCACTGCTGTTTATCCAGACTTGCCCTGATTTGTCCTTCTGTATTCGAGCGATATTACTTTTATTCTGAGCAATTTGGTTTATTTTTATGTTTGCTAACTTGCTGCTCTAAGCAGCTTAAACAAAACCAGGCCTGTTTGGTCTTTATACGCCCTTATAAAGCATCTTTTATATGTGTAAAACACTCAAATATTGTTTTCACAGTGACAGCTGTTTCTGGCACAGTTATTGTTCTTGTAAAAGTGTTTGGGAGAATTTGAGAGCTACCCGACTTTTATGGCTGTTCCACTGTGAAGTTTATACATTCATGTCCACACCGATGGATTAAGACGTTAGAAGGCCAAAGCTATTCATCTGTATTTAGATCAAATAAAATATGCAGTTGCACACACGTCTTTGACGACATTGAATATTCATACCGATGAGGCCATTGCAGGGCTTTATAGGGTCTTGGGCCATCTCAGCTTGGACGTTACACGTCTAACAGACTCTGACAAGTTGCCCTGATGATGTATCATCGTCTAAAAGTAGCTGATAGATGAGACATTACTTCATCCATCAAACCAGATTTATTTTATAGTGATGGATTCCAGTCTGAATGGTGTCTTTTTGTACTTTATGACTTGCGAGAATCCTCAGTGCTAGTCCCAAATGTGCACAGATTAAACACAGCCTCCCTGACCACTTAAAATAAGTTTTTTTTTTTTATTTTAAAGCAAATAAAATGCGGCCTCAAACTGTGTCTTTGTGACAAGTAGAATTTATTCCTACATTTGTATTTGTCAACCTGAATAGTGTAGTTAACATATCATGGCTCAGTTAGTGCATTACACAAGGATCAGTGTCACGGCTTCAAGATGATATATGAGGTTTTTAACCATCAAATGTCAGCCATTACCAATCTAAATATATGGAAAAAGTATAAAATATTACATCAAAGGATATATGTAAATTATTAACTTTAGTTTGGCCTAATTGATCTTATCCCAAACAAGGGTGATTAAAGTCCTTTTCCCACATTCCTAAGTTGTTAAAATCTTGTAAAATACACTATTTGGATAAAAGTACCGGGCCACCTTCACGTTACGCCTACAGGAGCTGCTCGGCCATGTAAACTCACAGTGCACACTTTCTGTGCTGATGTTAATTCAAAGGGAGGTTTTTCAAAGTCTCCAAAGATATTGAGTCAGCAGAGCGTCTGAGACTTTTACACACTGGCATTTGATGACCTCACTGTGTGACTTTACGTGATCTGTAACTATGTGGCTGAGTTGCTATGATTGATAAACCCTTGCAATTTGCAATAATCGCACTTGAAGCTGATGGGAAGAAACTTACTGCAGCACAGTTCCACGCTCAAATCCAGTGAGCTCTTCAGAACGACCCAAGCTTTCACAAATGTTTGTAAAGGAAGATTGCATGGTTAGGTGCTTGATTTCCTACACCTTTGGCAAGTCATTAAGAGGTGTGGCCCAATACTTTTTTGCCTACAACTAAACCAAAAGCTGCTTAGCTAAACATTAAGATGGTACAAAAGGCAGTCCAGCTGTCTTCAAACATACACACTTCACTGGGGTGCTGTTTGCCAAAATAATCTGGTGCATAGCCTTTAGAAAATGCACATTGGTTTATGGGCCCTTTAAGATGGTGAAAGACAGGATGTTGTTACTTTTAGACAGAGCAATGTGAAGTGTTTCACACTATATGTTATGCTCAAGATCAGTTTAAACTGTTTGTTTATATTGATCTTGTAAGAAAAATATGTTTTATGTAGATATAAATGGTGATGCATCAGAAAAACTGGCACAAGCTTCATAGGTCTCATTCCTTTAGAGCTATTTTTTCTGAATTTGCCTGAATGTACATTTTTGAATGTGTTGTATTTAACTGCAACAGATGTCTTCCTAAGATCTCAGTCAGGGTGACTCATAAGGCGTGTTTTCCTTGTCATCTGTTTTCCGTGTTAGAAATCTTTATTTGCACTTTCTAACATCCAGAAAGGTAAAATAAAGATCTGACACATTTTCTAAACATTCTCCAAACACTTTATAAAAATGTCACAGTGTTTATTTGAACTAATTTCTCAGTTTGTGCTTTTTGTTTCTCCTAAGAAGAAACATAGATTACAACACTGATATTTTTTTCCACCTCAAAAGCCACATCGAAGCAGCTGAGGAAGCACAGTCGGTGTCGTTTATGAGGTTTAACTCTTTTGGTTCACTGGGTTTTCTTTCTGATATGAAGTAACATCTTCTCTCTGGTTCTTTTTTTCCTTCTCTCTCCTCCCTGCATCTCTCGTTCTGAAGTTCAACAGGATTATAGGAATGACTACTGAGGAGCATTCTTGAACCATGCTCCTCTCCTCCACCTGTGCTCACCTCCTCCTGCGTCCTCTTTTAAAAAGAAAAGACTAAATACTGAAGAAACTCCTGTTATTCCCTAAAGGCTGCCATATTTCCTGGGATGGATAAGTCCTGACACTTTTGAAACTGCAGTCCCTGCAGCAGCGATTATCACATTTTTCTTCTCTGGAGACCTTTTGTTTTGTTTTTTTAGCTATTTCTAAGATTTTTTTTTCTTTAGGGTTTTTTTTAAAGGCACATCAGTTTAAAAGCAAGCTGGTTTTCTCATTTTAGAAATCGTTACGCCGTCGTTCGGTGCAGGTTTGTACA
Organism: Aulonocara stuartgranti; assembly: GCF_965226115.1. Taxonomy (NCBI): domain Eukaryota; kingdom Metazoa; phylum Chordata; class Actinopteri; order Cichliformes; family Cichlidae; genus Aulonocara; species Aulonocara stuartgranti. The sequence continues at coordinate 22,667,958 of NC_138947.1, forward strand.
CAACCACACCAGATTTTCAGACTTCATGCACCCGTGAGTAAAGTATTTTGATAAGAACTGCTTCATTAAACTAGTTATTTTCCCGTGTCGAAGGAAAAATACGAGCAATTTGACTCACTTTTCCACAAAAAACAGCCCCCGCTCGTCGTCAACAGGACCACCTGTCGACAGATACTCGTGTATGCAAAGCTTTGCTGCCGCAGCCTTTGCTTCACCCTGCTTTAAACTCAGATCTCATAAAAGCTAATCTCATCTTTCAAAAGCCAGACAAATCAGCTAAATAGTGATGGATTGCTTTGATGTTGACTGGCTGCTTTCATTACTGAACATCCCAGCTATTAGTGCATCTCAGTTTCTGCAAGATGGACAGAAAATCTCAGTTTTTACGCCTGATATAATGTGATCATTTTCATTCCTGGAAAACTAATCACATCTGGGCGATACTGGGGCAGAGATTAGAGCCGTCTTCAGTTCCATTAAACTACTTCCTTATTAACCCAATCTTTTGGACTCTGTCCCGGGTCCTGAATCTGCTTCTGCAGAGAAGTCATTTCACCATCAAAGAAGTAAGAATTGTTGACTGGTTGAAATGATTTTAACCTGCTGTGAAGCTATTTCTGAATCTGTGCATGCCTCACTTTCCCACTGTGCTTCTTTTATACTGTACTCTTGTGTTGGCCTTAACCTCGCTCCACGCTCTCCTGTAGTACTGGCTTTGTGTTTGCTGTGCTGATGCAGAAACACTCTTCACTGATCCTAAATATTCCCACCACCCCAGTTCAAGCTTTGCCTCATGGCGCCTACCAGCCCTACAGTCCTCCCTACAATCAGCCACACCACCCTGCTGCAGAGGCCTACAACAACCGAGGAGGGGGTGAGGAGGAGGAGGAGCAGGACCCCTATTATCGTGGTTATCCCCCTCAGTACTACCCTCAACAGCCTTCTCAGCTGGCACACATCAACTACGGTTACCACTTCAGCCCCACCTACTCCGAAGACGTGGAGCTGAGGTCACCGGGCATCGCCGGGAGGTTTTTGCGGGATGTCGACGTAATGGAGGAGAGCGAGGATGGAGGACTTTAGATGAAAGACGAATTAAAGTCCTCAAGATAAAGATGTTCCCACAAAACGCAAGGAGCTGAGACATGCATATAAAACACCTGAAACTGTGGCGAGAACTTCCGTCCCTTCCCTCCCGTGTCCCCGGTGGGATCCCCCAGCCCCACCCCCATCAGGTGAAACATTGTAAATAGCTTTGTGGACTCTTGTACCATATCTCTGTAAAAGGGAGGTCCGAAAAGTGCCTGATCTATGTTTAGCAACGCCCATTTGATAATGTCAAGGTAAGACTTGTTCCTTCCCATCTCACAGCCGATTTAGCAACTTTTGTGTGGAGCTGCATGGAAGTGGAACCCGCGCCTCTTGTTTTGGTTGTAACTAACTGGGTTGTTTTAGTTCAGCTGGTAACATTTGCGCAGGCTGCTTTTTTATAATGATGAATCATGTTTCCTCTGGTTGTCTTTGTTTTTGTACCAACTGTTGAAAAGTGGTGTTCTTAGTGGACATGAAACCCAGACCAATCAAACTCCTTTCCCTGAACACTTAGAAGCACACTTAAAAAAAGATAATTTCTTTTTAATTTGAACATTGGCGCTTGTTACTGTTCTGGATTTTATTTTATTTCGGGGGGCTTTTGTGAATTTAAAGAACATTGTTATGTTCATTATGTTCCCTTTTATTTCTTATGCAAATTTGGGCCTGCTCACTGTGGAAGCTGTTTGCTCACTGGCTGAACTCTGACCTCTTTCTGGAATAAGACCTGAAGTCAGTTATTATTACAAAAAAAAAGAAGAAGAAGAAAATCCTCTCGCCTCTCTGTGAAATCAATAAGAACCCCTCTTGCACTGCAGTCAGAAAAACAAGCAGCAGACGTGTTGCTACGAGCTGGTCCCGGTCTGGATTTTAAATGTCAACCGTGAATAGCTTTAATAAGGAATGTGTCTCGCTACCGCACCCTTTGGTACAATATGGACTTATTTATTTTCTATTTTGTTTGCTTTTATAACCAATAAATCTGTAATGAGACTACAAGAATTGGCTTTGGTCATTTGTTTAACAGCGCAAAAGGGTCAAAAACCCAGAGTTTACAACACTTTTGTAAAAACAACATTCGACAAGAAGAGGTTCGTTAAACTCTTTATTAGCCTTTTTACAATTCACTTAAAAGGGGAACAGATTTATCGATGGAAACTTAATAACCAAAAACAAAAAAGCAGCTGTGTGATCAAGTTAACATTTTGGGATTCTCATATAGTTACACATTAACTGGTTTCACTGTGCATCCACGAGCCTTTAAAGGCAGGATCAGCTCTAACAGATGTCACTTTTAATGGACCAGATCGGATCATTTCATGGTGTGTAATCAGAATCACCCACAGAATCTGATTTTTCTCACAGCTGAGCCACATGGTCAAATCTCAAGCTGTCATTGGATAATTCAGGCCCACCGCGGTCGCGCTGGAGCCGACAGGAGCGACAGAGAGGTTCCCCTGGTAGGATAATGTTGATGTTCTTGGCATCTATGTTATGTTAAGTGCTGTCGAGCTTTGATGCCAGTTCTGCAGGCATAAACTGCGGGCTAAATTTACACAAATCAATAGCAGAGGATGGTGCTGCTTTCAGTGTTGTGTTGATATAAGACCTTTTTTTCCCCCTCCATTTCTCGGTCTCATTGGGCAGCCTTCATTTCATCTTGTAGTCTTCAGGTCTGTGGAAAAAATACAACAACGCATTAGTATGAAGGGTGGGGAAAGGACCGATTACAAGGAAAAACATGGATAGAATGGGACAGATGAGAGAGTGGGCAGATCTTATCTCTTTTTTCCCCCCGCCCCTTTTTTCAAAATGACTTCAGAGACTGTGTCGTTGTTTTCGGTTTTTCCGCTTTAATTTCAAGCAGAGTTTGCAGCAGACAGATATTATCAGAGCGTGCTGTATTGGTTTTGATACAAAGTAGAAAAAATGTTGTTATCAAATGTAATAGCTCTGCTATCAGCTACACCCGTATGCTGTCGGTTTTCTGTGTCTGAGCACTTGTTTGTGTGTTGACTGTGTGCGTGTGTGTTGTACAGGGGTGGACAGGGAGCTTACATTCAATAATAATCTCTCGCCTGGGCTCCAAGGTTTTTCTGAGAGAATATTAACAGTGTGTTTAATAAAGGGGAACGATTGAATCGCCCTGGATGACCTTAACCCCATCTCCCCTGACACACTCACACGATCAGTAAAATGACTGAGCCAGCGTGTGAGCGAATATTAACTAGACTGAGGCCTATCTCTTAAATCAACCAGGATTAGTTTGACCTTGATGGCCACACAGCGACCAGCCTCAGCACACAGACTGATTGGCTGAGGAGATTGAAGCAGTAAACAATAAGAAGTAGCTCATTTATCACCTCGCACAGGCACACACTCTGACAGCAGTGGTGAACGCAGCACCGACATGCTGTACATATCTGCACAAGGCATATACACAGAGTGAAAACTAATGTCAGAGAACACAAATAAAACTATTGACCCTGTGTGGCACCACTGTACCTTAAAAATTTAATGTATGCATTTTTCTACTTAACAACACGTCCTGCGTCATCACTGTTCAATAGGACGAGGAGCAGAAGAGGGCCTGACCTTCGACCTGGGGGTGGAGCTATCCTTTTAGGAACCAAATCTGCATGAGCCAGTCCCTGCAAATGCTGACACTATTCTCATGTACCCCTAAATAACTATATTGTTTGAATACATCTACTTGGTGGTTTCGTTTATTTACTAGCATTTTTGGTTTGCTGCCTCAGAAAAGTACAGTTAGACCACATAACACTAGCAGTGCTTCTAAACTCTGATCACTCGAATGCTCATTTTAGGTTTTTCAGGGGTTCCCTGCTCCAACACACTCAATTCAAACGATCATCTTTAACCTGCATGCAAAACCTTTACTAATATTTTCCTACTCAAGTAGGAAAATATGTATACAGAGGGGTGAAAACACTGATTCTAAAAACTGATATTAGTTTAGTTCAAATGTGCAAAACGTTAGGATCATACGAGCTAAATTGTTCCTTTGACTGTTGTGAAGCAGATTTGGTTTTGATTCTGAGAGTCTGAGATTTCTGTGTCGACACAGAGGAGATCAATGGTGTTTTGCTTGTGGTGTGTGCAGCACCGCAAACAAAAAACATCAGCATTATTTCCAACAAAACAATGTCAGTTTTGCTCCAAAAGATCACACCACATAAAAAGGAGGAAGAACATGACGAATTTTGCCATTTTGCTCAGTGTAATTGTTAACATGCACCGAATCCTGTTAACAAAATCCCATTAACATTTATTGAAGTGGGACATCACAGAGGCATCCAGCATCTGAAAACCACAAAGGAAACCTAGCTGCAGAAATAGATTCATGTGTTTATGGGGGTTTTTACATAGAGAAAGTACGATGGCAGGAAAGCAGGGTTTGGATTTGCCAATAACAACAATACATTTGTTAAATCCTGATTTAGCTGCTGTCTAAAATGTTTACAACAACCTGGAGAAACAAAATCCAAGCTTTCGAATTAAGCACCTCAGACTGGGTACAAGAAAGACCATCAGAGGTCCTGGGTGCTGAGCATGTCCGGTGGGTGAAGAGCAGTGACCCTGACTCAGAAGCAGCTGGGCCGCGGGTGAACGGATGGATTGATGGATGAACGGATGCAAAGGCTACTGCTGAGCAGGTGAAGCAAGAACGCTCTTCGTTAACCTGTCAGAACGATGTTTACTGCGGCTGAGGCCGGGGAGAACGGCACGATATTATCATGCCGGCAAACCGCGGGTCACAATGCCAGTCTAATCTCCAACCAGAAAATACTTGACTCAGAAAAGCTATGAATATGATTAGGCCGAGTAACAGATGCTCTCTCACACATCCTTCAGAGAAAACTTGTGTATCCAAGCGCTCAGGAAGTGAGGGAATACAGCTGATTTTCCCAGTGTGCATCTGAGAGAACCGTCCTGCTCTGTTTTTGAGGTTTGGCTCCTCGTTACGATGTACAGTGTCCTACTTTTTTACAGCTTTTCGATCGAGCTCACAATGAAGCCAACTTGCATCAACTTAAAAAAGAAAAAAAAGTCAGCTTGGGGACAACTACTCCTATTTTCATGTAGTAGTGCACACAGGAGCCAGCTCCTTAGTGGTTCAGCACTTCAGTTCTTTGTGCATCGCGTCACATAATGACAGCTCTAAGTTGGCTGACAATCATTCGCACGGCAGCTACATGTGTTTGTAGTTACGATGAAAAATGTTGCACTTTTTTTTCCTGCTTGAGGAGAAACTGTCATGTCACAATGGCCACAAAAAAAGGAGCTGTCATACATTTGAATTAGATCCATTTGTGTGCGTGTTGCTTAGTAAGACCATGAAAACATTACAGGACTGCGTCAAAGCAGAAGAAGGCAAACCTGGGTCAAAACCTTCCCGTCTTTTAAATATCTGAAGATTGTGCCAGCACACACACAAGTTCATAAGTCGTCTGTTTCTCATTTTAAATGCTTAATTTAAAGCTTTGCACTGCTATTTTTTTTTTAAGATAAAACAGAGTAGGCTGGCATAGAGAGAGGGACTGTGAGATGGTACACAGTTCAACATCACCCCCTTCTGGACCATCCTCATCAACACAAGACTGAGTGTGACGCGTCACCATGAATGTTTCAATTTCTTCAGTATAAATGCAGCAAAATGGGAGACTGTGATAATTTCATTGGCCAATAATTTTCATCAACAACCTTTCTCGCCCCCCCCTTAACGAAAATGTGACAACACTACGATGAAATGTGATGAATGTACTGATACTTTAATCCCGAATAAAAACGAGATGAAAATATTTTGGAGAGATGGCATGATAAGAACTAATTAAAGTTGTGTAGAACGGCGGGACGAGTTTGGAGGTGATCCAATCAGAAGTAATCTTGTGCGGTAAGGTTAGACGGGCACATTTGATCTGGTAAAACCAGCGCCCATCCTCCGTTTCTCATGAAAACGAGAGAAAATTTCAACACTTGGCAGAAAGATCAGAGTAGAAAAGGAAAATAAGACACTGAGAAACTCTTACCGGTAAAAATACGACAAACGCTTTCTTTTAATCGTCTGAATTAACTTTAGATTTACTCTGATGTAATCTTATGTTATTTAGTTGACTAAAAGCATTTAAATCCCTAAATTATGACTAAAACTAAATCAGAATTTGCTGTCAAAATCAACACTGATGGGAGTTTGGGCTTCTTTTTGGATATTAATTGAGAGTTACACTTCTACATACGGTGTCCACAGCCTGGGGAAGGCATCGATTTCCTCCCGAGTGTACTCGCTGAGCTTCTTCGGTATTTCTCTGGGCTGAGGCAGCTCCTCTGTCAGGTTGGCTTGAATGTCATATGGCAGCTCCTGGAGAGAGGTGGATGAAGGAAACATTAAAGGCATTTGATCCAAGACACAAAAATTCAAAGAGAAAAGGGAGGAAATGGGAGAGAGGAAAGAATTTATAGCAACTGACACAAATAAGGAGACTGTGTGTTACAAATGGTGCCTTATTCAAAGGCCTGGAGGAGGTTTTAAGCTGGGAATAACACGGAGGAAAAGAAAAATAAATAATCAAAAAACACCAAATGTTCAATAGAAACACTGCCTAAACTGTTGTGAAATGCCTCAGGCTTAGAAACGCCATCTCTAAGTACTACTTAGATTCTGCTGTTAGGACCAAAGTCAGGTAATCAGTCGTTCCTCTGTATATGGACACATTTATTCACAGTATTACAAATCAAAATACCTGATGATGGCACTCCCACCATGATAGTAATTACAATCCGCTGTGTGTCAGTTAACAGCCCATCAAGCACTTTTTATGTTAAATTCATTCCAGAGGCTGTGATGTGTGACGCTGGCTCTAGCCAGTGTAATTTGAAACCAATCAATATGCTCTCAAGTGCCAAAAATGCACGCGAGGCATAATTCACTGCGGCGATGATACGACGCATCTGCTCCGCTTTAAATCAACGACTGAGACGGGACAGTTTGTCAACTCTGATAACCGATTGGACGCATTATTTACATTCAGCCTCAGCTGCATTTAATGACTTTTGGCAGCCAATAAGATGTCATTTTCCACAGTAGGCAGAAAACAATACTTCACTGACATCGACAGTCACTCGTTTATTTACGCGTCCCTATTTACATAATCCCAGTATTAGCATTCATTGGAGGTGTGTTTACTGGCCGCCCTGTAAACTTTAATATTTCCTCATTTTATACTGTTTTGGTGTACACTACCACCTAAGGGTCTCTTGAACAAATGGCCAGTTACATATGCTTTCAGGTACACACTTTGGGTTAATCTGACGGCATTTAAGTACCCTAGTTACTTTTAAGTAACAGCTGCAACAGTAAAGTTACCACATCAGACCCAAATAAATAGACATATCACCTTTAACATGGCGCAAGAATTTACACTAATGTAGTCGCGGCCCCCTCCCTGAGCCTGGCTCTGCCAGAGGTTTCTTCTTGTTAGAAGGGAGTTTTTCCTTCCCACTGTCACCAAGTGCATGCTTGTAGGACATTGTTGGGATATTTTCTCTCTTATTGTATTGTCTCTCTTATGATATAAAGCACCTTGAGGTGGTTAAATTGAATAATAAAATAAAATAATAAAATTAAAGCAAACTAGTCTAAATAAAGCCAAACAAGCTCCCCTATGAGTGGAGGCAGTTTAGCACCAAGTGACACACAAAACTGCAGTTACAAAAGCCTAAACACTTCCCCAGAGTTGATGCTTATTAAAGTCAAACTACAATAAGTCTGAATGACTTTAACACAGTGATGAAGTCGGTGATGTCATGTCTAAATGTCTAAAAAGAGCTCATCTTCATGAGTCCTCGCCCTTTTCTGTGATTTGTTCTTCTTAGGGCATCAGCAGAAAGTGAAACAATGGCCTTAAAGATTCATGAGATGAAGTGCAGAGTCACGAGACAACTCTGGTTCCTCAATATTCTTGGTGACGCATCGTAAATATAGAGCTGCTGACAATCCATCCATCCTCTACCGCTTATCCTTGTCATAGGAAAAGAGACGGGGTACACCCTGAACAGGTTGCTAGTCTGTCACAGGGCTAACAAATTGAGACAGACAACCATTCACACTCACATCCACATCTAAGGGCAATTTAGAATCACTAATTAGCCTAACCCCACTAACTGCATGTGTTTGGACTATGGGAGGAAGCTGGAGTACCCGGAGAGAACTCATGTAGACACGGGGAGAACATGCAAACGCCACACAGAAAGACCCCAGCCAGATGATGGAGCCGAACTTAGAACCTTCTTGCTGTGAGCCAACAGTGCTAACCACTGCACCACCTTGCCGACCAGAACTGCTGATAAGTAAAGCTTTAGACAAAAGGGAGAGAGACTAGCGCTTCTGACAAGAGGACAACAACAACCAGATTTAGTAAAAAACCTTAACCTCACAGCCATGCACTCATTCTCTTAATGTACCCTGACTGTCTTTCATTAGTGAGATGATGTGAAACAGGGCTTACGTCTTCAGGAAAGATGTGTAATCGCTGCATCATGGTGCGCCGGTGCAGGTTCCGAGGCAGCATGCCGTAAACTGCTAACCTTACGATCTGGAGAGGAGAAGGACAATGAAAATATTGACATAAAAATATTTTCAAAAGTCTGTGTTTATAGCAACAAATTTTCTGTTTTTCTTATATTTTCTTCTAAATTGTTCCTCAATGCGAAGCAGGTTACACAACTTGGATGAAGTTACTGGATTGAGAGAGATGTTGGACAGACGCAGTGCTGACAAATCATTTATGTATCCAAATCTATTTCTTCCTCTTCGCACGCCAACCCTTCAAATGTCACATCAACTAAATCACCTTCAGGATGCACGTCTGTGGTCGCTGACTGGCCTGAAACCAGCAGCTTAGTGCATGTCTCTTCTGGTTTAGTGCACTTCAGACTGGAGACCAGTGCAGGTCATGCACCTACATCGAGTCATTCCCGCATGTCAGGAGCAATTTTACGGTGTACTTTTAGCACACTAGCTGCATATGGGAAAAAAGTCTACAAACCCACAACTTCTGCAAAAAAACAAAAAACTCTTACTGAGTGCACCACTGCAGAGGCATGCTTATCCTTCACACAGCTTCAGGCGAGGCCTTAACATGCAAAACTCACTTTTATACATTTAAAATTAAAAAAAAATGTTTAATAGATGTCTGGGGGAAAAAAATCATGATAGATATTCTCCAATACTTAATGGATTTAATATTTAATGAAACAGAAAATGCTGTAAATATGGGACTGACTATAGTGAGGCAAGTACTTGAGTTACGATTATGTGCACTTCTTTTCGCCCACTGATGTCTCTGTCATTTTTGTAACGTTTGAATGAGGATCTGTGGAGATTTTCTTTCCCTTATATTCATATTTATTCATTTATATCTTCACCCTGTCTCTGTGTGCCTCGAGTTCATTCATCACTTTCTCATCATTTCTTTTCAAAAACATTTTTTTCAAGGGTTAAAAAAAACTTCCTAAAACAGCTGGATGCTGTTATTTTCTAATCACCTCTAACCAGAAGTATTGAGGTGTTCAGGGACTGTGTAGCGGTGCAGAATAATACACATCTGGTTTTCTAGTAAGTGTCCCAGATGAATAAGGGAGCAGCTGAATGTATCTTTTATTTTCAGTGTGTAAATGAGAAAAGAATCAGCCCGTTTACATTTTATTTGTGCACTCGTAGCCCTTTCTCCTACGAGCCTCACACACACACACACACACACACTTTTTATACTTTAGAGCTTTTATCTGTCACACATGGACTCTCCAGCGGATGCATTGGGGGTAACTTGGGGTTCAGTATCTTGCACACTGGAGGAGCCGGAGCCTGCAGCACCAACCAATAGTGATGTGCGATACCACTGATTTCCTTTCCGATCCGATACCAAGTAATATTCAGGGTGGTATCGACGATACTGATCCGATACCGATACTTTGTACAAAACGGATTTTATTTATTGTATCTCAAATTATAGCGTCATAATGATTACAGGACATCAGATTACTTGTTCTTATCACTTAATAATGCAGAGTTCATCATATAGAAATAAAAAAACTAAAGTTGTGTGCTATTTGAACACCTTGCCTGCCTGGAGGACTAAAGGACTCCGTGAGAGACTCTCACCCTAGCAGCACCTGTCCCTCTCCTCCTCTTCAGTTCGCCTCAACATACGCTCGTCATATTTTGTGATATGATTTACTCTGAGGTGTTTGACAAGGTTAGTGATGTTGCCACAACCATACATGCCAACCCTCCCGATTTTTCCGGGAGAATCCCACCTTTCTCCAGATTTTCCACCCGGACAACAAAGTTGAAAAACCATATCGCAGAATTCATAGCGCGGCCCAGCCAATTCCAGTTTCCAACAATGACGGCAGCAACTTAGTTTTAATATCACTCTTATTTCTCTTTCTGGGTCGCAAAAAAACTTTTAACATATTTTCAGGTGAGAATGTAGCTGTGTAAACTTCAAATATCTGAGCCGACCGACACATCGTCTTCAAACCCCCGCGGTCTTTCACCACTCGGGTTAAACATGATGTACAAGTCACTTTGATAACTTAAAAATGTTCTTGTTTGGCTTTTTCAGTGTTTTATTTGTTCGTGAGTAAATCGGTTTGGCTGAGATTAAAGTTATTAGATTAGATTAAATTAAATTAAACTTTATTATTCCCTCGGGAGGGTTCCTCCGGGGTTTTCACACAGCTGAATAAACGTCAAACAGAAAACTGATTAAACAGAAGAGTTTACGTCAGTGTCCGGTTATATTTTAGGACAGCAAGGAGCAGACGGCAGTTTCACTCCACCGAGGGAGCTCGTGACGTACTACCCGGCTTTCTTTAGACCGCGAAGGCCGGTCCTCAGGTGGAAGCAGCCTCTGAATTTGGACACCCCCGCTGTTTCCGGGCCGGCCAATAATAACGGTGACATTTAACGTATTTTATCCGATAAATAAACCCTGTAAAATATATTTATCCGCCCAAACAGCCCTTTTGAATGTCTCCCTAATTCTGAGGTCTCAAGGTTGGCAAGTATGGCCACAACACCTCACTTTTTTTGCCACATTCATTGCAAACCACGGCTCAGCTGTTTGTGGAGGTCAAATACATCCGCACAATTACGCTCAGCCATTGTTGTGAGTGCGCACGCCAAGGGGCTGCGAGACATTTATACAGCCGTATTTCGCACATGACTATGAAAGGCGGAAGAGGAAGTAGTTCCTTTGAATGTAGGCAATCCGAATGTTATAGTTTCTTTCCACTGTGTTGCTGTTAATGATAAACTACAAATTTACTCTAAATTACTAAAATATCGATATTTTAATGTGAGAATCGATTCTAGAACATAAATGATTGGTATCGGAGGAATCGATATTTCAGGATCGATCCGCACCTCACTACCAACCAACTACAGTGCCCATTTTGATTATAATGACGTGACACCAGAGTACATGCTTGTGTCAGGACTGATTCAATAAAAAGAATCAATGACCCTCACTAGAGTTATCCTTCAGCTCCTGTTCTGTTGTTGTTCCTGTTTTTTGAGTCGCTGCTAAGTAACACAGGAGTTTGCATCATTTGTTAAATACAGTATGCAGGTCACAGTAAGTTTGCCTGGAATAATCATGGATTCATGTAAAATATTATGTAAAAAAGCTGCCACACTGGGCTCTACTCTTCTTTCTACACAGGAGAAGAGTTCATTACCTTGAAATCATAAATATGCATCACAACCAAAATCCCAAGAATTATCCTTAAACTGACATTCTTGGTCTGAGTTTCAGAAAATATCAAAATACCTCCATCAACCAGCACAAATCCACTGCTGCTTAATCCCACTCCTCAGCACTTTATATTAATATGCATGAGCAGCACATACGAGGAAAGGGATGAGTGTCAAACCAGGAAGCACCTCCACTGCAGAGCATGTGGCACACTTATCTCTGTGTGGTTTAATTAATCATACCTACAATATAATCAAATTCTTGGTGTGAGCTAAGGTTTAAAATTCACTCTAAACAACACAAAGAGGAGAACAGAAGCCAGCAGCACTTACAGCTTTTGGGTCCTTATGATGGAGCTGAGCAGCTGTGACTTGTTTGAATCCACCAGGGTACCTTTAAAAGAAAATGAATAAATTACGACAAATCTCTGCCAGTCCAATTTTATTTCATGAACTGAAATTGGCATTTATTGCTCTGATGATGCTTTTTTAGTTACCAGTTCGGATTATTTTTTCAAATTGCCCAACATCATGCTATCCATTTTACAGAAATACACATGCTGAAGGCAACATTTACTGTAGTATTTATATGTTCATGTGAAAGCCAGCAGGCTCACTGAAAATCCAGAGGTAATTTTTAATTATAACGTTTTGTGAAGCAGTGGCTGCTGCTCTCATTAGGAGGCGTGTGTGGATGCAGACTTTGAGTCAGAAGAGGAGGGAATGAAACGCAGTATATTCTAAATCTGAGGATTTCTGTTCATACAACTGCCAGAAAAATGTTGCAGGAAGAAACTTGAAAATTCTGATTTAACTTTTCAGACTGAGCTTACACAGCAAAGACGTCAAATCAGACATAAACGAGTATTTCTGCTGTTCAGTAGAGCTGGGCGATAGAACGATAACGATATGTATCGCGATATAACTTTTTCTCGATAGAAAAATTAAACTATTGCGATAGACCTCGCCGCTCTTGTCCTCTTAAAAAAAACCCCAGCCAATCCAAATTACGTAGCGCAGAGCCGAACCAATCACAGCCGCAGCGTCACGTCGCGTGACTTGTTACGTACAGCACAAGTGCCAAGCCGCACATGTGTATTTGTTTGGGAAGCAGCCAGCCACCGTACCGCCCGGGTAATGGAGGAAATGAGTGTGCTGACTAGAAAAATCAACCGAGCGTGACCGAAGAGAAAACAGATGATGGTTCCAATGCCGGAGAGATTGTCGAACGGAAGAGCCATAGAAGTTCCGTAGTGTGAAGGTATTTCGACTATTTCAAGTCTGACAAAAAACAGAGTAGCGTGCACTGTAAATTGTGCCGAAAGCAAGTCTGGAAATACAATAAACTGGTGCATGCGCTACGTCCACACGTACCCGGGTATTTTTGAAAACGCAGATTTTTCTATGCGTTTGCACCTTTCGTCCACACGTAAACGGCGTTTTTGGTCACTGAAAACGAAGATTTTTGAAAACTCCGTTTTTGCATTTACGTGTGGACTAGAAAAACGGAGAAAACGCAGCGTCAAAGGTGTGCGCATTTTTTGACGTCACACTGTGCGCCACGTTATTGTTTCGGTGAAATGAATTTCTACAATACTGTTACTGTTAATTCTACTCTCTGCAGTGTTTAAATGCTTACATATACACACAGTTACTGTCCCTCCACACATACGACTCGGTTCTGCTTCTATGCCCCAGCTTTGTTTACTTTTTCCCACCGAGGCTTCTAGACTTCTGATTGGCCAACATTTCTGCACGGTTAGGAATCTAGCGCCACCTGCTGCTTTGGCATGTTCATAGCAGCGTTTTCCTTCATTTCTGCCTTTATGTGTGGACGGGATTATTTTTTAAAACCAAAACGGAAAATCTCCGTTTTCAAAAATACCCGTGTACGTGTGGACGTAGCCTCAGTCTCTGACTGGAAGCGCTAATTCGTCATTCGGCTTTTGTCAGACTAAAGTAACTGTTAAAACTGTTTGAAAAGCTCAGCTATACAACAAGGAGAGATTGAGAATTTCCTTTTAGTTCTCAGTTTATTTGATATTGACAAAAGTTAGTCAGTTTTGTCTGTTCTTCTGTAAAACAAACTAAGATTTATTTTTAGAATTAATATTTTGTTTCTAAGTGGAATTGACAATTTAGTCTGTTTCGTTTGTTCTATTTTGAAACTTAAACGCTTTAGCGGCTGCCTTTTGTATAGTTTGCAATATTTGCCTTTATTTATCTGAAAAAGTCTCATGTTCCTTAAGTACATCTACCCTGTTGAACTTATTATGGGAAATAAATATTTAAATAAAAACAAGCTGCTGATTATTTCACATTTTACTTGTGAGCAACGGCACATTTAAATCTTACAAATATAGTTATTTGGCTTATATCGTGATAGATATCGTTATCGCCTGAAATGAAAAAAACATATCGTGATATGAAAAAATCTTATATCGCCCAGCTCTACTGTTCAGTGACCCAAAAAACCTCATTTACATCACTGTTGGCAGCAGACTAAACAAAGCTTTATGTAGGCCTCGCTTTGTCCTGCTTTGAACTGGAAACATGAAATTAAAATCATGACAGATGGCACTATACACTTACCCCGTGTGTGATGAGTAGACTTTCTGTTCCCATTTGTTCCCAGAGAAAGCTATGTGTTTGCTGTTTATCACCACCACATGGTCACCACAGTCACCTGTGAAGATGTTCAAAAGGTTTGTTTTCAGGCTCAATGCATGATTAAAAAGCCACATTATTCTGTTTTAAAGAGAGGAAGACTAGCACATATAGCTGCTCTACCAATGACGCCACTACTAAGAGCAGAAGCTACCTTGTGAGACTAAGGCTTAGCTTTACTAAAACATATTGTTATTCCAAAGTATAACTGAGAAGGAAGGGAAAAACATTTTTAAAGCTTGTCCTCTGCTGCCACCATGTGGCAGTTCTATATAAAAGTAGATGTTTCTGTCATAATGTCATAATCCAGACGAGGAAATCCCAAAAATTGATTCTGTTTAACTGGATGTAGTGTTTTCAGTGGTAGAAATGTTTCATCACTCATCCAGGTGACTTCTTCAGTCTCAGCTGACTGCAGGTTTCCCCAACCTTATAAAGGGTACATTTGTACAATGACTGCAATTAGAGCTGGGCGATAGAACGATAACGATATGTATCGCGATATAACTTTTACTCGATAGAGAAATTAAGCTATCACGATAGACCTCGCCGCTCAAGGTCAGCCAATCCAAATTAAGTAGCGCAGAGCCGAACCAATCACAGCCGCAGCGTCACGTCGCGTGACTTGTTACGTACAGCACAAGTGCCAAGCCGCACGTGTGTTTGTTTGGGAAGCAGCCAGCGGGTAATGGAGGAAATGAGTGTGCCAACTAGAAAAATCAACCGAGCGTGACCGAAGAGAAAACAGATGATGGTTCCAATGCCGGAGAGATTGTCGAACGGAAGAGCCATAGAAGTTCCGTAGTTTGAAGGTATTTCGGCTATTTCAAGTCTGACAAAAAACAGAGTAGCGTGCACTGTAAATTGTGCCGAAAGCAAGTCTGGAAATACAATAAACTGGTGCATGCGTCACACTGTGCGCCACGTTATTGTTTCGGTGAAATGAATTTCTACAATACTGTTACTGTTAATTCTACTCTCTGCAGTGTTTAAATGCTTACATATACACACAGTTACTGTCCGTCCACACATACGACTCGGTTCTGCTTCTATGCCCCAGCTTTGTTTACTTTTTCCCACCGAGGATTCTAGACTTCTGATTGGCCAACATTTCTGCACGGTTAGGAATCTAGCGCCACCTGCTGCTTTGGCATGTTCATAGCAGCGTTTTCCTTCATTTCTGCCTTTATGTGTGGACGGGATTGTTTTTAAAACGAAAACGGAAAATCTCCGTTTTCAAAAATACCCGTGTACGTGTGGACGTAGCCTCAGTCTCTGACTGGAAGCGCTAATTCGTCATTCGGCTTTTGTGAGACTAAAGTAACTGTTAAAACTGTTTGAAAAGCTCAGCTATACAACAAGGAGAGATTGAGAATTTCCTTTTAGTTCTCAGTTTATTTGATATTGACAAAGGTTAGTCAGTTTTGTCTGTTCTTCTGTAAAACAAACTAAGATTTATTTTTAGAATTAATATTTTGTTTCTAAGTGGAATTGACAATTTAGTCTGTTTCGTTTGTTCTATTTTGAAACTTAAACGCTTTAGCGGCTGCCTTTTGTGTAGTTTGCAATATTTGCCTTTATCTATCTGAAAAAGTCTCATGTTCCTTAAGTACATCTACCCTGTTGAACTTATTATGGGAAATAAATATTTAAATAAAAACAAGCTGCTGATTATTTCACATTTTACTTGTGAGCAACGGCACATTTAAATCTTACAAATATAGTTATTTGGCTTATATCGTGATAGATATCGTTATCGCCTGAAATGAAAAAAACATATCGTGATATGAAAAAATCTCATATCGCCCAGCTCTAACTGCAATTAACACCACTGAAGAACAATGGGTGGGATGAAGGCCAGTAAGAAATAAAGTTCTCCTTTTTACTTCAAGTGCTGCTTCAGCTTTTACCTCTGCAGTGCTGTACCACAACATGCTTAAACTAAGGGTTTGTTGTGGTTTAAAAACAATACCTCATATATACACAATGAAACAGTTAAAGTGAGTTACAGTGAGAATTTGTTCATGACTGTCTGGTGAGTGTGAGATGGAGTTCCTACTCACTCAGAGCATGGTAGATAGGTTTGTGTTTCCCCTGTAATCTAATAGAACACATAGTTGCAATCTTCCCAGGCGGCTGCATCCTGGCATCAATCAGGAACCAGGAACGGGCAAAGGTCGCCCATTGCTGAACGAAGTCAAGGAGAAAAACTTAAATTACATATGCTAACAAGCTGAGACATCTCAGCATCAGAAACCAAAGAAGGCCTGTTAATTTTCCAAGCTCCAAAATTGTAAAGATGGGCAGCTTAAAATAATGGACATGCCAAACTGTCCCTTCAAACTATAGTTGGCAAAATGTTTACTCTTCCTTGTAGACAATTTTAATATCCTAACCTTTCAGCAATTAGTCAGCTGCTAAGAGAGAAAACTGGTTTCTTCTGATCTTTTTCTCCAAAACACTTAACCTGACTGGTCCCTCATTTCTAATCTTAGCTATCCTGGTCACTCCAAGCAAAACTTTCAGCATCAAAACTCAAAACCATACATCATAACAAAGTCTCGCTACCATCTTGTAAACCTCAGGGTAAAAAGTTATTGCCAGTGTTTGTATATATTTTTTAATGTCTACGTTATAATCAACCCAATCCTTTCTCCCAGTTAAAATATATTTATAGAACTGGTGTCACAACAAGACATTTGTAACATTTGTCACTGAGCAGCTTCTACCTGGTTACAGAAATACTCTTTCTGGTTCAAAATGACAAGACATCTTTCATGAGATAAAATATAGATCAATAAATCATTTAGAACAGGTGAAATGCATTTTCTGGTAAATACAGGTGGCAAATGATCATCATTTTTTTAAACACTAGATCATGTGTTTAAATTATTTTAAGTATTTCTTACTTCTTACTACAGAACCAAGTAAGATAGAAATGGTGGCGAGGATTAAATCTCATATTAAGACAAAACTTAAGAGTCTGTAGAAGAACTGTTTCAAACAGCTAGCATCAAAATAGCAGTATAGCAACTCTCTAGGATAAAACCATATGAGAAACGACGTTAAGTCAAAGACTAGACGTTTTAAGTGGTACATTTCACTAACTGAAGGTTAGAGTTATAGTAAATGGACAATAAGACCTTCGATTTCTTTTAGAAAGCCTCTTAACTACTGGAGGCAGTGCACTCGTTCACAGCTAGCTGTTAAAATTTCTCTCATGTAACAGTGTCAGTGCCGTTCAGCGACGCTAGCTACCAGCAACCGCAACCATTAAATAACAAAAAATACAAACATAAGGTGGAACTAATGCAGCCCACAGCGTCTCAGATTACCTGTGCAGATCTGGAGAAACTGGACATTTTAGATTAAACTACTAGCGCATCCTCTAAATAGTTGACCCCAACGTGAGCTTCGGTCCGCTACGAAATTATGTTCGGTTGAAATAAGATATTTTTAAGGGTTCCTAGGTTCCAAATTAATCTATATTTATCGTGAGCTCATGTAGTGTCCGGCACTACTGTATATTCACGATTATACATATTTTAACTGACAGTATAGCTCGATGTTTAGCTAAAAATTAGCTTCAATTATAATTCTGTAGTATTTAGTTTCTACCCGGTGGTATTTTTACGTGACATCTTAACGTGGTTACCTCACTTCCTTCTCGCGAAAGAGAGAGCGGGGAAATTTGACGGCCCTTCTTTGGCAGAGTGATCAAATTGCTTTGACTTGTTTGTTATTAGAAAAGGAGTGTTTGCTTTGGTTTGTTTCCCTCTGTAAAACTTTTGGTTATTGTTGGCCATTTATTGTTGATATAACCTGCCGTCTGACTGACAATGAGGACTTTAGAGGAGGTGCGGGCCACTCTGCAGATCGCCAAACTCAAAGAGGAGGACTTACAGAAAACTATCCACTGTCTGTCCTTTGGGCCAAACGTTTCATCTGCGGACTACTGCCTGATGGAGCTCGACGACACACTCTGCAAACACATCGAGGCTGGCCAAAGGTAAAGCTGATTGTAGTGAAAATTCCCGTGAAGAGACTGACAGCAAAGAAAATGTTCCTCTGCTAGTTTGGGGAACAAGTCAACAACCTTTCAAAGTTATTGTGGATTTAGGTTTTAATGATTGATTAGTGAAAGTGTAGGAACTACAATTTTCTGCTTCAGAAAATCAGAGCTGAAGTGCAGGGTGGACGTGCATGAAGCTATATGTAAATATAAACTAATTGACCACTTTTTTAGGTATACCTGTTCAACTGCACATATAACGCAAATATCTATTCATAGCAGTAGCTCAGTGCATTTAGGGATGTAGACATGGTCAAGATAACCTCCTGAAGTTCAAATTGAGTTTTAGAATGGGGAAGAAGGGTGGTTTAAGTGACTTTCAACATTGGTTGTTGGTGCCAGACAGGTTGGTCTGAGTATTTCAGAAACCGCTGATCTACTGAGATTTAAATAGAGTGGCCTGAAGAGAGATAATATCCAACGAGTGGCTGTTTTTCTGGGAGAAATCCCTTGTTAATGTCAGGGAACAAAGGAGAATGACCACTTAAAGCTAGCAGGAAGGCAACAGTAACTCAAATATCCACTTGTTACAGCCACGGTCTGAAAAAGCATCTCTGAATGCACAACAGGTCAAACACTGAAGCAGATGGAGTACAGCAGCAGAACACCACACCAGGTGTCACCCCTGTCAGCTAAGAACAGGAAACTGAGGCTACACTTCGCACAGACCGGTCAAAATTGGACAACAGAGTTGAAAAACATTGCCTGGTCTGAATACTCTCAATTTCTGCTGTCACATTCAGATGGTAGGGTCAGTATTTGTCATGAAAACAGTTCAGACTTGTGGTGGTTTTGTAAGACAGGGAGAGATATTTTCTTGACGCACGTTAGTGCTAAAGGACCATCGTTTAAATGCCACAGCCTACCTGAATATTGTGGCTATCGATCCTTTTGTGATCAGTGTACACATCTCGTGATGGCTGCTTCCAACAGGATAACATACAAAAACTCAAACTGGTTCCTTGTATCCACAGTCACCACATCTCCACCCAGTAGAGCACCTTTGGGATGTGGTAAAACAGGGGGGTTGTTATTATGGATGTGCAGCTGACGAATCTGCAGCAACTGTATGATGCCAACATGGACAAAGAAATGTTTCCAGCAACTTGTTTAATCTAGTCCATGAAGATTAAAGGCAAATGGGTCCAGCTAGGCAAACTTGAAAGTTAAGTTTACCTGGTGATAACTAATAACTAACTTTTTTCCCTCTTTGCCAGTCTAGTGATTCGGGGCGATAAAGACGAACATGCAGTGGTTTGTAGCGACGACAAGACCTACAGTCTAAAAATAGCTGACACATCCAACCTGCTGCTGTTTCTTCCTGGATGCAGAACACCAGACCAGCTGACCGACACCGAGGACAGCTCTCATGTTGTGCACGCTCAGGTAGGACCTACACGGGTGTCTTTCTTTGACTGACAAGCACAAACTTATAGTCGGTGCATAAAAATAGATTCCTGTTGCAGATATGGGGGTTTTGTAACAGCTACTGGGAACTGAGGAAACAGCGACCAAGACTGAAGAAGCTAAAGAGGCTTTTAATGGAAAATCCTTACGAAGGACCTGCGTTAGGAGGGCAGCAGGAGAATACAGAGAACAGGGTGAATACACCCCGTTAGATCTTTTCATGTCGATGCTGATGTTGCTGTAGCTGTTAGTAACCAGTTTGCCCTGTTCCCAGTACACAATGCAGGATCTGCTGGAGAGGATTCAGGCCAGTGAAGAGGAGATAAGGACACACTTAGAGACCATCCATGCCTGTCAGATAGATGGTAAACAGTGATGTCATTTTTATTTAACATCATGACAAAACAGATAGCTACCAGCTCTTCAACAAGAGCATCCTTTTTCCTTCCAGGATACTGGCGCGTTCTGGACTTTGACTATGAGATGAAGCTGCTTGGTCATGTGACTCAGCTGGTGGACTCTGAGTCTTGGGCCTTCAGCAGGGTTCCCCTTCAGACCAGTTTAGATGAGCTGGCCCCACTCGAGCCCAGGTCTGTGATCCTTATCTTCACCTCCAGAGATCAACAAATAGTAACATAAAGATGCAGATGGAGTAAAGTTGCAGTGATTGTTTTTAACATACCCAAGTGACACAGTTTAAGAGGCTATAGTGACTTTCTGAGCTTGTATTTTATGGCTACATAGTGATGTTTCCTTTTCTGTTCACAGAGAGATGATCGAGCACTGTTTGAACTGCTATGGGAAACGCTATACTGAAAATGGTGAAAATTTGACCTTCGCACCACAAAACTAGAAGGATTGCACACAATTCTCAGCTGCTTGGTAATGAAATGTGTTTTGTGTCCTTTATCTATACAGGTGAAGTGTTTTATGCACTAAATGAGGACAAAGTCTGTTGGGGTATCGCACTGATGCTGCTGCACAATGCTGTCAAGTTCAACCTGAAGGAGTTTCAGGAGGTCTGGCAGCAGAGCGTCCCAGAGGGCATGAGTACAAGACTGGACCAGCTAAAGGTGAACCTGTACACCTTTTGTCCTTTATGATGTATTCAGAGTGAGAAAAGTGTTGGGAGTTAGAATATAAGCTGTGTATTTGGGCATTTTCATTGTTTTTAATTAAGGAAATCCTCACAGGCTTGGCATTCACTTATCCATAGGATTCCCCAGACATATCTTTAGTTTACTGAGTTTTTCTCTGTTTCTCTCTTAAGCCAGTGTGTATCCCGTTGTGTTTGAGAAGCTACTTTCCAGAGTTTAGCTTAGTTTCCTGACTGGTGTTGTCTGTATTGTATATCTTCCAGGGCATTGCCCTGTTGGACCGCACCTCCCGCCCAGAGACCATCTGCCTGCTGCGTGTGGAGGACCTCCCAGAGGACACGGTGGAACGCTTTAACCACCTTTTTACACTCCGAGAGAAATGGACAGAGGAGGATATAACACCATACATACAGTTAGTGTTATCCATACAAATTATTAAGGGCTTTAATTAAAGAAACACAAAGAGCTTGTGAGTAAACCGAGTCCCATTTTTTGCTTATTACAATGTGTAACGCTCCATTTCCTCATCCAGAGATCTGTGTGGAGAGAAACAGACCACCGGAGCCCTCCTGACCAAATACGCTCGGTCTTCAATGCAAAATGGGATCAAGGTTTTCAACTCCAGAAGGCCCGTGGCTACGTGAACACTCCTACTGTAAAGTTATTTTTACTGTTTGAAGATGTATCCATGTGGATCTGTTCATTTCACCCTGTCACTTTTTTGATGCTCTGTGAAAATCTGTTTGCTAAAAATGCCTGTTAGCACGTTTTCAGCTGCTCCTTTTTGTCTCATGTGTAAAATCATTGAATAATAAAGTTATCAGAAAAACAAGTTTTTGTTTTCTGTTGACAAACTTAGACCTTTTTTATTGTCGGCAGGTTAATGCAATGTTGGAATTGTCCACAAGGTGGTGCCATATGCGGAGTAATATACAGCTGTCAAAAGTTTATGTCCACTCATCTTGGGGATGAATGTCATGGTAATGATTTCTGGGTTTTAATGATTTCTTTGACGTGTTTCTTTTCCAGAGTGGAGTGACTGTACAGAAAACATCATTAATGACTTTCAAAAACAAGAATGCTTGCACAAGTTTGAATTTATTTTAGGTTTTCTTTAATCCACACAGGGTCAGACGTATACATATAGAATAAAATATATATACATACCCCCACTAATATTTTGTTATAAATCCCTTGGCAACCAGTCACTTTTGAGAATTCATCAATACACTTCTGGCTTCTTGATCTTTGACCCACATTCTTGGCAGAATTGGTAGAGTTCATTTAAATCAGTTGGTTTCCCAGCACAGACTCGGGTTGAGGCTTTGGGAAGGTCATTCCAAAAGCTTAATGTTAGCCTCCTTATCCTTTCCACAACCAGTTTTGTTTTGTGTTTGGGATCATTATCCTGTTGGAAAACCTAACTATCCAGGTTTTAACCATCTAGCTGTCAATCTGAGGTGAAGTTGAAGAGTAGTCCTCCATAATTTCATGCACTTTGTGAAATGTACCGGTAGGAAAACAGCCCAGAGTATGATGCTACCACCAACATGCTTGACAGGTGGTATGTTCTTAGCTTTGAAAGCCTCACCTTTACTCCTCCAAAGGTACCGCTTGTTGCGGCCACACGGCTCTTTGTATCGACCACAAAATCTTTCTCAAGAACACTTTTGGCTTGTCCATGTGGGCAGCTGCAACTTTCAGTCTCGCTCAAAGACATTTGTTTTGGAGCAGGGGCTTTTTTCTTTGTCGGCACCCTCTCAGTCCAGTAAAACTTACTTCACTGTGGACCGTCACGCTGGTGTTTCAGTAGTTTTCAGTTCGTGCCAGGGTTGAGCTTTGGTGGTTCCTGGGTTGATCCTGAACATCCTAACCAACCTCCAGCCATTTGAGGGCGACAGTTTGGGTCTTCTTTGAGATCTTGGTGACAAATCTTAAATACAGTTCTTTGAAATGCTGATCTTGAAATCTGTAGTTGTTTAGAAATGGCTCCAAGAGACTTTCCCAACTTGTGAAAATCTATAATTCTTCTTAGAGATTCCCTGAGTTCCTTGGACTTTCCCAGTATTGGCCAATCCAGTGAGTGCTGTTGATCAAATCCCTTTTATATTGGCAAAGGCAAACCACAAGTTGTGGTCAAGCATGAGCACTAATGAGAAGTTAATAGGCTTTGGCCATGTCAAGTCAAAGGTTGTTGTAGGGTGCTGGTTTAGCTCACTGGATTAATCAGGGAACCCATATGCTGCTACGGCTAGTACAGAGAGCTGGTTGAAATCTGGCCATTTGCTGCATGTCTTTCTCCTGTCATAAAGGCTAAAAAGCAAAAAGACAAGTCGTAGCACCACTTATTAAAAGATTTAAGTCAGTGTAGAAATAAATGTGAGCCTGTATCTGTACTTTTGACCCTGAGTGGGTTAGAGAAAACCCAAAATAGTTTCAACCTGTTTTTTTAAAGTCATTAAAGATGTATGCACTACAGTCATTCCACCATAGAAAAAGAACAGCTCAAAGAAATGATGAAAAGCCTCAAATTACCATGACATTCATCCCCATGATGAGTGGATGTAAACGTCTGACCACAACTGTACATAAACCAAGCATGCTTTAATAAGTCTGGTTCTCCAAAGTAAACAGATTACATTTGAAATTGATTGTTTTGATTTGCTAGCCTGCCTGATGTCTTCTGGTTGATTCAGACTATCGGATTACTCCAGAAAGGAAATGAATATGTTTCATGTTTGGACAAAAAAAGACACGTTAAGCACAGTGTCATGGTTTACAGATTTGCTTAACAAATGAACGATCAGTTTGATCTTGGATACTTTTGACCGGATCTGATCCTGGGAGGAGACAGAAAACCCTTTGGGATTGTGCCAGGAAGGGCATCCGGCATAAATATCAGTGGAGCTATCTGCTGTGGTAACACCTTGTGAATAAGAGGTCACAAGCAATTGACAAAGCCTTTGCCATTTTCCTTGCAATATTCCAACTAGCCAATTCATTGGTAAGTAAAATAAAGCAACACTGCTCGCTACATCATGGAATAATGGCGTCCATTCGGGATGAATATTTGAGGATACTGAAATTCAGTCAAGCAGGATAAAATAAATTCAGAAAGCACTGTGCTTTAAATAGGACACGTCACTGGCACATATGTTTAACTCGAGCATGCAAAACACCCACAGATGCAGACTGTTCCTTCATTACCACAACTGTCTGAATGTGAGTCAGTGTTAGTGACACATGAAGATCTCACCAGACACGACACAAAGCTGATAATTTCCGTGTTTCAACACACACGCTGAGTTTATCTGGCTGGCTGACTATCCTTGACTTCACCCACTGGAAGTGCTGACTTGTCAGTGCATGGGGTAAGAGATCCCAGCTGTGTTTGTTGCAGCTGCTGTGATGGTCTACATAACACGCACAAAGTGATTAATAATCTTTACTTTCTCTCCTCCCATGTGCGATCCACCATCATATCTGCTCCTGCTCGTCTATTCTGCTTTCTTCTTCTTCTTTCTGTGAACTAGATGTGTAGTGTGATTTGCTCTGGTGTCATTCTTCCCCCTTTTTTCACAGAAACAACATTAAAAGAAAGAACTGCAGCTAATGAGAAGATGGGTGTTAATGTGTAGTACGATCAATGTCAGCTGTTACTTAAACTGAAACTGGCACTGGGGGAAATACAAAGACTCTGAAAATACTTAGAAAAATTAACCACAAATGATTTTTTTTCTTAAAGTGAAAACCATTACAGCTTTTAAAGGTTCCTTAAAGAAGACTAGAAACAGAGAAAGACGTGGACTCAGGAGTTCCCCAACTTTGTAGTCCATTTCTTTAATTTCACACACCTTAAACAAACCTCCTATTGCACATAACATTACAGTACTCAGATCTATATTTTATCCCTCCTTGTCTACAATAACCCTAAATTTAAAAACATATTCATTAAAAAAATAATTTCTCCTCATTCATAACATAATATACTCTTCTGTGTTAAAAATCATTATGTAAAAGCATCTCTTTGATACGAAGGAGTATTAGGGCCACATTAAGAAAAACATGTATAGATCATTTTGAGAATAAAGTTAAAATTTCGAGTCGAAAAACTTTTTCATGGAAAAAAAAGTCATAATGTGAATATTACAGTTGTTTCAAGACAAACTGCCATGGTTGCTCTACCCTCTGCTTCAGATTCAGTTTTAGTAACAATAAAGGAAACAGCACACAAACACAGTGTGGTTGATAAGTATAAAGATGGTGCAGAAAGCTGCATGTGGTCAGATGGAAAAAACACAAACTCGGAGGAGTGCATTTGTGCAAAATGAAATAGCTGTTAAGCTTTTATCGATGGTTATACTGTCGTGCAAAAAAGAGGATGTATGTTGTATCACAAGACGGCTGATCAGTTTGTGTCACTAACTAATCTACACAAGGCATTTTGTAGATGGTATAGCAAAGGTGGCAGTTTGTCTTGAAACAAAAAGAAAGAAATCATTTTGAACAGAATGTCAGTTTTTCATCTGAATGGACTTTGGATCAAGTCTTTTTTAGAAATATAATTTAACAAGAGTTTTGCTTTATGTAAAGATGTACAGTTCACAGCAGGTCGTGCTATCTGGGCAGCATTTCCTGCAGGTCTGCCACGACATAAGCAACCACGGCCCACAATGCCGAGCAGAGGTCCATGTCTCGAGGGTCCTGGACGCTCATGGTGTCGCCTTCACTGTGGTGGAACCAAAAGTAACGGCTGTCTGCCACGTGGAGGCTGGCACCTGGATGACACAGGGACAGAATGATGCACAAAGAGCGTCACAAAACATGCTGGAAAATCTGAAACTTCAGCTCTGGAAACAGTTCTGGACTCAGAGTTTCGCAGCTGTAAAGAAGCATCGTCATTGTGTCTGGTTTATTCCTTTAGAATATTTCTCTTTATGACTGGTCACAGCTGTAATTTGTAATTTGTGTCCTTGTAATTTGAAACTAACGAAAACCACCAAAGGAAAATAATCTGCTCTGAGCCTCAGTTTACATTCTAATTTTATATCGACTTCTTGTCTAAGCTATTAAAAATGCTGTTACGTTTCGGTGTTGTCAGTGTTTTGTTTTTGCGTGACTGTCATGTGTTTCCTGTTTTACTTTGAAGGTCTGTTGTTATCTTAGTGTGTTCAGTTTACGTTTCCCTGTCTCGTCAGTTCTAATTTGCCCCAGCTGTGTTTCCCTCCTGTGGTCCATTCCCTGATTGCTCCTTCTATGTATTTAAGCCTTGTGTTTCAGTATGTCATGGTCGCGATCTCCCCCGTGTTGTAAATAGTTTGGTGTGTTTGTTGTAAATAAATAGTCTGTTGTAAATACTTTCGTCATGGGATATTTTCGTTTTGGGATTTTGGTGGAGGGCCTTCGTGGTTTTATTTACCTTATTTTTATTTTCCTGCGTTGCACCCCGGTTGCCTAGGCCGGGGTGTAACATATGGGGGCTCGTCCGGGATCGCTGGAGGGTCCGAAGGAGGGACAGCTTCGCCCTTCTGTCTCCGCTGGAGGGTCCGAGGACCGCTTCAGCCTCCGTCTGTCTTCGCTGGAGGATCCGAGGGACCGCTCCAGCCTTCATCCGCCTTCGCTGGAGGATCCGAGGGACCGCTCCAGCCTTCTGCAGCTGGTGGGCTGCGTGTCTATGTGTGCAGCTAGTGAGCTGCTCGTCTGTCTTCGCTGGAGGATCCGAGGGACCGCTCCAGCCTTCATCCGCCTTCGCTGGAGGATCCGAGGGACCGCTCCAGCCTTCTGCAGCTGGTGGGCTGCGTGTCCGTGTGTGCAGCTGGTGGGCTGCGTGTCCGTGTGTGCAGCTGGTGGGCTGCGTGTCCGTGTGTGCAGCTGGTGGGCTGCGTGTCCATGTGTGCAGCTAGTGAGCTGCTCATCCGCCTTCGCTGGAGCGTCCGAGGGACCGCTCCAGCCTTCATCCGCCTCTGCTGGAGGGTCCGGGGGGACCGCACCAGCCTTCGTCGTCTGCTGGGGGGTCCGTGGGACCGCTCCAGCCTCCATCAGCTTCGTCTGCCTTCATCCGCCTTCGCTGGGGGGAGGGTCCGTGGGACCGCCCCAGCCTTTGTCGTCGCTGGAGGGTCCGTGGGACCGCTCCAGCCTTCATCCGCCTTCGCTGGAGGGTCCGAGGGACCGCTCCAGCCTTCGTCGTCTGCTGGAGGGTCAGTGGGACCGCTCCAGCCTCCATCGGCTTCGTCTGTCTGGATCAAACTTTTCACTTGGTGTTAAATGTTTGATTTTTGGGTGGGGGGAACTGTTACGTTTTGGTGTTGTCGGTGTGTTGCTTTTGGCGTGACTGTTATGTGTTTCCTGTTTTACTTTGAAAGTCTGTGTTATCTTAGTGTTTTCAGTTTACGTTTTCCCTGTCTCGTCAGTTCTAATTTGCCCCAGCTGTGTTTCCCTCCTGTGGTCCATTCCCTGATTGCTCCTTCTATGTATTTAAGCCTTGTGTTTCAGTATGTCATGGTCGCGATCTCCCCCGTGTTGTAAATAGTTTGGTGTGTTTGTTGTAAATAAATAGTCTGTTGTAAATACTTTCGTCATGGGATATTTTCGTTTTGGGATTTTGGTGGAGGGCCTTCGTGGTTTTATTTACCTTATTTTTATTTTCCTGCGTTGCACCCCGGTTGCCTAGGCCGGGGTGTAACATATGGGGGCTCGTCCGGGATCGCTGGAGGGTCCGAAGGAGGGACAGCTTCGCCCTTCTGTCTCCGCTGGAGGGTCCGAGGACCGCTTCAGCCTCCGTCTGTCTTCGCTGGAGGATCCGAGGGACCGCTCCAGCCTTCATCCGCCTTCGCTGGAGGATCCGAGGGACCGCTCCAGCCTTCTGCAGCTGGTGGGCTGCGTGTCCGTGGGTGCAGCTGGTGGGCTGCGTGTCCGTGGGTGCAGCTGGTGGGCTGCGTGTCCGTGTGTGCAGCTGGTGGGCTGCTCGTCTGCCTTCGCTGGAGGGTCCGTGGGACCGCTCCAGCCTTCATCCGCCTTCGCTGGAGGGTCCGTGGGACCGCCCCAGCCTTCGTCGTCTGCTGGAGGGTCCGTGGGACCGCTCCAGCCTCCATCAGCTTCGTCTGCCTTTGCTGGAGGGTCCGAGGCACCGCTTCAGTCTTCGTTTGTCTTCGCTGGCGGGTCCGAGGCACCGCTCCAGCCTTCGTCTGTCTTCGCTGGAGGGTCCGTGGGACCGCTCCAGACTTCATCCGTCTTCGCTGGAGGGTCCGTGGGACCGCTCCAGCCTCCACCAGCCTTCATCCGGTTTTGATCAAACATTTCACTTGGGGTTACATGTTTGATTTTTGGGTAGGGGGAAATGTTACGTTTCGGTGTTGTCAGTGTTTTGTTTTTGCGTGACTGTCATGTGTTTCCTGTTTTACTTTGAAGGTCTGTTGTTATCTTAGTGTGTTCAGTTTACGTTTCCCTGTCTCGTCAGTTCTAATTTGCCCCAGCTGTGTTTCCCTCCTGTGGTCCATTTCCTGATTGCTCCCTCTATGTATTTAAACCCTGTGTTTCAGTGTGTCATGGTCGCGATCTCCCCCGTGTTGTAAATAGTTTGGTGTTTTGTTGTGAATAAATAGTCTGTTGTAAATAGCTGTAAATGGGTTTTGTCAATACTTTCGTTTTGAGACACTTTCGTCATGGGATATTTTCGTTTTGGGATTTTGGTGGAGAGCCTTCGTGGTTTTATTTTCCTTTATTTTTACTTTTTTCGTGTTGCACCCCGGTTGCCTAGGCCGGGGTGTAACAATGCTTTGCTTATGTTTATGTATTAGAAAATGTTGTATTTACTGTGTACTCAAGGCTTTAATTTAGTTTGTGACCTAGAAATCATATTAAACCTATATTTAGTAAGTGACATTCAGTTAACAAAGGATTTTCTGAGCTAATAGCTGAAAACTGGGCATGTTTCGACATGTTTTACAAGCGTTTACAAAAGAAGATGTGGCAGGCCTAAAAAGAAAAAAGAAAAAACTATCAGCAGATGTAGAAGCCTCATCAGAAATAGTCTCAGTGGAAGAATGGCTGTCAAGAAGCCATTTCTAAGGAAGAGAAACAGGGAGAAAAGGCTGACGTATGCTAAATTACACAAGTACTGTGATATTTAGTTTACACAAGAACTGGATGAGAACAGAGGAACAGGCTCTGATGGAGTGATGAATTCAAATTTTAAAGTTTTGTTCAAATCATCATCAATTTGAGGTCAGCAGAGACATACAACAGTGAGTGTTTACAGCAAAACACGGTGGAGTCTCTCATGGTTTGGGACTGAATTTCAGCCAGTGGTGTTGGAGATCTTATCATAATTGATGGAATTATGAATGTAGAAAAGTGCAATCACTATGCAATACCATTGGCCTCCCCAGACCTCAACAATATTGAAGCAGCGTGGGATCATCTTGACAGAGATGATGGGAGAACTGACAAAAAGGCAGTCAACATCCAAAGAAGAGCTTTGAATGTTCTTTAAGAACCATGGAGAACTATTCCTGAAGACTTCTGAAGAGTTCGGGTTGTCAAACCAAATATATATTTAAACTTGTTAGAATTTTGCAAACTCTGTTTTTGCCTTATATAGTATATTTCCGTGTATGTTTGTGCTTGCCTCATCAAATCACTGCATTAATTTCCCATTTTCCAAGCAAAATATAAAGAAATGAGGGGTAAGTTAGTAGTGTACATTAGTATTGTTAATGTTGTATTGTATATGAGTCTGTATGTAATGCGAGAGTTACTTTATCAGCTAAAAACACACGTATAGGTTTAACAGATTTGTTGTAACAAAAAGTTCTGTTATGGTGACTATTTGCTGTTCTTCTTTTCTTTTATAGGGTGTAGTAATTGTTATTCTGCTTTTTATACACTTTTATTCATTGAAGGAACCGCAGACTACTATTTTCTAAAACCATTTAAAGGCCAAGATGACCCTGCTTGTACTTGAGTTATTCTTTATAATGTTAAAGTCTTAAAATCTCCACCCATTCCCTAAATAAATCTTTTAGCTTCCATCCAGATTATTTAAAAAATTCCCACTGCTAGTAATGCTGACCAGTCACTCACAGACACATGAGTTCCCTTTAGAACAGTGTGGCCCCACATTTATCCAAAATTAGCAGAAAGTTCTGCTTAAACATCACTTCAAGGTTAAAATGTAGGATATAATGGAAAAAATATAATCCTGTGTCACATTGGTGACCTGTCCAGGGTGCACCCTGCCTCTCCCCCTATGGTAGCTGGGATAGGCTCCAGCCATTTCTGCGATTCTGATAAGGATAACAGGACAATAATTGATTGATGAATAGAAAAATATACATTTATATGGGAAAGTTTAGGAATGCTAAGCAAACTGTAACATACCTGAAACTCGATGAATACAAAGTGTGAAATGCATACAAACTGAAATAAGATGTGAAAGGTCAGAGAATGTAACACATATCCTAATAAACAACTAAACTGTTTTGTTTTTTTAATGTATTGATTTTTTTTAATCAATTTCATCAAACTATAATAAACTGCAGTAAACAGAACCTGCACTATATAATACGGTACTGTAGATGGCAGTGTAAAAAACAGAAATCTGCCCAGAAACAAACAGAAGAACCCAGGAGCAGTTTGGTTTTGGTTAGCGGTGTCAGTCACGTCGAGGAGGTGTTATTTTCTTCAATGCAAACGTAAACTCCCATTGTATACACTGCCACAGGAAGACGAAGTGAAGGAGCAGTGGTTAAATTCATTTTCACTACTATTCCTCAGCAGTACAACCCCAACCGCGTATAGTGCTCATTCATTTTACCGAGAGCTGCTTCCTGAAGCGGTTCAATGCTGGATTTTCGCAGTGGTTAGTCCTGAAAGACGAGTCAGTTCCCACTTTGCTGGGAAAATCTGGAGAGTCATGAGTGAGTGTGCTCTGTTATATTTTTACTGCTGTTACAGTGCAGAGCTGCTTGTGTAGCAGCAGTAGAGCACTGTAAAATAATATAAACCTACAAATAAGCCCATTTAAAAATGTGTATTGCTTTAATTTAACCATCCGCTCAATCTACCAAATTGAAAGAAGAACCCAATATAAGGCAATAATCCTGCAGGCATTTCCTACTAACACTTATTATAATGTTCACCCAACTCTGATGCTTGATGATGGTTGATGGTTTCAACATTGAATAACTGGAGTCGATATGCAGTGCAGATATCCATCGGTCACTTCTTCCCAATCAAAAAGAACATCTCATTTAACCCTAACACGTGATAAATGACTCATGGCCCTCAAAAAACAGCAGGTGAACGGAAACACTGACGTCTATTTTGAAGATATAAAGCACTGGTTTTTTGTGTGTGTTCCAAATACATGGACCGGTTTCCATTGCTTCTAGTGCTTTCTTTATTTGCTACTTTAGGATCGACTGTGACCATCCTTTGCTAAATGGTAAATGGCCTGTATTTGTATAGCGCTTTACACATTCAGTCATCCACACACATATTCACACACTGGAGATGGCAAGCTACATTGTAGCCACAGCCATCCTGGGGTGCACTGACAGAAGCGAGGCTGCCGGACAACTGACCACCACCAGTAGCCAGCGGGTGAAGTGTCTTGCCCAAGGGCACAACGACTGAGCCACGATTGCCTGGAGAGGAGAAAATGCTGTCCTACATACTGAACTTAGAGGAGAGAATCAAAGCATCGATCCTATCACACTATGATCAATCAGATATCAATACCAGCGTTGGTATCAATACTGTTTGGATTGAACCACTCTCCTCTACAGACCATTCACGACAACAACCGACATAATAAACAAAGTGATGCAGATCATGTAAATGTTCATTCATTCATTCATAAATGTATTTTCCATTTCATTCCATGACCTGCTGATATATTTGGTTTTTAAACAACAGCCTGTTGAACGCAGAGCTGAACTCTGAACATCCCACTGCTGTAATAAAACCTACTTGTTCAGTTGTTGCCTTGCATGAAAAACAGATGTATATAAGCTCTCTAAATATTATGAGATATATTAACTGATCAAAGCGTGTTTAGGGTTCTCTATAATTAGTTTGCGTTTGCAATTGCTGTTAGGATTATCATAAATCAATGTATACTTCAGGTGAGCTGGGATAAGTGATGGATGGATATGTGTGTTTCTCTTTGAAAACAGTGAGGCGGTTCAGATAAATGAGAGGACGCTGAAATCAATATTCTTTTGATATAAGAAATAACTCTTTCATAGAAATTGCTGAGCATTAGGACTCAGGTGCAGAGCAAGACTCCTGCATAGTTACAAACTGAAAATGTGTAAAAGTGTGCATCGCTTCTTATTTTTAATAGCGTATTGCAGCATTCACGCATTAATTTAACACACTAAGGACTAATTAGCTGCCGTTTTAGAAAATCCAACAGTTTTTTTAATGTCTAACGTACAGGCGTTAGTATTTCCAACCTTAATGTTCCCTTTTCTTTAAAATTCCAACCTTTGTACTGAAGAGAGATTTTTCACAGGCTGTTCTCATTTATATGGCCTCCATAAAACAGCAGGGTTTACACATGGCAAAGTAAGGTGTGTATTTTTTGAGTCCATCTTCTGATCATTGTAGTTACAACACAGCAGATATCTGGCATTACAATGTTAGGAGACTAGTGTATGTTCGAATTCTCAGCACACCGCTCTTCTCTTTTTTAAACTCCTTATCAGTTCTCCTACCCACCCTTTTGCCCTTGATTAAGTACAATGACGTTTTCCTTGAGGAAAAGAGGCAAAGGAGATAGGAGGTACTTTTGGAAAGCACCCTTTGACTAAGAAGCAGTTACTGGGGAAATCTATAGATATCTGCTCTCACAGTGTATTTTCAAAATGCCAGATCAGATAAGCCTGGTTCCATCCAGCCTCTAAAAATACGTGCAAATCCTAAACTTTTAATGAAACACTTTTGTTAAAACCTTTGAATTTAAGCTGAAAACCTGCACTTCAGCCACATCTCAGTGATTTGATTTAAACTCCTCTGTGGTGTCATCATTCAAGGACATGGCCCCGAATGTTTCTAGTAATGCTCAAACTATCTATTAAGTTGTCCAGCTGTAGCTCAGGAGGTAGCATGAGTCATCTAGTAGTTGGAAGGTTGGTAGTTCAATGTGTGTATGATTGAGTGAATGAAGCTTTCAGTAAAAAGTGAATTGAATGTAGAGTTAAGAGTTTATAAGCACCAATTCATTTACAGTTTATTTGTAAAAAACCTGGCAGGTGATTGGCTAACTTAACACTAAATGGAGAAAAGTTTTGGGCCACACAATCACTTAATCTCTGCATTCAAGTATTTTCAGTCCCATTGCCGCAGGTGTTTATAAAATCAAGCACCTAGCCATGCAGCCTGCCTTTGCAGACATTTGTGAGTGAATGGGTTTGCTTTAAAGAACTCATTGTATTTGAGTGTGGTGCTCTGACAGGATGACACTGCTGCAACTTCTCATGAATGAATGTATGAAATGTATTACCTCCTACCTACTCCATGCTGTTAGTAATATTGTTGCAAAGTGCAAGTGTTTAGGATCAATAACTGCAGAGTTGCAAACTCCCTCTGGCTTTAGCATCAGCACAAAAAGTGTACACTGGGCACTTCATGTTATGGTTTTCCATGTCTGAACATGTTGTGTACATTTACGTGGCCCAGTACTAACTAACCACATGATATGCAATAGGAGAACAGAAAGAGGAAAGATTAACTAACGTCTGAGGCACTTTGAAAGCAAGCAAACAGCCAGTGCAGCAAGTTTTGAAGTTATAATGTTGGCACTGAACCTTACCATCTTTGGAAGTAAAATTTGCACATAAAATGCACACTAAAAAGATTTGAAGATTGAAGTAGGTAGTAGATAAGAAAATTCTTAACAGAATTAGGTTTAAAACTATGTGAAGATCACGATCTACAGATGATTTTGCCATCTGCAGAAAAAGCAAGAGGAGGAAATGTATAAAAACTTAAAAAAAAACCAACCCTGCTGGTATCTGAAGTGTGATGACAACTCTCACGTTATTTAAGAACTGAAATGTCTGCAAGGTGAAGCCTGACAGAGACAAATTACTATGAAATAAAAAAAGTCTTTTAACATTAGATTAAAAATTTTTTGTCTATACTTGTGCGCATTATTTCATGGCACTTAATTTCAGCTTTATTCACTAGCAGCGGAGTGCTGGTATCAACATCTCTGCTAATTTATGTTACGATTCAGTAAACCTAGAAAACTGCTGAAAGCAAGTCCTGTCACAGCCACTTTCTGTGCTTCTGGGCAGTTATTTGGGCAGCTGAAGTGCTGATTAAATGAATAGGAAGATGGTGGAAAATTTAATTTTAGTGGTCACTGGGACATAAAATTGCATGTGCAGACTTCACAGGTCAAGCTTGAACTGCTTAAAATTTATTGCAATTTGGGCACAAAATAATCATTTAAGAGTCACATTCCTTACAAAGGTTATACTTCAAAAAAACATGCAACATTGCATTCCCTCAGAGAGCCAGCATGATCCATGTCTGTGGCTCTCCCAGCAGAGCACTGAACAAACTCCATGCTAATATCACAATGTGGTCAGCAGATAGCTAAACATGTTTGATTTTGCAAATCTTTTTATGCCGAAAGCCCAGTTAGACACTTTGCTGTTAGGCCACTACACTATGAGATAGATAAATAACTGCATAGTTGAAATGAATGAAAAGCATTTCAACTATGTATTCAGCCAGTAAAATGACTGGCTTATATGTGTTGCACATTGGCTGCTGTAAAGCAAATGATTGCTTTAGAAAACCATTTTTCATATAATGAAATTCTCACATGGATTCAAGTAATTGCTATGACACTTAAATTATTACTTGAGTGTCATAGCTCTGCTTTGTAATTGCTCATACTGTTATTGCTTTTTAAAGCTACTTAATGCCACAACTCGAGGTTTGACTAGTTTCAGTTCTTTATTTAGATAGATGGCTCTTGTCGGGCAGGCCCTGTTCCTAAGTCATAAAGCCACAGCAGACATTAACGGATGAGCTTAATCTCATTAAAATTAAATGCTAGAATTTTCTTTTGTTAAATAAATATTAAAAATTTGGGGCCATGAATCTTTTTTGCTTAAAAAAGAAGTTTAAGTGAAGAGCTAATACTGCCTGTGTCATTGTTTAGGGCAGTAATAGAGGCCTTTGTGGCATGCTGATCTCTGTCTGTAGCTTCCCAGACTGCTGCCCCAGAAAGAAGATCAGTCAGCACACAGCTGTCAATGAAAACCCGGCAGATTTCCCTCCGCAGTACAGGTCTGTGGCCCTTCAGATGATCAAGTCATGCAAAAAAAAAATCCTTTTTTGCTTCCACTATAATGCATATATGTGGAGGATCCTGTCAGGGTTACTTGTTCCTTGTATTTGCACTTAAGCTACACAGGCACAAGTTCCCAGCACAGATTGTTGGTGTTTGCACCGTCACCTTTCCCTTGGACAGCCCCATGGTGTTCCTACAACCAACATTAGTAAAGCGATCATCTAAGAGTCCTCGAGGAGGACCCTTAAAAATGCACCTTCGTCGAAGGCGGTTTGTAAAGAAGAAGAAGATTTAGCGTGATTGAGGACGGCATTTTCATAGAGGGGAGTTAATGAATAACACACCAACACTATGTACTACAAAATCAATTCTCAAGTGAAAGGCAAGAAATTGGCCCTCACTTATGAATAATGTGCACAGAAATGATCTTTTCTGTGGATAACTCTAGCATTCAGCTGCTGCGTCAAGATGTTAACAGTTGACACTTATAATGGTTTTCTACTACAAAAAGCAGTGTATGTTTTCATATCCTACAATCACCAGAAAAGAGAAAGTATTCTTAAAGCACAGAGTGTCGTGAAGCAGGGCGTGAGCCACTCACAAACCGTTAACAATGTAAAACTCCAATTAACTGTAATTGAGGCAGCTAAATCTCTGTCTCTTCAATACATCAAAGAAGGGGTGTTTCTGCACCACATGTTTAATGAGGTTTTAAGTCGTCTTTCACACATTATTCTATGGTGTCTTTGTGACTGCAATGTTTCACTTCTACAAAACGCCTCATTTTAACGTTTACAAAACCACTAAGAGAAACTAACCAATGCCTAGTCAAAGGAGCTTGCAAAGAAAAGCGTCTGGACTTCTTTAAGTTGCTTGAAGACGTTTCACCTCTCATCCGAGAAGCTTCTTCAGTTCTAACCAATGCCTACTCTCAAAATCCTGAAAAACTGAGGTAGACTACAGCTTGGTGGAGATTGTTGTATTTACTGCTTGGCACAGTTAGTTTGAAGTACTTGGTTTCCCACTTGTAAAAAATGGTACCGTGCAGGTCTTCATGAAAACTGATTTAGCTGTTGGCTGCTCAGCTGTCAGGAGCCTTTGTCAGCATATGACAGCTCCTGTTATATAGGTTGCAATATGATGTGTAGAGGTGCTTATATTTCTTTTTTTATGGAAATTATAAAAACACATACTGTTTTAATAAAAGTCAATTCTTCTCCACTTGTAAGTTTTTTTGTATTTGTGGGTATGTGTGTTACTTTTTTCCTTCTCACTTGATTTTGTAGCTGCAAAATCCTACATCGAATCCTATAAATGAATCTCAGAGTCTCTAAAGTTAACGTGACCTTACTTGTGCTCAGGTTATTCCTCTTACTTACAGCAGTCCCCTGTCTGCAAATAGGAGAACTTCAAATCTAGAGGACTCTAAGTAACCCCACTACTATTAATATTGACTAATGACATCTGATTCCCAGTATGAAAACTCTAAAGGTCAAACACCAAAAATGTTTGCACTATCCTCTCTATCATCTCCCCTGAGATTGTCACTGTTGCTCAAGTAAATGGACTACAAGGAAAAGATGAAAACTTGTGGAGGACAAAGAGCGCATGATGTGTCAGCCTCAGATAACAAACTCACTGCTGTGAACAAAAACAAGAACCAATTCTCCAGCATCGGTGGGATAGTGCCAAGAAATTAGAATGCAAGTGGTGACATCCAGCATGAAAGAAATCATTTTTGAGATACGAGGTAGTGGAACATGATTAAATTAGATGGTTAAAGTTTACACCAGGGATGTCAAACATAAGACCTGGGTTCCAGAACTTGTCCGCCAAAAACTGGCCCACTGGACTGCTTTGGAAAATGTGAAGGAAGGGATCAATTTTAGACTTTTAACTGTTTTACAGCTTTTCTAATGGATAAAGACTTTCCCATTGCCATTCATACTACACGAAAGTAAGAAACAGAACAATTAAATAACAGTAAGTTCCTGTTTTTCATTATCGGCTCTCAAAAGTTCACAAAAAAGGAACTTATTCTCCTTTATCGACCAAGATTTATACAGGCCTAATGACTTATTTTT
The DNA here is from genome assembly GCF_965226115.1 of Aulonocara stuartgranti. Classification (NCBI taxonomy): domain Eukaryota; kingdom Metazoa; phylum Chordata; class Actinopteri; order Cichliformes; family Cichlidae; genus Aulonocara; species Aulonocara stuartgranti. The sequence continues at coordinate 22,705,471 of NC_138947.1, forward strand.
GAAGTTTGGCTTTAAAATAAAAAAAAAAGTAATTCTCATCTTTCGGTAACCATTTGAATAGGTGCAGTACCTTATGCCACCGTAATAAACCAAATCTCCTTGTAAAGCTCGTCTTCTCCCCTTTCTGTAACTGTTTAAACTTTGTCTCTAGCATAAACATTAACGTGGTAAATAAAGGGTTAACAATTTTTTTTTATCATAATTACAAGAAAGTGTGTGCAATGAGCTTAAGGAACTTTTTTTGTAATTATGCATTTAAAAGTTTCGTGCTAACAGATTTTTATCATTTCGTACAGCAGCATTTCTTTGTCATATAGACAAAATTGAGAGGTTAAGAGGCTGCAATCAGACTCCTTTTTCTTATATTAAAATATATGAGGGATTGAAAGTGTAGTTAAACTTCTTTACACTGACAGAATGGGTAGTTTCTCTTAAGGTCAAAGTCGACTATACCATGTAAAATGTGGCATCCATGGTCTTCAGATTTCCATTTAGTATTTTGTTTTCTTTTCACGCAATATATAAATTTTTTTTATTTAAATGTAATTCAGAGTATTTTGTGGTTTGCGATGTCTTATAAAACTGTAAATAATGACTACAAGGCAATAAAAAATATTACTACTATTAGTGGTAAAACTGTTTCTAAACTACAAATTCAGTTGTGAAAAGACTGATAAATTGCTTGTGCCCAAAATGTATTTATACTGTTAATATATGAGTCAGTGTCTTTCTATATGTTACAATCCATCTTCAACAAACAGTAACACATGTGTAGAAGAAAAGAGCAGAAAATAGTTCGACAAATTTCTAAAGTAACAAGAAGACAGAAACGGACTTCGATATTAGGTAAAACCTTTTCAAGGGTTCATTGTTTTTTCATAACATGCAACACAGAATAGCCAATTCAAAAATGTAAGTAAACCAGCTTGAGATGATTTGAGTTTTTAGGCATGTGTGTTATCCTACTGGAAGATGGGTACACTATAGTCATGAAGGGATGAACATGGTCAGCAACAATACTCAGGTAGGCTGTGGTATTTAGACGATGCTCAGTTGGTACTAGGTGGCCCAAAGTCTGCCAAGAAAATATCTCCCAGACCATTACACCAGCAGCAGCTTGAACTGTTGACACAAGGCAGATTGGATCCATGCTTTCATGTTTACCCCAAATTTTGATCTTAATATCGTAGCAAAAATCAAGAATCAACAATGAAAGTTTCCAATTTTGGTGAACCTGTGTGAACTGGAACCTGTGTGCTTATTGTACGGTGTGGTCTTTTGCTGCTGAGGCCCATCTGCTTCAAGCTTCAATGTGCTGTGAGTTCAGAGATCAGAGCCATCAGATCAGCAGTTTCTGAAATAGCCTGTCTACCATCCACAACCATGCCCCAATTGAAGTCACCTTCTTTCCTCATTCTAATGCTCAGTTTGTACTTCAGCAGGTTGTCTTGATCATGTCTACGTGCCTAAATGCACTCCCATGCGACTGGCTGATTAGATTTTTGTACTCGCAGTTAGAGATTTAAACTGAGATACAGTTGAAAAGGAAGTAGAAGAGGTCTGTATGTTTTTTAAAAAATATAACACTAAACAATTTCATACAATTGATTTGATTAATCTATATTTATTACACTTTATTTCAACTCTATACTGTATTAGCAGTAACAGGACTGTTACAACTTTAACTTTAATATCCATAATTTAGACGTCTTGAAGTGTTGCTTCATAGCTTTAAGTCATTCTAGTTACAATACACAACTGGCTTTAAGGAAGTGGAGCCAGATTGTATTAACTAGAATCTGTTCATAGACCATCGGTGAGGATGTGATTCTTTGTGCTCAGGCACTTTCCACCGAAGAGAGATCATTAAAATTCTCACCACTAAAAGTAGGATGTGTTACTTCCTTTTTAACTTTGTGCTCATTAGTGATGTGGCTTTCCCCAGCCTATCCCAGCTGTCATGGGGTTAACACTCAGAGACAGACAGCTATTCATGTAAATTGAATATAGTTGTAAATATTCATTTACAACTATGACCAATTTTGAACAATCAATTAAAAAAACACGCATGCTAGGTTAATTGGAAGGAAGATGGAGAGAACCCATGGAGTCATAGAGAGAAAATGCAAACTCCAATGTCCCTACTGTCCCCTTTAAAATAAACCTTTAGTTATACCATTTAGTTGCAGACAGGCATATTGATTAGACTGACCTGGAACTCCTGCCTGCATCCATGGTGAGATGTCTGTCCCTTCACCGTGGGCCTCGAGTTTGGTTGTATTAATGGGAGCCAAAAGTTTGACCACTTCTTCCATCACCTGTCGAGATGGAAAAAGACACAGGAAATTATCTTTATATAACTATTATGACAATATTATGATTGTAATTTCTAGATTTGAGCACTACTGGAACATTCAGTGACAACGTACAGATGCTTTGGTTCCACATTAACATGATAGATGCTGTGGTTCCTACTACTTCCTTTTTACATGTAAATATATGGAACCTTTACAGACTTTAATGAAAAAACAAGTACATTTACTGGACAAGATGCTATTTTCATGTCAGTTTGCAAAATCTGTGTGCGGCAGAATTCACAATCTAATACCACTATTTTTTTTAAATAGTTGGGTTTTAATATCACCTTTTGTGCTGCATCACTGCCTGTAAATTGCAGGCCAATGGGGGTGAACGTCCCCAAGTCGGACTCCATGACAAGGTCAAAGTTGGACATGTTTACCTGTGTGCAGAGAGGACGCAAAAAGGGGGAACATGTCATGATCAGAGATAAAAGGTGAAAGAAAGCAAACCGAACCAAAGTACTCGCAAACAAAGCATACACACTCAGCCAGCCACTATAAGTACCTTGAGCAGCTGCCTTAACTAATTTAGGCAATTTAAAACGTAATTATACATCAAATGTAAGAACTGGACCAGTCCCACGGGCAGTTATGGTACACTGGTGTTTCTGGTTTTTAAAACGCAGTATATTACAGGTCAGGGTCTGGTGTGCAGCAAGAACTCCAAAGAAGGAAATTGTAAGACTCCAGATTCTTATTTAGATCCTTTGCACAGGAAAAACATGGGAGCTAGCCAAGTCCCTTCAGTGTGGTGGAAGTGCCTTTTTAAACTGCCTTTTCACAGTTGTGACCCTTCCTGCTTTTTGGGCAGCTGGAATAACATTGGCTCAGTGCTTGTTTTCTACTGATTGGCACGGTAACAGCAGACAGTACCTTGTGTAGATTAAAGTATTGCTGTGCTCCGACTCCGCCCTGCTCCTCGGCTGTCCACAGCACTGTTCGCAAAGTTCTCCTTGGACGCAGACCTACAAAGAGATGAAGACACATACACAGTATAGAAAGAGGAGGATAACGGCTCCAAATATTAATAATGACATTTTTCTTTTCTTTTCTTTTTTTGTTGAATAAAAGGTCTTTGTAGTCTTTGTTTGATGACCCAGTCCTTGTCCAAGGCTCATTCAAGTAAATTGTCCACAAAAATACTGTACTTTATATGCAGGTCTGCCTCCTGTTGTAGTTGTGTGTATTTTGTTCCTCTGCAAACACTGGGGTGAAATTACTGTTTACAGTCAGAGGATTTGTTTTTCATTTTGTCCCTGTGTTTAGAACTGGAAACTTTAGCTCCACTTAATGATCTTTTTTTTAAATTGGTCTCAGTATCGCCACTGCTGGTTATTCTGCTTTCTGTGTCGGCACATACTGATTGTTTCCTCTCTTTTTAATGAACACATTCACTTATTCTAATAGAATTATTAGATTTCATAGTAATTTTGTGACTCAAATAAATAAAAATAAACAGAGGATGCTCTGCTAATCCAGCGTAAAATGTTTTAGATTAATAACATGAATAGGTACGTTTGCCATCTCCTTTTTCTGATTAACATTTAAGCAAAACTAATAAACTTGAGCTTTTATTGCATTCTACAATATGCACATGTTATCATTGCTGAAGTTTATCTGTGATTTACTTTAAGTATTTCTCTGTATATTACCAAGGTCTTTGATGAGTGACAGGGCCTCCCAGGAAATCATGGCTCCGCCTCCGTCATCCATGGCACCCTGGCCCACATCCCAGCTGTCCAAATGTCCGCTCAGTAAGACAACCTAGAGAGATTGTACAGATAAAGAGAAAATGTGTAAACAAGAAACAGAGGAGCAAATCTGAGGAAACAGATAGGCAGACAGTGCTGCCCATATCCTGTTGACTTTTTATTAATGTCGACACAAATAGTTAAAAGTCCAGTTAATTTGATTCTTTTTTTAACAATAAAAAGGTTTGTATCAGCAGGAAAAGTGAGATTCGTTTAAAAAAAAAAAAAAACAAAGAAAAAGATGAGAGCACACGGGTCAGTGTATCTGTACTCACAGGAATTTCCAAGATTCCTGTCAGTGGGATGTAGATGAGCCGTTGTTCAAGGTTGCAAAACATTTTCTGACCTGATCTAGCCCTGTCCGTGCAATGACCCAGAGTCTGCACATTCCCGTAAAAACCAATGTGTTTTTTTTTCACAGTGTTTGCTTTCTTATGTAACTGAAATGGTAATATATGCCAATGTGTTGGTTAGTCGCCCATTTGATTCCAGACTGAGATGTCTAAACTATAACATTGGAATGTGATTATTTCCAGATACAGATGTTTCTCACAGAATGCTTTGCAGTAATTAATTTTTTTTCTCCGAAGTAAGTTTAAACTGGGGAGTCTAAATTATAGTATCTACTTAGCAAAGGAAAAGTGTAAGGAGTTTACCTTTATTAATACTGGTAACATCACTATTTGTGAATGATGCATAAATAGTGAGAAGTTCCACCCTCTTTTAATTCATACGTTTTCATGTAGAAAAGATTCAGACTAGATGAAACAGCAGTGTGTGAAAAATTAAGTTCACCTTTACTGCTTCCAAGAGTTTAAGTAGCAGCCAGCTGCTGCTAATCAAATGCACTTGATTAATTTCTCATCAGCAAGTGTGAGCACAGGTATAAAACAATGTTACAAAGTAAAGATATCAGCAATGTCTGAGAGAAGAAACCACTGCTGTCTATCAATCTGGGAAGGGCTATGAGGCCATTTCCCAGAAACAGTGTACAGTGAGAAATACTATGCATATTTATCCCAGCAAATTCATCCCAAGGTCAGACCATGCAGTGCTCAAAATAAGAAGAAGATTAAACAAGTATGACTAGTTTTTGGAAGAGGTTCCAGGAGGGGTTAAATTCCTCCATATGTGAAAGACTGATAAAGTCATACATGAAATATTTAATTCAATTCAATTCAATTTTATTTATACAGCGCCAATCCACAACAACAGTCACCTCGAGGCACTTTATATTGCTAGGTAACAATAACACACAGAGAAAAACCCAACAATAAAAATGACCTCTTGTGAGCAGGCACTTTGGCAACAGTGGGAAGGAAAAACTCCCTTTTAACAGGAAGTAAGCAGGCAAGTAAGCAGAACCAGGCTCAGGGCCGGCCATCTGCAGCGACCAGTTGGGGAGAGAAGGAAGACAGGATAAAAGACATGCTGTGGAAGAGAGCCAGAGATTAATAGCAGTGCAATCAATGCAGAGAGGTCTATTCACACATAGTGAGTGAGAAAGGTGATTGAAGAAGAAGTACTGGGAATCCCCCAGCTGCCTACACCTATTGCAGCATAACTAAGGGAGCATTCAGGGTCACCTGATCCAGCCAACTATATGCTATATGCTTTAGCAAAAAGGAAAGTTTTAAGCCTGATCTTAAAAGTAGACATAGTGTCTTTTTCCCGAATCCAAATTGTAAGCTGGTTCCACAGAAGAGGGGCCTGAAAGCTCAAGGCTCTGCCTCCCATTCTACGTTTAAATACTCTAGGAACAACAAGTCCAGAGTCCCCCAGTCCAAGAGAGAAGAGCTCTAATGGGGTGATATGGTGATACTATAAGGTCATTGGGACTGGTTATTCAAGACAAGGATTTTGAATTCAATTCTGGATTTAACAGGAGGCCAGATATATTTACTGTTTCACACAAACTCCTCATTTATGGGAGCACTGTCATCCTAGAAGGGGATCACTCCCATCAAGTGACTCACTACAACAGTGATGCTCCCATCCAAGGAGGCAAGTGGGCCCATTCCATTACAGCATAATATTCCCACGCTGTAGTTCTCAAGTATTTGCAAATACATTACATTAGTAAAGAGGCCAGTCCAGCAGCGAGCCTGGTTTCACATTAACAGAATCATATACAGCCAGTTCATCCCAGGTTACAAACTGCATGAGGGATTTTGCAGTCAAGTCGTCTCTGCATTTAAACCATTCTTATAAACACACAGATTTGGGTCACCAATAGCACTGAAACATCAGGACATTTGTATATAAAATGAAACCTCAAAATGTGGATTTATTTTTCTATTGTACTGTAATTTTTACATTGGTTACACTCAGAAAAATAATCCTGCTCCTGTTAACTTGATATTATATTTATATACACTCAGCCACTTGGTTAGTTTTGCTATGACTCTGTTTAAAGCCTGATTGTACATTGTGGCCATAGCAGAGACCGCATAATGTGCTTTGGTTAAAAGTGTAAATTATAAGAGACCACAAATGTATTTTTTTTAATGATTCATTGTGGTGTATGTAATATCCAAGCATGTTTTCCCCAACAAAGAGAGGCTAACATTTACAGTCAGTTCAGAAATCATTCATACCACATTTAATATTTGAAAGCTTAAAACTTTTTTAAAACTTCAAACTAAAAAGAAGGAAGAAGAAAGATGTAGAAGTTGGAGTGGGTGGAAAAATTCTGTGACAAACTTAACTGTGGGAATGACTCATTCAGCCCCAAATGTACATCTTCTAATGAACACACACACACAAACGCACATACACAATACGTCAGCCACGATAACTGCTACTGCAAGAGCACAAAGTCACAGGGCCAGAGATGATGTCAGCCATGTCATGTGTTTCATTTCCCTTTCTATAATAAAGCTCCAAATGCTGGTTCCTATATCAGAATAGTAAAAGCTTACATCAGCGCTCTGGTTCAAGAGTCCTGACGGATTTTATCTTGGACTTTGCATTTAGGATGTGAACTTTTCAAACTGTTAAAGGGGGGGGAGGCTTGCATTTGTGAGGGAGTCAAAGTTTACACAGATATAGTTCATATATCCCACATTAGTGGGAAATTTTCAAGAACAAACATTGTATACCATCATATACCTTCATCTGCCAATAAAGCAAATATTGCACACACACTTCCTTAACAACAACAGTAACATCCGCATACCAGGCAACCTCTACAAATATACAGTATACACCAGGGTTATCAGATGCCACTATGGAAATTTCACACAGAGCGTGATAAACTGAGATGCAAAATTCAGTGTAGTCAAATTGAACAAGACACCCCCCCATTTCCCTGCATGTTTGTTCCACACACCTTTCATCGCTTGTCTTTGCAAATAACTGCTACTATAATTTACATACCCGCTCAGCTATTTAGGACATGTTGGTTTAACCCATCATGAGCTGCCTTGTGTGAATGTACAAACTCCAAACAGTTACTTCCAGTACGCCAAGATAAATCTGTCCCTTTCGTTTTAACTGCAAACTGTTATGTTCTCTGACCTTTTGGCCTCTTGGTGAAAGAGAGCTGCTCTCTCCCTATCCAGTTCCAGGTCTCCCACACAGCATTTTGCTCATTTAAGTAACTGCCTATACGGCTCCAGCAGCCAGCGCTCCTCACTGTTTGGCCACTGGGCTCTAAGATGTGTGGTTGCTGGAGCTGTGCTGTTCAGTGTAACCTAAAGTGATCTTTGGAGTTGAACTGTGGCAAGCCTGTGGGACCTGTCATGCTCTGTTGCTCTGTGTTTAAGGAAACCAATCTGTATGTTAGTGGAAGTTTGGTAAGGGTTTGCTGTCATTTTATGTACACAACTGTTCTCCTGTTTTGTGGCCAGCCAGAGCACTTGGGCATTGTATTTTTGTTTCAACACATAGCTCAGTGTTTCTTCTCATTCTAGTAAGAATGGGGGATTTTACTTGCTTTGGCCCTAGAACCCCTGGTGTCTATTTGCTTTCCTTTTTCTACTTAATTTAATATTGTAAGATAGTTGTAAATAAATTCTTTGTTTCCTATTCAGTAATCTTTCTTGGAGATGTATGGTTATGTTACAACTCAGCTTCTAGGTGAGGCGTTGTAACACAAACTCAAATATATTTACATACATCATGTACATGGCGCTGAGCATGCCTCTAAGCCCATTTAGCACTAAAGCCCAGAAACCTTGGGTAGTATTTCCAGGGGACTCTAAAAATATCTCCTCTAAAAACTGTATTTGCATACACTGAGGTTTCTGCAGGAGCACATAATCTATTCATCAGGTTCTACCTGTTAGATGTGTCATAAATACAAAGCACCTGCAGTGAACTGAAAAGGTATACTCTGCAGTTCAGTAGGTAGTAATTTAGTCCGCTCATAGGCTTAGAGTTAAAGCAGGCCATAGTTTGTCATCTCGTTCTGTTCTTGACAGTCTGATATTGAAAAGGTTTGCTACTTAAAACTGTGAGTTTGCGTTCCCTTTGTGAAGTAACAACCTTACATATAATCCATACTGGAATAATATGATATTTATATCACAACCGATATGCTTCATGTAAACTGAGTAGTTGCAGTTTGCAGTTTTATGCATTATATTACCTTAAAAAAATACTGTGAGTAGTAAAAAGCTTGGTTACATTTAGCTGAGTTGAACTGATCAACTATAAATTTTATTTTTTTATGGTCAAAATGTTATAATTGGCTTACGAGGCAAATGAGAAGAGAAAAGAAAATAATCACTTATACTTACCAGAATATCTCTGGTAAGAATACCTCAAGGTGCTTTGTATTGTAAGATAAAGACCCCACAATATTACAAAAACAACCCCCTATGAGCAAGCACTTGTTACAGTGGGAAGGAAAAACTCCCTTTTAACAGGAAGAAACCTTTGGCACAACCAGTGGTGGATATCTGCTGTGACGGGTTGGGGGTGGTTACTGTATTGTTTAAATAATGCAGTGTTCTCATGAAAGCCTATTTTATACTGGTTCCTGGAAAGATTAAATCACATAAGCAAACACAAAATACAGGCAGAGTTAAGGGCTGTCGGAATATCTTCAGTCAGCAAAAACAGCCCACACTATTATTTCCTTCTCCACCGAGCTAAGATAAAAGTGGAAATAACTAAGAAGGAGATTTAAAAATGGATTATTGGGACATCTGATTTCCTTGTGGTTTATGTGTAACATCCGACAAAACGGATTTACTGTAATATCAAAGTGGAAACTAGACAAATAATAGATGAGATAAATTTGTCAAACATGCATATCTATGTTATGAGTGAGTGAAAGCTACCTGCTCAGGGTGTTGCCAGCCTTTTATCTCAGCCACCGTGTTGAAAGAGTCAGCATCAGGAAGGGTCTTGGCTCCCATGGTGAGTTTAACCACAATTTTCTGACCTCTTTGTGCCATACGCCACATCAGCTCAGTATCCTCCACAGTGATGCAGGCTGTGGGGATGCGCTTCACTCCATCTTGGTAGTCCTGCCAGCCTGTGTGGGGACTACACAGGTAGTGATAAAGACAGAGATGTATGTAATATACCAGTGATAAAGTGACACTACAACATTTCTAGACAGTCAGATAGCTGGACACTTGGAGAAGATAGATATACCTGTTAATAGAGAATGGAGTGACTGATCGAATGAGTGTAGCCACAGCTCCTACTTTGGCTGCCTCAGAGGCACCATAAGCACGGTATGCCACTGTCTCTCCATAGCTAACATATGGCTGGTTAAAAACCACAATCCTTCCTGCGGCCTCACTGGCTCGACGCTTCAGTTCCTCAAAAGACTGAACTACCAACACCTCTGCCTCAATACCTACAGGAATAACAATCAATCAGTGAGCAGTAAAGGAGAAACAGATGAAATGAAAGCTGTTTTATACGACTATGGTCTTTACCTTCAGGGGGTGTTCCTACGCTGCTACCCAATCCCAGTATAGCCAGAGTCTTGGCTCGAGGAGCAGTCATCTCTGCACTCTCCTTCCCCCGTACCCAGTGTGGGATTTTTACTGGCTCTAGATAAGACAATTAAACTATGTTTATATTCACCAGAAATCAGCTAGAGTTCCCGTACGTTCTGAAACACATGTTGGATAAAAACTGTAAAACTTACCCAGGTGTACATCCAACCCATCCTGCACCATGGCATTGTACATGTATTTAATAGCCATCTCCAAGTTGTTTGAGCCACTGACGCGGTTTCCTATAGTGTCAGTAAAGTCTGCGAGCCGTCTGTAAGAGCGGTTCTGGGCAGCACCGAACACAGCCAGGTCAATGATCTGTTTGGCCACATCAGCATAGCCTGCTACCTCAGCTGCAACCCCAGCTGGGATCATGCAGAGACACACAACAAGAACATATCAAAACACTGTAAAGGCTTGCAAAGACTGTTCCCGTTCCACCAGTTAGTTCAGGTACACTGTTGTCATTGTAACTCAGTACATAAATCCCAACATTAAACTGATCAAAGGATCCAAAGTAACTGGAAAAAAATGCATGGGTACAGAAGGCATTTATTAGCATTAATTATAAACTGGTTGTTTTAATAAAGGCCTTACTCTCTCAGAGTTTGGGTTACCTCTCTTTGCAGTATCATTGGATAAGACTCTGACAGCAGATCCTGAATTTATAGTTTGTGCAGAGTGGGGATGACCATCACAGAAAGAGGATAGGTTGAGAAACACATTGAGGGAGAGGAGGATACATAGTGTCCCCTTCCAAGTCATCTGTGAAAAGAAAATATCAGTGTGTTGTTGTCAGTTGATGTTAAATTGCTACTAAATCCTCCTTAAACCGCACACACACTGCAAGTATCCTCTCATCTTAGTACGAACTAAAAAGCAAACATGCATCACCCCTGCTAACACAGTTAATCTAGCAGATATGATTCAAACAGGCAATTCACAAAGACACTTACTTTGCACTACAGCAGGTATTTTCTATTTTTGATATGCGAGTGTGTATATGTAAATGTATAGGCATGTGTTTGAATATGTATATGCAGTTGTGGTATAAAAAGCAGGCATAAATTAATCGTAGTTTTGGGCTTTTAATTATTTTTTTCAACTGTGCTTTTTTCATAGTGCAATGATTGCACAAGAATTTGGTTGAATTTATTTTGGATTTTCTCTAATCCACACAGGGTCAAAAACAAATATACAGGCTCTACAGTGTACTTTAACTTGACCGGGCCAAGGCCTATTAACTTCTCATTAATTATCATGATTGACTTCAAATTTTGCTTTCTCTTTGCAACAATAGAACCACTGAACTACCAGCATGACTGTGAAGTAAGGTTTTACATTGCCATGGACCGAGAGGGTACCAACTAAGAAAAATGCTCCAAAATCAACATCTTCAAGCTCAACTGAAATTTGCAGTTGCCCACATGGACAAGCCAAATTCCTTCTGGAGAAAAGTTTTATGGTCAGACGAGACAAAGATTGAGCTGTTTGGCAACAATGACCTAAGAACACTTTACTAGCTGTGAAGCACGATGGTTGTAGCGTCATACTCTGGGCTGTTTGCTGCCAGTGATACTGGTTAACTGCGCAAATTGGATACAATAATGGAGGACTACCTCCAAATTCTTTAACTTCACCTCAAATCAACAGCTAGACAATTGAAACTTTTGAAACAATTGCATGTTTCAACAGGACAATGATCCCAAACACATATCAAAACTGGTTTTGAAATGAATAAATTATGCTAACATTAAGCTTCTGGAATGGCCTCTCAAATCCTCTGAAAATGTTTAGACTATTCTTAAAAGCCAAGTACAATACAATACAAGGAAACCAACCAATTTAAATTAAATCTACAAATTCTGTCAACAAGAATTTCCAAATAACCAAGCCAGAAGCTTGTTCGTGATTACCAAAACGACTACATCCGGTCAAGGTGTGACTTGCTAAGGGACATTTAACTAAACCTGTATGTATACTTTTTAGCCCATGTGGATTAGAGAAAATCAAAAATAATTTAATACTTGTGCACCCATTTCTTGTTTTTTTAACCAATTACCATGACATTCATCCCAAGATGATGTATATGTGTAAATACCTCTTTTTGGTATGTTACTGGGTTTATAAAACCAAATATATGCGGCAAATTTTAAACAAGGAATTATGATAGGAAAGGACATAAACAGGAAGTAAAGCGATAATTACAAAACAGTGGAGAAAGGGTGGTATTAAATAAGTTTATGCTTATTCCTACTCCTTTTTTTCAATATGTTAAGCCATGTATTTTTGTATGCTTTTTGCATATATTTTTTAGATATTCGAAATTAAGCCTTAAGCAAGAAAAGCTATTATTTTACAGTACTACACTATACGTGAATGGCGTTTTATTGGAAACGTTACGCTATCCCCAGTTATAGTTTTACTTTCACTTTAGGACATTACAATTATACTTTATTTCTTAGTAAATGTAGCTGGACACCACAATTGTTAAATTATCATATTAACACAGACGGCTTCATTCTCATTTTAAAAAACAAACACGATATATAAAAAAACTGCAACACAGACGAATAGAGAAGGACAGAAACGTTACAGCGGTTTAAACATTTCACAGTAACAATGAGCGCAAAAAGCGCTTCTCCATAACAGCACAAACCCTTCGAGTCAATTCAAAGTCTTTGGTTTTGTTGACGTTGCAGGACTTCGTCCAATTTTAAGGATATGCCAAATACACAAATACCGCAACGTAAACAGTTCCGTACTCGTGATTACAACCTGCATAGCGCACTTCCGGTTTGTCTTATTTCAAAATAAGAGCGTCATGCTTACCATAACAATAGTTTTGTTATACAGGTATTAAAATATGGTTACACACACACAAACACACACAAACACACAAACAATAAACCACACCCAGCCCCCCACTCTCCCGTTTTCCCCTCACAAAACTAAAATAATTCAATGAAACCGATTAGTATGCAACAACTGGAAATTAATAGTTACAATAGTTCATACAAAACGATTTTTGTTAAAATTACCCCTCATAAGTAGTATAGTCTATTCACATTATGGACATTGTTACTATTATACTCACCAAGCTTTCAAATATGTAAAATATGTCGGACATACAAAGATTAAGGAACTCATCACAGACTCTCATGGCCAGCTCTTCCACATAGAACACTTATAATCAGTGTTTCGGTTCACAATTGACCTGCTGTTCAGCTGTGCATAAATGATACCTTTCATGAGTAACTAACACACAACAATAAATATTATGTTCCAGCATAAATCAGTGTTTAAGTACCCAAACCTGCAATTGCACATTATTCCAAAACTGACATTTCAAAAAAGATGCTCTATTTGTCTGTGAAGCTTTTGAGAAAGCTTTGTCTACCTTTCTTTAACATGTGTTACAGGCTGTTTTGGGTTCACATCTGACCTGCTGTTCAACACTTTGAAGAAGAAATTGAAAGTTTACACACAGAAAAATACCACTACTGAATGAAACAACACAGCTGTATAGAAGAAGTGTATCAATCTCACTTTTGGTATTAAGTCAAGAAAAAGGAACTGCCTATTTAGAAACTATTTAAAACCAAATGCTAAATCATGCACTTCTTTTTATGAGTCTTCTCTTAGTCATCCTTCCTTTTTGCAAACAATGTTATGGTTAAAATGATGCCCAGTGCTAACAGTGTATTGTGTGCACACTGTGGGAAACACAGCACATCTCAATCTGTGGTTTTTATTTCTCATCTTCCCCTCCCACTGATCTTCTGCATTCCTCACCAGTCATAGATATTCACATCAAGTGCCCCACCCATGTCAGATTCATATTAATTTATTTTATCACACTTTACTACCACTTTTATGCTATTAACTTATGTGCATGGCTCTACTTTCTATTCCTGCTTCTTTTCTACTACAGCCATCTTCTGTATACATAAAAAAAAAAAACAACCTTTTGTGCATCCACATGTTCTCCTTTTGTTTCTGAAGATCTTTAAAAACATCTGACCATATGACTCATTTCACATGCTGCTGACCAGGTTTGATATTGCAAACCTTTTTCTCACTTTTGCCTGCCTTTGTAAAAGAATGTTTGTTGAGACTTGATAGAAATGCTTTGCTCTACATTTCAGATCAGCTGAACAAAAGCAACAAATAATAGCTTTTACCTGCAGCTTTTACCTGGCATAGTAGATTTTAACTCCAAACTTGCAGTTCTGTACAGCTCACAGTTCAAAGTATGAAACTAATACTTCAACCGCACTGCAAAGCAAAGGATATAATGTAACATGAGGCACTGAAGACTCAACAAATGTCACGTTATCAACAAAGAGTCACCGAGGTGGGTTAATGACTACATCTTCCTGTTTATTCTATGCACAGTGAATAGGTAGCTTGCAAATGCATTCAAATGTACTACTTGCTTTAAAATATTCATTTTTATTATGACAAACAGTAAGCAGTGTTCTTTGAACCATTACAGGCAGTAGGTAGCTGGTTAAAAAGCCATAAAAAGGCAAATTCCTAATAGGTTTATGAAAAGGGTCTACACACTTAAGTGCTGTCGAAAGGGAATAGAACCCTGTTGTCGTTATCTGCTTTGTGTATCTTCATTGGAGCCATAAAACATGCTATGCTGCTCTTGTTGCTTGAGGTAAAGTCTGAAAATCAGGAAATACATGTGTCAAACAAAGCACGTTTACGCTTAAAAGAAACAGATTAGTTAAACAGACACAATTAACAACTCTCTAACCCTGCTAAGTTGATAAACTCTAAAGTGTAAAAGAGCAGTAAATGCTCTCACTGGCCTTTAAACCTTGAACCAACTATTATAGCTGTATACAGAGGACAGCGAGAAAGGAATGCGCTTTGGCTGTTGTCAGAAAACCTTGATCGCTTCTATGGTTTCTGAATTATAGTCATTAGCTTTGACGCACCTGTCCACACGCTTGCAGCACTCAGTCACCAAAACCCCCCCAAAAGTCCTGAACATATTACATGTGTTCTAAAGATGCCTGAGGGAGTTTTACTAAGGCTGCCACACTGTATGAAGTCAAAGACAAATTGCTTAAAAATGGCTTACAGAAATATAATCTCTAAACATAAAAAAAAAACTACCACAGATTTTTTTTTTTTTTTACAAACAACAAAGCGTATCTATATTTGGTCAGTTCTGTAAGTGCCTGTGTGACAACAACAAATGTTTGTACCTGCAAAGTAACAAAATCTCTCAATGCAATACTGGGCAGCATATGAAAATGTTCATTCATGTAACCCCCCTCCCCCGCCCCGCACAAAAACCAAAACAAATTAAAGAAAGCATACAGAAAGTAAAAAGAAACACAGACAGTTTTTAACACAGAAAAAACAAAACACAAAAACACAATCTGACCTCAGAGGACAGAAAAAAAAAGTGTCAACTTTTTAAGGTCCATCTTAATACTATTCTTATACAGAATATAGTACCAGGCTGAACTGGGCTGGTTCAGCGTACATCCATCCAAAGGAGCAATCAATTTCTGGGTCACACAGAATCAGCTCTTGTCCAGCGTAGTTCATCTTAGGTCTAAAGGCACAGCGTCGGACCGTTTCACACTGACGACTCGCCAACACTACAATGATCCACTTCAGGATTTCATTCTTAAAACTTTGAATGGGTATTTACTCCTTCCTTAGCATGGGATGACAGGAAAGCATTTTAACAGTTTGACTTTATTTTATTATGACCCCTTTGTCACAAACACTGAACATTAAGTAGAAAGATAAAGTGGCAGCGGATGAAGTTGGGAATGGCGAAGGAAAAAAAAAAAAAGACAGAACAAAGAAGCAGCACTGGAGAGGAGCAGAGGTGTCTACTTCAAACTTCATCAAGAAGAATCATCTTCAGCTGGTTATAGATCCATTTGAGTCTTAATAGGCAGGAGCCAAAATCCACCCTGCTTTGTTCTTATTAGTCAGTTCAGGCGTAGAACTCCTTGGTGGGTGCTTTGTGATATGCAGTTGCAGAAAGTTTGTTATCTCCCAGGTCGTAGCTACCTTCATCCTTCTTCTTCATGCGGTAGGCAAGGAGAGACAAGAGGGAAACAGCACAGAGGAATCCAATGACTCCGCACACTATCACAGCTGGAGACGGAAAAAAGAAATACGAAATTATTTTTAAAAAATAACATTTTTATAACAGTTATCTATACTTAACATTTCAGATTCTTCAACAGAAGTCTAAATTTTCTTGAAAACTCACTACTGTAATTTTGTAATGAACTGGTAAGACAGTAGAAACCTAGTCCTTACCTGCTAGCACCTCTTTTCTCTCCAGCAGGTTCTCAGAGGATACCTCCATAGAGTTCTCACCAAATAATCCTTCTCGATCAGCTTTGGTAAGAGTTTCATCAGACTTTTTGATAGGCTCTTCATATTGGGGATTTAACACATCCAGGCGTCTCTCCTTGCCAGAATTGATTACACCATCAGCTCTAGTACTGCCACTGGGAGGCACATTGGTGGTGCTGGGACTAGCATCCTTTCCAAACCAGTCAGCTGTTGGGCCAACACCAAGCCCCTATAAGGATATTAGCACAGTTTAAAAAAAATGCTGAGACATTATGTGGCTTTAGATACTTTCCATTTACCACTATTCACACCTTAAAGCGGTAGCAAATAAATCACAATTAGTTTCTCTGCTCCAAAATTAATCAACCTTAATATTTACTCTCACTATCACCAATTGAAATTAAAAGAATAAATATCCTTGTGTGTGCGATGAATCATCCTGAAGATGGACATAAGTCAGACTTCATGAGGACATGAATCAAAAGGAACAGTCATACTTTACCTTGTCTCCATCAGGGAAAATGTCAGCCTCCTTCGCTGTAGTTGCTGGATCATGGCTGCGTGCCACTGTGGTTGGTGGGTTGTCTGGAGAGTGTACTGTAGGCTGTGGTTGACGCTGCTCTGTTTTGCTAGAGGGGCTAGGCAACGTCAGGACCATATCCCCGGCATCTGAATGGGCACGGGAAACTGAGAAATCACCAACACAAAACACTTCAGAGCATGTCTCTTTTCATTATTATAGAATAGTTGTTTTTTTTTTAATCTATTGGATTAACTGAAGGAATAGGACCGTTTTTCTTGGATAACGAGTTGACATCTGAGGTTACTTGGTTTTACAGCAGAGTCTGCCACAAATGTGGAAACAGTTCCTACTGCAAGTTTTATAACTTACTGAAATTCACCTGAACGTAATGCAGTTTTATATCACGCTGAATGTGCCACGACATCACTCACTACAGTTTACGCAGGTGAGTCATTCAAAGTCTGTGAGTTTCCAATAAAATGTCACCTGGTTCCACTGTATCACCTCAGGACAAACATCTGGTATATTGTAAGTGCATCTGTGTCTGAACATACAAGCACTTGTGGCTTACTTGTGTATTACTCACCAGCCTGCATGTATGATCGAGTGGAGTTAAATAATGTCTAATAATCTGTGATGAAGTTTCTATTTAATAAGCAATACAGGGAAAATATACATATAGATATATTACACACACACACACACACACACACACACACACACACACACACACACACACACACACATAGATAGATAGATATGCATACATATCCTTACCATAATCTCCAGATCCAGAGCCTGACCCACCATCATCACCATCTTCATCGTCTATAGGGAGGTCACCAGATGTTCGGCCCTCTATGTATAAGTCATCACTTGGGCTAAATGACTGGGAGAAGACAAAGAGCTGCCAAAAAGAAGGGGGGATAAAAACATGCAATTTTATTTAAGTAGGAGAGAAACGCACACATAGATTCACACAGAATTCCTTTCACTAATTGACAACATGTGGATCTCGCTACAGTTCTGGAGTAAGACAATACCTCTCACAACCAATGATGTATGCTGGCCAAATATGCAGCAGTGCATGCTGCTGTCTGAGAGTATTACATCCATACTATAGTATGTGCAGTAGATATAGGCTGTTTTCTTGATCATTTCACATGCTGTGGCAGTAATTTGTGATACTTTGCAGAACCACGCAGCAGAGAACTAAGTGTCTTTGAAAGGAGGAGGGATGAGATAAAGCAGCTTCAAAGACAACACAGAGAGCAAGCAAGTAGACGCACACATGGAAAGGGCCGCTTCACATATTAGATTGCACCTCGTGAAATCCTTCCGCCAACCCGAATGCTACACAGAGGAGTGTGATGAAAACCAGTGACCTTCTTTTCCCTTGATCTAAGGCCTAGGCAGACAGAAGGTAATGAGACGAGTGGCTCAAACACAACCGGAGATCACATGAATCAAAGAAAGACACTAACTGTGCTGAAATCGATAAAGAGCCAAAGAAAAAGAAGCTCAAACATATGCTGGTGTTAAGAGAGGGAGAGACACTCACACACAGAGACATGGATGAATATGGCCCATTGAGACCTGAAATATGTCTGGTATGTATACTACGCTTCCACTAACACAGGTGCTGAGAGAGGGTGAAAATAGGGAGAAAGGAAAGGAAGCACAGTTTAGTGTACTTCTCATAAGATACCTGCTCCAGAAAAAGGTTTTACTCCAATAAAAATTCACAAAATATGTTGTCAAAGCAACAGTTCTTTTCAAGTTAACACCATTTTTCTTTTGCTAACAAACCTTTTTATCAGTATGCAATAATGCAAGCAGCCCACAGAAGGGATACAGATATAAAATCTATCTGATCTGCAACTGTACACCTAACATTTAAGGTCATTCTGCAACATGTCACCAAGATACTGGTGTATTCATGTGAAGCATTAATAACACGTAAACCCAAGGGTGACTAAAATAGCAGAAGAGGTGCTGGCGTTCTCACCGACTTCAGCCAGAGATTAGAAAAGCAAAAGCTGTGACTGTCTGTGTCACATACACAATGAGAAATATACTCTATGCCTAGCTTGAGAATTATCAGGTTATAAGGCTATAATCAGACATCAGCAAACTTATGGTAGATGTATGCAAAATCTGTCCAACTATTTTAAAAGACCTCTAAAGACGTACCTTTTTTAACTGCTAACAGTCAAGTCTGAGGTCCATCACAGATTGGACAAGTTCTTTTATATAGCTGTTTTAACTATTGTTAGAGTTTAGTTCTGATTTTATTCTTATTTTCTGACTTCTTTTTAATCGTTATGTTTACTATGCTGTTTATGTGAGTTCTGTGTGTTGTAACTGGCTTCTTGGATTGCAGATGAGTGTGCCTGTAAAGCACTCTGGGTCAACGTCGGTTGTATTAAAATTAGCTACATAAATAACATTGACTTGATAGTCATACAAAAAAGTATTAGATCAAAGTGTTGTACTGTGTTTCACTGGCATTTATTTTACCAGACCAAATCCAGATGTTAACCACACGATTAGCTGAGTCAACACATTATCTTTTTAAACGGATCAATCAAATATTTTTAATTTAGAATTGATTTCACTAAATGCCATTAAGCTTTGACCTCCCACCTACTGGCAGTTTGTTTTCTGCTGACTCTGAATCAGTTCTCCTTGACAGATACAAGTTTTACACTGGGGTTTACTGGAAGATGTGATTTAGAATTTATACACATCTGGAAAGCATACGTATGCATGCAGGATTTACACACCCACTCTGTATATAACATTCTGATATCCTGGTGCTTTGTCACAATGAAGACAGTTTACTGGAAACAGCTGTATCACTCCACAGACTGAGTGTTGGTGGAGGGCAACATTAAAGCTGACAATCATCAAAGTCTTATTTTTTGTTTCTCCTTAGCTGATAGCTAGCTATATCCCCAGTGAGCTGCAAAGTAATGAGAGCATGGTCAGATCGAGAGTTAGTTTAGATAACAACGAAAAGCACACAACAGATCTGTCATCACTTGGATAGCAGCAGCAGCAGCAGCAGAGTGCTGTGTTGAAGGTGGTGTATGTTTGACTAAGGCATAAAATGAATAAAATGTCCACAGACATTAAGTAGCTGTAGCCTGTAAGGACAAAATTATCAGATGCCAAGAGAAAATGAATATTCCTCTTAAAACTTTAGTGATCAGACAGAGTTTGGTAATGCAGTCTTTAGTGATGCCAACAGGCAAAATGTGACACAATATCTACTTCTGTCTTACATGTGATTGTTATGTCCTTAATTCAGATTACAGTAATTTGAAACTGCTGACCAGAGACTACAGGTCCCAGTCCACTCCATGTACGCAAAGACCTAATATAGCTTTGTCCATTAGTTGTGTGGTGGTCAAAGAACAGTCAAGATAATCAGTGATATGTGGTTAAAAATAAAAAATATATACTGAAAAATAAATAAATAAATACAATAAAAACTCTCCAAGGGCATGCTAACACTGAAAGTCAAACAAACTGCTACAGCAACTCATCAAAAGAAAAACCTCTTGCAGCTAATCGCATGTGTACAGACTGCCTTTGACACACAGAACAATGTTGTGACTAATGCTGATTAACTGAGAACACATATCTTCCGCCCCACCAGGCTTTTTAGTTCTCCACAGCAGCAAGTGTCAAACTACATAGTTTATATTCATGTTCTTTTGTTTCTAAACGTTTTTTTTCTTCCTCACATGTAGGCGTTTCAGTGGAGTGCTTTTGAAGCCCTACGAAAATCGTCATTAATAGCACCGTGAGGAGGTGTTACCCTTTTCCTCTCGCTCTTAGCATTTGGATGAAAAACTGCTCATATCCCACGCAGCTGCGTGCTTGCCTGGACTAGACCAGTGGAACTCGCTGTTACTCATCCATCCAGAAAAATGACACAACTACCAGATCACAAACTGTCAAAGGAAGAAAGCCTGTTTAAACATTCATCCTTTGGATTGGAGCAACGTCACTGACTGACTAACCAGTAATTCTACAGCCACACTCATGGGGCGATCGTGGCTCAAGAGTTGGGAGTTCGCCTTGTAATCGGAAGGTTGTCGGTTCGAGCCCCGGCCATTTACCATTTTACACTTGGGGACACAGATAGTTTGGATGTAAGATGTAGCCCATCACACCCAGCAATTTAAGACTGGAGTCTGTGTATTAGTGGTATGACATGAAGACGAATCAAAGCATCTGCGGATCAAAGTATGAGATGACACAAATTAAAGTTAAGCAGAAAAAAGGTTTGTTTGTTTTTTGAGTGGCCACACCTGTTTACAAGCTATTATATTCAGAGATTACAACCTGTGGGGCCTTAAAGCAGGACAGGAATGCCAAGCTGTATTCATTTTCACCATATCCACAACTCCCTGAGTCCTACTAAGGGATTGCATGTCTCTTTCCTCTGCTACAAATATACACCAGAAGCAGTATCGTGTTTCAGTTCCGTCTCCTTTCACAATATACAGTCCATAAATCTTAAACAAACTGCATTTCTGCAGAGGTGGTGAGGCTCCCTGGCTCTCATTAGAGATTTCTTACAGTCAATAAATCACCAGCCTGGATATTTTTCATACTTTGTGACGATGAACAAAGCTCTGCTTCAGCCTGTCATCCCCAGGTGTTTTCCAGCTATAAAGCAGCCGCACATAGAGAAACAATGGAAGGGGTAAAGGAGGAGGATTTTGAAATACTCTTTTTTTTTTCCTTAAACCACCTTGGTTAAATATGAATGATTTCCTGGTTTAGAATTTGAATTTGCAGTATAACATTATAAAACGTGTGGGTGAGAAATTCAGGCCAGGTCTGGTTTAAATGTCAAAGCTGTGAGCTAAATGATGAACAGACTTTGGCCCTGTGTGAACTTGACACCAACTGGACGCTTGGCCTCGGTTTGAAAAGGCTGCTGAGGTCAAAAATCACCCAGCTTATAGATCCGGAGGTAACATTTATTTATGTTTTAAAAAGACGAATTCGTGCTGTTCACTTTAAAGGTACATTTAACGTAAATACATAATAATAATAATAATAATAATAATAATAATAATAATAATAATAATAATAAACACAGACAAAAAACTGAGGATATAACATTAAGAGTAATATTTTTATTTTATGTGTAAACTCTATGGGGTAGAACTCAAACAGTCCACATGAACATAACAAACGTTACCCAGGGCTGTCGTTTTCAAAAATATCTTAAAGTTTTAGCCTTCTCGGTTATTTTACATATTAAAGATAATTAATATGTATTTTTCCACTAATACGTCAACTGGAACATGTTTGAATTAAAAAACATTTAAGAAAAGCCACTTACTTTTCCACTGATTGGCCCAGTTGCCAGCCCGACGAGGAACAACCACCACAGATTCCCCATTTTAACTTCCAAAACAATTTAAAAAAAAAACACGCTAGTTGAAAACGAGAAATTATATGTTGGTACAGTGAAAACGGTCAACTCGCTCTTCGGTGTTCAGTAGTACGTATAATTTGTTGTAGCGCTGTCGCTGTCGAGCCACTTCGTTAAATCTCAGTAAAGTTCCCGAGTGTGTCCCGGACTCGTTGTGAGAAGGACTTCGTCTGAAAAAGTTGTTTAGCCTGGTCGTGAAGCGTGGCTCTCTGCGGTGACGTCAGCACGCCGGTCCTTGACGACGGTAGTGGAGACGCACACACGAGCCGGAACCGTTGACAAGGTGACGACATTAGCTCAACTGCCTTACACCGAGGTTAATTAATAATAGGCGGAACGAGCGGCTTTTTCTTATTTACATTTTTAGTGTGGATATACGCTTTTTTAAATCCAGCAATTCATTTTGCCCTTTTTTGGAGGACTTGAGTCTGAGGCAAAGGCCATTTATCTCTATGTAATTCACATGAATCCTACTGTTCTATTGATGCCATATTTGCGGGGGCTGGGCAAACATTTCTTTTCAAAATGGACTCCCCTCCCTTGTGGCTATAAAATATGGTGATAAGCTTTTGTTTTGTTTTTTTTGTAGCTATTATGATTCTATTGCTAAAAAAAAAAAGAGGTTTTTAACTTTTACTCCTTCCAAAACAAAATTTTAATGCCGCACATTTTCAGCCTATTTCAGGAGACAGAAGACAGGGTTTTACTCAAAATTGTGGTTTGATTAGAGCTGTCATGAAATGAAGTGGAGGGAGGTCAGACAGGAAGGTAAAAGCTCAAAGGGGGACACAACAGCAGGTTTGTTATCAGAAGTATTGCTTAATGTTTAAACAAATCAAACACAAACAGAAAAAAGTTTGATTCCTTCTTTTCTCTGCTGATTTATATAATTAATGATGTATAAGCTAAAGGTGCATTAACCTGTACCTCTCCTGTCTCATTAGAATGAAAAATGAAAACAGGACAACGCTGCTAACAACCACCAGGACAGGAGGCCCTATGATTACATCAAAGTGTAAATAGGTAACCAGGTTTCTGAAAAACATGTCAGAGCACACAAACCAGAGGGACGTGCTCATCTGAAAACATCCATTTCATGGCATGACTCAGATATCCTAGGACCTGAACTTGCTGGTTCCTTGTTACAGTCAGTTCAGTAAGTCAAGGCACATTTTTCAGATATTAGGGAGTCCATCAAAGTAACGGATTATCTTAATCGTTAAAGGGGAAAGAATGAAGCTCTCTGGAAGGTGAGACCACTGTTAAACAGAATGCAACAGGGGTGCCAAAAGATTATTGCCCTCACAGGCCGGTGTTTTAAATGGCAGCCGAGAAACCAAATGCCACAACTTCAGAGCCCTAGCTTTAACAACATTTCTATATTTGTCCCTGCTCGGACTCCTCTAAGCTTTCACCTTCTTGCTCCAAAATCTGGCCCTCTTCCACCTCACCTCCTGACAGCAGTATGAGTAAAATCCTATCTGCCACACCCAGTGCTCTGTCACACCATCCATGATCACTGTTACTGCCATGGGGAGCATGACCCAACAACCCATGTTTAGGTGAGTATTAGGAGTGCAGAATGGAGTTTAATAAAAAAAAAAAGGAAACAATATCATTTCATCATACTAAGATAAAAAATAAATAATTTTCCAAAAAAAATCTTCTAAACATTTATTTCAACTACTATACTTAAATTATCTAAAAACAAACAAACCAACCAACTATGAAACATTTATTCTTCTGGGTCTCAGGAGATTAGGAGCAATCATCACAGTATGGATTGATTTGAGACTAAACCATCTTTTGTGTGTTGGAATATACACACATAAATTTTACAACAAAAATAAGTTTCCCTTTGAGACATCGGAGAAATTAGCACATAGATCAGACGGAATAATTTCCAAAAACATAGATTTCAATAAAAACTTTATGATTCCATTGATTTTTATTGAAGGACAAGCTTGTTGTGACACACGGTGTGGTTCATGACTCCCTCTGGTGGAGAAAGGCTGTAATGACAACCAAGCAGTTTAAATGGCCGTTACTGTCAAATGCTTTACTCCCTTTCAAACCAACTCATATTTACAAAACATGAAGCCTAGTGTAGTTTCCAAACCTTGAAACCACTTAGGCAGTGAGAAGGATATTTTGACTCCATGTGAGGTACCTCAATTAATATTAATAATAAAAAACATTATCCAGCCATAACAGTTCTTAATTTGACACAGCAAACCAAGGATATTAGTCTTATAGCCTAACAGTCCACATTAATAAAACATCTTCCCAAGTATTGCTCATCAGAAATCTGAAAAATCTGTCATTACATGCGCTCAGCTTTAAAGAAACTGATGTTTTCTACTTTGTTATTTATATCCATTTGTGTGAATTTTTTGTTTCACTGAGACATTTTTGCAGGTCAATGTCACAAAAGAAAAGTGGAGCCACGTAATTCAACGTTCCCTGAAAATAATATATTTCAGAACAGAAAATAGAGTTAAAACACACAGTAGTCAAGCTGACACACTCAACCAAAAAGAAATAAATCATGTAATAAATAAAAGCATTATCTTATGGGTGAACTCATAAGCTGTTATTATAACCTCCCCAATTCGTTAATAACCTGAAAACTCATCTGATTTAATTGGTGACCCTATGTTGGTATCCTGACCTTTGGCCTGGGAACCACTAATGCAAGACCTAATCTATGGCTTCAGTTGACATCATGCAGATACACCAAACCTTTCATCAACCAATTTATAATTATTTTTTATAATACTTGATTAAGTTTATAAATGATAAAGCTTCCCTTTGGTAAAAGCTGAAAACATCTTTAAAGTCACTCTAAACTCTGCATTTATAAGAAAAACAATGACATTTTTGAGCAAGTGCCTGTCGCTCATGTTGACACAAACACCATGCCACAAAGCTGCACAGTGTACTTCCTCCGGTTTAATAAAGGCAGAACATACAGAGTACAGAGGGACAGAGGCACAGGTTTACTGCTTCCACAGTGATATAAAGTTTTTTTTTCTTTGTTCTTCACCAGTGAAATGAAAGAAAGCACAACTCCACAATGAGATGATTATTATATGACCTGGCTTTTTTTTTTTTTTTTTTTTTTAAATACACATATATGGAGATGTGCAGTATTTCCCCACCACTTCCTCGAGGTGTGGGGTGGCGGTTCCTGCTTCAAAGAGTGCAGCAGAGCAAACAGGTGAAGACGTCACTGGACCCGGCAACAACGCTGTGCTCATTACTGTAAGTGCAAAGAAACCTGCTAATAGCAGTGAAGCTAGTCCTGACCAGAGCACTAGCAGCCGCTGATTACGTTACAGTTGCACCCACAGCAAGCACAGGACGGGCTTTGTCCTGCTGTTCCTGGCTCTGCAACACTAAGAAAACTCAAAGTTTTATCTGCACTGGACGTTGAAAGGAAAGAAAACAAAAAGATAAAAAGCAGAAATGAAAAATGACCGTCAGTCAAATGAAGGGAAACAGTGACACGCACACACTGGAGCAGAGTTTCTTCTGACATGCCCCAAACCAAAAGCAGATCTTCATGCAAGATGGATATCGTCCACACCTCAAAATTCGCTACAATTTTTTCCCTAAAATAATAATAATAATAATAATAAAAATCATATTCACATCATATAACTTCATGTGTGTTACGTGGTTGTCCATGCCATACCAGTGGGGCCCGCCCCACAGTTTGAGAACCACTGCACTATAGTCTCCAGAGATGTGAGCGTAATCTCAACCTCTGCTGTGGCCATGGGACAGTAAAACAATGAGGTGTGTTAAAAATAAAAATTCTAGCAGAAGTCTTTGCATCAAGTTAAAGAGGACCAAGAGCGCTGCGAGACAACCATCATCTGCGAGGTAGAACTTCATCTGACCCCAGCCTTGATGTCTGATGGTCTCATATTCCTCTTCCAAATTGGAGGGATCTGCATCACAGAGAGAAGAAATTATTTTTACGGATGCATTTCTCTGGATCAGTCCAGGGAAAGGTGTGCATAGTGTTACGCAGACTGGACTTTACAGGAACACATAACAAGGCACAGTGTCTGTGTATGCGTTTGCATTACTCGTGGGGGTACTGAAGTCTCTAGATGCCGTCCCAAAAATGATAAAAGTCGCCTCCATATCAGCCCACTGCCCAAGAACATGAAACCTGTTACCAGCCAGAAAGCGCGGGGGTCCTGTAGGAGAGACACACAGGCAGAGCAGTGCATAAATATCTGTTCATAAACATTAAGCACTAGTTACAACTATTAAAAGTATTGATCAGAAGTTGTCTCACATCTTCGAAAGCTGTTGTCAAATTCATTCCAAATGCCACACCTATTAGGCCAAATAAGGAAAGGGAGAAGGACCCCATGGTCAGCTGCAGATTCAGTCGCATCATCACGTTCCGGTGGCTGGAATAAAGCACACAGTGCTCTCAGTGGCTGCAAGAAATCATACAAAACAAGAGAACGCCTGATCTGGCAGAGAGGTGTGGGATGCCAGATCAGGCGCCCCCCTTCCGGCTCTCTTCTCTTTTGTCTTACTTCTCGCTATCACCTTTTCTATCCCTTTGAAGAAGTGAGGCTCTTTAAATATTAAAGAGGTAAGTATTACTTTTGTTTTGCAGTGAATTGATAGAAGAAAATAATTTAGAAAACTAAACAAAAGAAAGTAGAAATAACAGTGACACACTCCTGATCAACCCTCGCAGGGCCTCCTTGGATGAGGGTGTCTAGTGATAATGGCTGAAACACCCAATGAATCCAAGGTCCACCACTGATGATGGGTCCCAAGTTATATATTTCTGTAATTCAGACACACTGTTGAAATAGCACTTCAGTTTTGTCTCATTTTATTTATTTTGTAAAAATGTGTACTGAAACTTCTGTACTGTGGCAGAAAAGGTAGTTTTGCTGGTTTTCCTTATGAGAACAAAGTGGGTTGCATGTCGCCCTCGATATAAAATGAGTCTCACATTCCTAACCTAGACGATATCTGACATCTGGGGAAAAAAAAAATGCTAATTAGTAACAAAACTGGGTATATATTAGAAAAAAAGAGAAAAAAAAAAAGGCATCCCACAGATGGTAAGTGTCTCTGAAATAACTTCTATTTTGAAATAATGGATGCCATCAGCTTATTATCAGCAGGCGTGTGTGTGTGTGTGTGTAACTGCACATGGCAGGAGTAACGAGCACGTTTGTGAAGGCGCCACTGTTTCTGAATCACATTTACAGTCCTGTGAAAGAGGAACATTCTGACAGGCGACTATCCAGTCGTGCGCCCAAAACTCTCCTTTCACATGACTGTACTTATTTTGGAGCAACATTTACTGCAATTCAGATAAAAATCTTTTAAATACGACCTTGCCTTCTTCAGGATGACAATACCAAACCGCAATCTGGACGTGTTAGAACATCCCCCTAGCTCACAAAATTCCACACGAGTACAAAGATGCATCAATTTTTAGTAAATTTAATTTTTCTTGTTAAATTGTAGATGGCAAAGCATTTTTTTTTGGGGGGGGGGGGGGGGACTGAATAAGATCAAATTCAATCTTCAAAAATAATGGCCTGTTAAGCCTCATTATCAGTGTTTTGAGTTTGTTGCTTCTCAAAAACATCAGTCTATAGTGTGCATGTATACATAATGTATAGCCAATTTGTACGTACCTGTCCAGATTGATAAAGATTACACTCTCAGAGTCGTCTATCAGACCCTTCAGCTCTCTGGCTCTGTTCCCAAGTTCCTCGGCCTGTGTGAAGTATTTCACGGTCAATATGACAACAATTGTACAACCTACACCTTACTGACAGCCCATCACAACTGCCACAGGTAACATGTAAAGTGTTTCAGTGCTTCGGATATTAAACTAAAACAGAGGCAAAGAAATAAGTAATCACCATAGCAGAAGCATAAATGGGTATAAATGCTTAGATGAAAATAAAAAAATAAAAACATACGAAGTGGTCGTGGCTTGATGAAATCTATGACAAATGTGTCCTATACAATGTGTGAGCATGCAGCCTTTACCAAGACTTTTGCATAATTGCAATATTTGTTGATCATGTTAAAACTCGGGAATTTAAAGTACAGCTACCTGCATATAATAATTCTCCAATAAAAGCTCCATCTCCTCAGCGTGGTCAATACCCAAACTGCTCTCTTCACTAAAAAGGCAGACAGACATGAGGTTATATACAAAATAGAAGCACACAAGTTGAAGAGAATGGATAGATGGATGAAAAATAGAAGTACAGCTGGGCCTGGCAGTTTGGGCAGAATTAATTTAATTTGAAAAAACAAAACAAAAACCCACATACACAGAAAAAGGTTAACCTGTAACGTATGATCTGCAGGTGAGTGAAAACAGACTGGAAACAGACTTTGATCCTTGGCAACTCAACAAATTCGTGTCTTTCTTTTTCAACATGCTTCACCACTGACTGGAGATTTCCAACTATTTTTAAGATACTGTGTTCAGCACCCATATACATGTGTCTGAGTGCATGTGTGACATACAAAACTCTTGGGTCTGTCCATTTTGTGAGACAGAACTCTTCAACCGTCTCATCCTCATCCAAGACCTTCAGCATGGAGTCCTTAAACATTTTTATGTCTGTCTCCAACTCTGATAAGCTGTAACAGGCGTGAGAGAAGGGAAAACTTACAAGACTGTAAATCTTTAGGCTGAAAACTTCCATTTACATATATGCCAGATGCCATTAATGACTTCTTCAAATACAATTACATGTCTTGAGTGATTCATTACCTCTTGCTATTCTGCAGAAGTACATGTAGTTTACTTCTATCAGCAGAAAGGATTTTAGGGTCTACGAGGGATTCCAGCGTATCCAATATGACTGGTTCAACTTCATTCAACCGGGCTTGCAGCGTGTTTACCTGTTGACACAGATAATACAAAGCTTCAGGTGTGTGTCCTTGACTTTCATTCAGGCTTTATCTAGGTTAGACCACGCTTAATTACACAAGCACTCTGTCTGGTCTGATCGGTTTCACCTTGTGCTGCAGGATGGCTTCCAGTGCTCTGAACTCGAAGGGAAGAGTGTGCGTCTGTGACGCTAGCTGGGGGGCGAGCTCCAGAACTAACCAGCGCTCCAGTCCAAGACCACGAAAATCCAAGACCATAAGAGACTCCGGGGTCAAGATGGCTTTCAAGGCCTGAAAAGACAGCGAGTGGAGGTTATGGGCTAGAGCTTAAACAAACAGACGAGGACAAAATTATTACCCTCCCTATTAAATATAACAGAAATTTTCTGTTATATTTAATAGGGAGGGATTTTCAGTATAACATTTCCAAATAAACCAATTGTCTTTTTACTAAGTATTAATTATTTCTAGCTCCACACAAATTATTTCAGAAAAAAAAATATTAGTGTCAATATTATTAGTATTACACACAGAGGATGCTTCAGAGTGTGTGTGGAACTGGGAATTTCGTCAAGGTGGAAGGAATTAAGCAAAAACAGAAAGCCTCAAGCAGTCACCAGTAAACCTGGGTCTTCCAGCAAAACATACGTTCTCCTGGTGAAGAACAACCTCCAGAAGACTAAAGTGAACATTACTGACTGGCTTGTAAAAAGCTCCAACTTGAACGCTAACGAAAATCTGTGGGGTGAACTGAAGACAAGGGTCCATAGCAGAAGATCATTAAATCTGCAGGAGCTTAAGAGATTCTCTAAGGAAAAAATGGGCTGTGAGACTTACTCACAGGACACAACTGACTATTAGCATCAGTGAGACTAGTAATTTTAATCCTGGTTTATGTCAATAGTTTTATTTCTTTGTGCAAATTAAAATAATGTAAGCAACCAAAATGAAACTAGGACGTTTCCCGTGTGCTGTGTTGCAATTTCCTTGCTTTGTTTAACAGCCCTTGGGAAATGCTGAAAAATAATAATAAAATTTCCACAGGGAGGGCAAAAAAGTCTGTCCTCATCCACATACTCTGATCCAAAGAGTGAATGTTTAAAATATGCTTTTTTGTTAAAGACTCCATGGCTGAATTTCCTTTAAAGGCTTTGGAGACATGACATGGCGCCCGGTTAACGTTTTACTGTTAACATGTCAGTGCTCTGTTTGACTCTGAACTGTAAATATTTGTGGTTAGAGATTTGAAACTTGAGCACCAATCAGGATCTAGTTGTGCCTCCCTGGTCCTGAGTCCCACTTAGATACCGCCAACATACAACTGTGAATGGTCAGCATGTCACAGCCTGCAGAGACCTCACGACGACATAACAGAGCTGAAAACTTTTAGTTCTTCAGGTAATGAAGCATTCTGTGTGTGTACATTTGTTTATGTAGCACATAACTACAAGCTTGTATTGCAGTAACTGCAGTCTCAGTCACTTACTGATCAGTCCTTGCTTATGTTTGCTTTACACTTTATTTCCTCTAATTTTAGACTGAAACATATCTTCTGTGGTTTCTACCCTTGTACAGTCAGGACTAACGATGGCTGTGAAGCTGTCCCATCTCTTCTTGCTGCTGGTTATGCCGAGTTTCAGTTTGACCAGTGGACAAAAATGCTCCACATCTGACTCCAGCTGCAATCAGTGCATCCAATCCGGCCCTGAGTGCGCTTGGTGCACTGCCCCCAACTCTAACATTCACTGTCATACTGTGAAGGGGCTGCAGAGAGCTGGCTGTCATAAAGGTCATATATATAAACCTCAAAGCAGTGTGCAGGTCATCAGGAATGACAGCAGGTAAGCTGTTTTAAATACCTCTTTAGTCATTAAAGGACACCTGACAGTTTTTTAGTGTTCCATACAAAAAAAAAAAAAAAAGAAATTAACCTTCCAAAGTTTTCTTTTGTTTTTATTAATATGAAAGTTTCAGATTGGATTCAAATATATTTTGGAACAGAAAAGGGCCTTTGTTATGATGTTAAAAAAAAAAATCTTACAATGTTATTTCTTGTGATTCTGAACTTCTGCAGAACAGACATAGCAGATGCCAAAACCATCTTCCTGCAGCCCCAGGAACTCGCCATTCATTTGAGGCCAGGTGTGAGCCAGTCCTTTCCTCTGTCAATCTCTATGCCAAGTGATCATCCTACCACAGACCTGACTCTAGACACCAGCAACGTGCCAGCTGGTCTCAACATCACATTCAGTAGCATAACTACAGGAAACCCCTTACTCATGCAGGTCAGAAAAAGAAATCCTGTCCAACACAGTCTCTTGCAGAAAGAAAATGTTCCTTCTTGTTTGTCCCCCAAAATCAAATTATTCGAACAACAGTTCCTCTGGCGCTGCAGGTAACTGTGGAAGCAGCACAATGTCCCAGTAAGAGTGACATCTCAAACCAGAACAGCACTGGACCCTGGTCTGTCCAGATCACACCCAGAGGCTTTGCAAAGAGTGTGGCGTTGGAGGTAACTTTGCAGTGTAAGTCTGCAGCAACTTGCTACGAGAAACATTTGAGTCTGAAAACCTAAAGCAAGTCTTCATGAGACTGTTAGAAAATTGAGAGTTCAATAATTCAGCTCATTTTTCTTCAGTGTGATAATAACATTAAAAATCTATTTGCTTCACCAGGTCAGTGTAGTTGCACTGAAAACAGAGAGGAAAACAGTCCCACCTGCAGCAGCCACGGGGCCCTCGTGTGTGGGCGTTGTGTGTGCTATCAGCCTTATGTTGGAAACCTTTGTCAGACTGACATAACTTCCTTTGAGTCAGAAAATGAAGACTCCTGTCGCTCACGCCCTGGCGCCCCGGTGTGCAGCGGCCGGGGTGTGTGTGTGTCGGGCATGTGTCACTGCAACCAGCGGGAAAATCCAGAAAAGATACGCGGACAATTCTGTGAGTGCACAAACTTTGACTGTCCATACCACGAGAACAGGTAAAAACAAAAAGTTGCCACGAGTTTGTATATAAAATATACCGATATAAAGTTATCACACAGCTTCACAGTTAAAACACTACATTTTTAATCTGACAGAATATGCGGAGGCAATGGGATATGCGAGTGTGGAATGTGCCGCTGTTATGCGAACTGGACAGGTAGTGACTGCAGCTGCAGCACGGAAACTGCTTCCTGTGTGGCAAAAAACCAGCAGCTGTGCAACGGTAGGGGGAACTGCGTCTGTGGAAAGTGCCAGTGTTTGCCACAGTACCAAGGGCCGACCTGTGAGGACTGCCCTGTTTGTGTAGCACATTAGAGATGGGAGCAAAGATGAACACGTGAGACTGGATATTTATTTACTTCTTATACCGTACGATGTTTTGCAGACACTATCATTACTACAAGAAAATGAAGATATAGAAACACACCATCATCTGAACACTTTATAGACAAGAGAAGCAAGACTGCTTTAACACCGTATCCTCTATTTGTCTTCCACAAACTCTTCACAGAGCCAACATTGTGAAACTTTAACTTTAGTTAAAACTGTTTGCTAGACTTTCTGTATCACTGCTGGTTATGATGAATGAGCAGAGTGTGCATCTCCTCCTCTGAGTATAGTTCTTGAACTGACTGTGCCTTCTCATTCGTCATCAGGTGTGACAGAAAGTGTGGCTACCTCATCGTGACAACGGTGGAGATAAAATACGATGTGCTGAGAGAACAGAATTCATTCATTCTGTAAAATGATGAACCATGATGGTTCCAGAGGATGATAGATTGTAGGTTGGACTAACATATATATGATAACAGGATTTTTACTTTTCAAAAACATGATAAAGATCATCTTATTTTGATTGAAAGCAACATCTGAAAAATTAAACTCCAGTTTTTCGGCTCAGGTGCGGCTCATGCTACGCCTCCTGTGGTGTAAGAGGAGCGTGGCAGACAAAGGAAAAAGAAATAAAACATACCGCCATTCGTAAAATAATGCAGTTATTTCTAGCAGTGAGGCTGGTAGTGTGTTGGAAGCGTAGGTCTCTGGCTTGAAGACTTAACTCCTGGCAAAGCTCCGTCTTCTTTTTTTCTTGAAGAGAAAAACAAATAAGGAGGAGCAGAGGCACACATGTACATATAGTTGGGCCAATCTCTACACATGAAGTAGAGGTTGAAATACAACTGATTTTTACTCATGGATAACAGAAGTGAGTCACTGGTGGTAACACAACCCATTAGTGGCTGCTGCACAGGGGAAGTAACACAGAAACACAGCAGTGATGGACAAAAATGTGGTGCATGTCCAGTTCCACACATAATAAAAAGGATACGGAAGAGTACTTCAGGGACATGTTAAAAAAAAAGAAAGAAGAAAAGATCCCTATGCTCTGTCACAATGCCAGAGATAAGAGAATCATCAGTCTCAGTGCCAACAACATGTAAACATTAATGAGGTTAATTTCCTCACACTTACCAAATGACGTCACATTTCCCTCTTGGTCAAACTTCATCTGTCAAAGAAAGAAAACATGAAGCTGATTGGTTACATCAAGCAACCACATCTTCACTGCATTTTTGCACAGCGTTGAAACACAATTGTGTGAAATGTAAATAATAACAATAAATTACTTGAGCATTCCAAATGCTATGCTTATTTGGTTTTTTTAAATATCTATCCATCTCCACACACACGGCTGATCAAATGACAAGTTTGTTTGTTACTGTTGGGTTTTTTTGTTTTTTGTAACAAAACCTTATTTTTGATGCCAGCACCAAAATAATAAACAAATAAATAAATAAATAAATAATGGTGTAAGCTGATGACAGGTCAGTAACCTCACAGGTGCTGAGTGTTTCTAAGGTAAAGATGGGGAGGATGTATGTTAAATTATAAACGTGTGAATGAAATCTACAGGTTTTGTAAACAAAATAATAAGATATTGTTTATTGCAGCAAGACAAAGTGACAAACCACATCCCAAAACCTTTCAAGTAGTATTAGCAACTATTAATTAATGACTGCTTAAATCAATTTCTCTCTTACCACTACAAATGCCGGAGCTACAGTGGAAGGAGGGGCGTCTGAGACTCTTCTGCAGATAAAGGACACTGTTCAAAGAAAAGACCAAGTTAAACCATGTGTGCAGGAAAGTATTTGACATGTAACGTTGAGCAGTACCTTGGACTACAGCAGAAAGACAATAGCTTGGTTCTCACCTGTATGTACAGAGCTTTGGGTCGGGATAATAAAGTTTAGAATTACAAACCTTAGCATACAATTCTTCATTATTCTAACTTAAAATGCAGTCAAGTGGAAAAGAAAAATTTAAAGGGAGACTATGTATTCCTGTGAAAAACTCACTACATCCCATGATGGGCAGCAACAGTTGCTTCTCTAAGATCAGTGCTAATGTGTTTTCTTCTTGGCACTGTGTTAATATGCATCTAAATGCTCCAAACCAGCAAACTACCATAACGTCTGCTTTTATAGGGATGCTCACGCTTGCTGATGATTAGCTAATCAAATACATTTGATTAGCAGCAGCTGGCTGCTCATTACCCTCCTAACTCATATGAAAGCAGTAAAGGTGTAATTAGTCTCTTTTTTTTACATGCTGTAATAGATAAAACCTTAGAATTGAAAGAGACTATTTTTACCATGACTGTAAAGACAACTATAGGTCACGTGGAATACTTGTATACTGTGGTTAGTATGAGCCAAATTAACTACATCATCTTACCAGGCCACACTACGCCTCTCTGCAGCAGGTTTCTCTCAGTTCTCACTGCAGCACACTGAGGTCTTCTGGTCTGACATGTGGATAAAGGCAGTGCTTGACTGACCAGTGAATTCAAGCAGACATCACTGTAGTTCCTGCTGAATGAGCCCAGTCTTACATTTCCCTGTGGCACAGAGTGTCCCGTTGGACAGAACTCTGCAGCTCTGCTATAATAGCTGAGGGTTCTTGTCCCACCAAGTCTTGAGGAAAAAGGACCAAGAGAGTTTAAAAACCACTTTGGATGAAAGTTCGCACAGCCGGCCAGCAGCAACTTGTGCATTTTGATCTCCACACCAACGCAACACAAAGCCTTTACGCAGACCGCCATACTGGCGCTGGAGAGCTGATGTTCACCACAGGCAAGGGATTATACCAGGCACAGCAGCAGGGAAGGGAGGAGGATGAAATTAAGACACGCTTTAACTTCCATAAGCAAAGAAAGCTGCAAGCACCAAGTGTTTACAATCCTCTCATTAGTGGTGCCTCGGTGCCCTCCAGATGTTTGCCACGCTATGTGTTAGACGAGACAGTCCTGACCCACAGGTACAACAAGAGTGAAAACTTCCGTTACATACGTTACAGTAACTTCACAGTACACATAAGTATCTCTCACGCGCACATTGCCTCGCTTTCACCTGCTTTTATAACTTTCTTCAACTTTGTCTCGCGGCTGTTTGTTATGCTAACTATCTTAGCTGCTGCAGTATAACAAACATGCTTCACTCACAACAGCCGACAAGTTTTAACGTGACAGTAAACGCAGACACGAGTATCACAGACAGGTCACCTGCCGATGCCTGTAAAGTGTCCCGAGTCTACATGTGCGGCTGTGTTTCAACCTGAAAACACAGCTCCCCGGCTTAACGTGATGACAGGAGGACAGAAGAGCACGGGCTCTCTGGACCATAATGCACCGCGGCGGCAGCGCAGAGCGCCGAAGATCGTCCATGATTGAGGTGATCACTCCGACTGAGAACCTTTCCATCAAACACACCCGTGGCTGTAGAAAAAGGTCATTGAAACACACAAAGAGGATTAATAAATACTGAGGCCACGAGCGATCCCTTTGCATTACATATAAAAGCCAGTATCCGCCAGGGAGAGACAAGTATGGGAAGTAAATAAAGGAACTAAATGTATGGAAGCTTGTTTCTGGAGAAGAATTCAATAAAATACATAAAATAACAGGTCGACTTACTCTGTAAGTTTGTTTTGCGAAACAAACTATGGTACGTCAAAATGCTGAAATTAGTTAAATACTAATATATTGTATTTTTAATAAATTATTAAATTTAATAAATTCTAATTATAATAAACTAGTCAAAGGCTGCCACAAAACGATTTAAAGTTTATTTGTTGTTGTTTTTTTATTTGACCGTTGTCTTATTTGAAGTATCACATTAATACTTCTGTTTCATGTATTGCCAGCTGTAACAAAGGATTTCATGAACTTAGCTATACATTTAATTGTTTCCTAACTGTGGACTTCTCTGTTTTCATTTAAAGTGATCTTACCACTAACATGTTAATTAGCTAGGTGAAAAAGAGCTTTCGTATTTCCACCCTAATATTATTATTTCTGTTTCCTTTGGAGAAATTGTTTCCATGTAATCTCCCGGCATAAATGGCGCTTCGGTCCTCTAAC
Organism: Aulonocara stuartgranti; assembly: GCF_965226115.1. Lineage (NCBI taxonomy): Eukaryota > Metazoa > Chordata > Actinopteri > Cichliformes > Cichlidae > Aulonocara > Aulonocara stuartgranti. The sequence continues at coordinate 22,742,183 of NC_138947.1, forward strand.
GCAGTGAATAAAACTCTGCCTGTAAAAGCAGAAGAAAACATATTTTCTCGCTCTGCAGTGATTCTGCTTTTCGTGCATGTCTATAATAATGTTTTAATTAATTATTTTTCTCCTTGTGGGCTCAGTGGTAAAAGCGGTGTGGGCGCAGCCGCGGAGGTTTTTGTCAGCATCAGCATCTTCTGCTGGATGCGGATAACCGGAAGATGGTGAATCAGAGAGGAAGCGTGGGGATTGTATTGTTACAGTTACAATCCCGAACCAGACCGCGTCCATTTTAAAAAAAATAATTTCTTTAAATGTTCAGTATTTTGCGGGTGAAACTCTGAGTCGCTTGGCTACCATGTTCCCGTCTTGTTACTCCAAACCTGCGGACAGCGGCAGTAAGAGGAGCTCCATCGCTAAGCTGCTGCTCGGGGTGTTTGTGGTTTACATGCTCCACACCGCCTGGCTGTTGTACGGTTTCCTAAACACCAAATCCTGCGATGGAGGCAGAGGAGAGCACTGCATCACCTCCTATCTGGCAGCCAGACCCAGACTACAGGTTAGAGCTTGTCTTATTCCTGATGGCAAATCTCTGAGATCCAGATCCATAGGTTTGAAAAAAAATCTGTCCATGTGCTGCTCAGCAAGAAGCCCTTATTGCTAAAGTGTACTGTCTACATGGTAGTTCGAGAAAAATATGATAAATTGTCATTTGGCATTTAGGTTTGTGTCGTTTTTGTGCACATCTACTTTAAAACTATGGCATTTTCATGCATTCTCTTCATGAAAATATTGATAGATCGTTTTGTTTGCAGGTGTTTACTTTGTGAAATCTGTAAAACAGACACACATTTGAAGCACAGTCAGGATTATCTCGTCGCTTTCATTTTGAAAGGAATCTCAAACTAAGATGGAAACCTTGTTTTAACATCTCGTCTTCTCCTTCATTCAGATGAGTGTTTTTACCTGTCTCGTGCCAGACAACAGCCCCCTCGAGCTCGCTGTAAAAATAGACCCGTTCGACCCTCACTCGAGATTTGAGAGGTGGGTTTGACATGTTGATAGCTGCACAGGAGCAGACCAACAATCTGAAAAATTATTTGTTTATTTTTTAACATAATGGTAGCAGCATCGCAGTTATTGCAACATAAATCTTTAGTCATATAAATATATAGTCATCAAAAGACTTTACCGACCACTGATCACAGTGACAGTCACAGTATGCTGCAAGTACTCAGTAATGATTAGCATATTTGATTGTTTATGAAGGCCTAAAACACGCAGTTTTTATTTTTTATGCCTATCTCTCTCTCCACAGAAAGGTGCATGTCTCTCTGCCAGGAGAGACTCGGGCTAATGGCACCCTCTTTGCAGTTGTTTATGTGCACAAGGCTGGCGTTTCACCTTTGGAGGACAGCAGAGAGGTCCACTATGCAGTCCAACTCACCACCTACATCACCCCCTCACGCACCGACGTCCAGAAAGACAAGGAGAAGGTACATCATCACTCAGGACTGCTTCATATTTCACCCAGCATGTTGCCTTTACATATATTCGATATAATGGGGCCTTTTTATGGGGCCCAGCTGCCTTGCACAGTGCATTATTTATTTATTTTTTTGGTTCCACCCAGAAGCCGAGATCTGAGAACCCTGTATCCCACTGGAGACCCCACCTGTCACTCACTGTCATGTCAGAGGACTTCACCTTCACAAAGGCTGGGCTTCCCAGTGACGTGCGCCGCTACATGAGAGTGTAAGTCAGATGAAGCTTTGGAGGTCAAAGCCAGGTGAGCTGTCAGCGTACTGCTGACTTCTGCTGTTTTGCTGCTGCAGTGGCACCGAAAGGCTGAGAGGAACAGATACTTCTGACAGAAAATCAAACACACTGGTGTTTTGTTGCAGGTGCTGTGTTATTATTCAAAGGGCGCAATACATATTGAAAAACATCTAGAAGAAAGTCCGCTTTAGATACAGTGTCTGGTGCAGTAAAAGTATCATCACAAGGGTACATAAATAAATAGCCCTTTGTCACTGCTCGCTAGCCAAACAATTCTTTAGTCTTTAGTAGATATTAATTTATATTAATTAAAGAAAAATAATGAAAATGGGGAAAAAAGTTCTCTTATCTGTAAAAGATGATCCTCTAGATCTGGATCACAAGTTACAAACAGCCACTGGTAGACTCTGTAATCTCTCAGCAGGCTGGAATTTAAAGGCAAAGTAAACCTGTTAGACCTCTCAGCTGCTACCATTAAGGTGCCTCAGGGTAAGGTGTTTAAGTGTATGGATGTGTACTGTAAACGTGTTCACAAATTTCCCGGGGTGAAAACAAGGATCACTTTGAATTAAAGAACCTTCCTGCTTTTCTCTGCAGCTCTCAGGAAGGCAGACAGATGATGTACCTCCCTCTGCTGATGGTTAATGAGCTCAACTTCAGAGTCAGAGACCTCATGGTATAGGAAGCTTTTTCTAGTAAACTTTAACAGACACTTGCTTATTTTGATTATTACTATTTTTTTTTGGCTGATTTAAAATGAACACATATCCGTTTATCCATTCACCGACAGGAGATCAGCAGCGGCACCGTTCAGCTCCCTCTCACTGTGTCCTATGAGGGAATCTCTCTGAGAGGATTCAGGTTTTGGGTCCACCTACAGGACATGGTTTATTCCCTGCAGCAATTCGGTGAACTATTTATATAACAGACATATGATTTAAGGCATTATAATGATTCATTAATCTTAATTATATCATATTAATTATATGTGGTAGCTTTTATTTGTACTCAAATACAACCCAAATAATACCTCAGCTCATTAAAATGAGCTCATCCGTTGCTTCTTTGTGTCTCCAGGCTTCACAGACGAAAACATCGATGAAATTAAAGAAGCTCTGGTGGGATCCAACCTCTACCTGTTAGTGCTGACTGCTTTCATCACAGCTTTGCAAGTAAGAGAGCATATTAACACGGACTTTGTGGAAGGAAATGTAATTTCTTTTCTAAATGCTTTATTTCCTTTTTTTCAACAGCTGATCTGTGAGTTTCTGGCTCTTAAAAATGACATCAGCTCATGGAGGAAAAAGAAGAGCATGGCGGGGATATCGAGGAAGACAGGTGACCATAATCATGTTAGGAAAAAAAAATATGCGTGGCATCGGTCAGCTCAGAAAATGTTAAATTCCTTTTTTCGTTTTCAGTTCTGTGGCGTAGTCTCGGTACTTTGCTGATTTTTCTCTATCTTCTGGAGGAGACCAGCCTGCTGGTGCTCCTTCCTGTCGGACTGGGAGCGTGTGTGGAGGTAGTTATTAGTATATCTGGTGTTGCTCAGACAAATTAGAGTCAAATAAAGATCAAAACAGAGAGTTATAAACCAGTAATCGCTTATCCCACCAGGTGTGGAAGGTGTTTACAGTATTTAAGATCCAGATACAGTGTAAAGGCAACAAGCTTCATGTGAGTATGGAGCACTTGCACATCTGTGTTCACAGCAGTGTGGAAGAATGCATCATACAAGTTGTGATCTCTAAGTGATCCGTCTTACTCTATAGGTTAATAAACTGGATGAAGAGGAGAGAAAGACAGTGGAGTACGACACACAGGTATCAGTCTGTTTGTTTTATGGCTCCTTTAATATTCTCCCTCGGGCTTTCTTTCATTTTTACATTTTCATCTTTGGCTTTTCCCTCGAGGCGTCCAGATACTTGTCCTACTTGGTGTATCCCCTGTGCATCAGTGGAGCCGTTTTCTCTCTGGCCTACTTACGCCAAAAGAGGTGAGCCAATCATCAAATTCATCTCGTCGCTACTTAATTTGTCATTATTAAAGCGGTGCCAGACTTCACATTTGTGCCAACCTCCTTTAAAAAGTCACCTTTTAAAGATTCTCGTCAGATCTGAATGTTTCTTACATTTTAGTCTTATCCATAGCTGCCTGACATCCACGTTGTCTATTTTTAAAACTCATCTTAAACGCATTCTTTCTCTTTGGCCTTTGACCCAACATTAGACATTGATCTTGTTCATTTTTTATTGTGTTATAGCTGTTTTTACCTTTCATAGTTTAGAGTGTATTTATCTATTTTTGTGTATAGGACTTTGTGTCTGATGTAGCTTTTTTAAAAAGAGCTTAATGAATAAAGTTGGTATGGATTGGTTATTATGTATACCCTGAAAAGCCTCTGATTATTTCATTGACAGTTACTATTCCTGGCTGATCAGCACTCTGGTGACTGGTGAGTTTTCTTGCATCCATTCTCAAAGATTATCTATAATAAGTACAGTACTTAATTCTTAATAATCTTTCTTTAAAACTAACCTTACTACTCCCTATGGGCTCATTTAAAAAAAAACAAAAAAAAAAAAACAAGGCATCTTATTTCATTGTTATGCTGACGACTCACAGATTTGCCTACCACTGAAAAGTAAATCTGTGAGTCCTCTGAAGGGTTTACTAGATTGTTTGGAGGATGTTAAGGCATGGGTGGTTTTAAACTTTCTTAACTTAAATGAACAGAAAACAGAAGTCATTTTGTTTGGTCCCTGTGACCACTACGACTTGGGCCCTTTAGAAGTTTATTTAAAAAAAAATCTTTGCGAGGAACGCAATCTAACGTTTGGTAAACAGATCAATGCTGTAATCAGGACCAGTTTCTTTCATCTCCGGCTACTTGCAAAAGTGAAGCCACTCCTCTGTTTTAGAGACTTTGAGAGAGCTATCCATGTCTTTATTCAGGTGTCAGTCTGTCATCAGTTAACCGACTGCAGCTGGTCCAAATCACTGCAGCACAGTCACTAAGGCTACGTTCACACTGCAGGCGAAAGTGCATCAAATCCGACTTTTTTGACCCTATGCGACCCATATCCGCTCATGCTATGACAGTGTGAACGGCACAAATCCGATATTTTCAAATCCAACCTGGGTCACTTTCGTATGTGGTACTGAATCCGATACATATCCGATGTTTTAGAAAGCGACTGCTGTTTGAACGGTCATGTCGCATTATATCCGTCTTTTACGTCACTGACACAAGACAGACGCCAATTATCAGCGCCGGAGAAGACATCACGAACACTTCCTGGCCTTCCAGTGTAGATGTCAGTGAAACTGTTGGGAAGACAAAGTTGGAGAAACATGAACATTTTATTTGTACTGTATAATCTGCAGATTCTGACAGAAATCTGCAGCTATCCTTTGAAGCACCGCTCCTCTAAAACAGCAATAAGGATAATAATTAGGCCATATATAAATAACAAAATAACTTTATAACTTAAAGCAAAATTGGGAAACGTAAAGTCCGAAACAAGCCTTTATATTAAGGGCCATCAGTCAAACAATATTGTTTGCTCTGGGTCTAAACAGAGCGCGTTGTGTGTGACGTCTTCTTTTGCGCATGCGGGCCGCTTTGAGCGTTCACACTAGAGCGCGTTTGCTGTCGCATTTTATTTGTAGTGTGAACAAGCAGACAAAAAAATCGGATTTGATAAAAAAAATCGGAATTGAGCATTAAGACCTGCAGTTGCAGGACTACATATCTCTCATACTAGCATCCTCACACTGGCTGCCAGTTAGTTTTGGAATTTATTTTATTATTTGTTTTTAAGGCGGTTAGCACCCTCATACCTTTCTCATCTTTTGAATTGGCACACTCCTGCAAGATCACTGAGGTCTGCTGATCAAATGATCCTAGCTGTCCATTAAAGCACAGAGGAGACCGGGCCTTTGCTGTGACTGCTCCTAAACTGCTTCACATCAGGACCTCTCCAACATTAGACACTTTCAAAACCCATCTGAAAACCCACTTTTATTCCTTAGCTTTAAATCAGCTGAGTTTGCACCACTTTTATTTGTCATATCTCCTCATTTTATTCTCCGCTTCTTAAATTTTATCATCTCTTCCTATGTTTTTATCTCTTTTGATTATCTTACATTTACAGAACCTTGGTCAAGAGTTGTTTTAAATGTGCTATATAGATACATTTGACTTTGAGTTTTACTATTATTTACTTTTGTATTTATAATACCTGCCTCCTCGCCTCAGGAGTGTACGCCTTTGGCTTCCTGTCTATGGCCCCTCAGCTCTACATTAACCACAAGGTTTGTGTGGCAGCTAAACAGCAACACTTCAGAAATATTTTCTTTGGCTAAAATTTCTACGTTAAAAATGAAAACAAACCAAACCTCCTCCCCCTCCCTTGTTTGTTCACTTTCTACTGTGGGACAGCTGAAGTCTGTGAGTCACCTGCAGGGGACAGTGTTGATGTACAGGGTGAGTATTTCTTGAGCTCATTCACAAGCAGCATCAGCAGGTTTCCTTTGTGCTGCGTTTGGTGTTAAAGCGATTGAGTTCGGTCAGCTATCCTCTCTCGTCTCCAACAGGGAGTCAACACGCTGATTTCAGATCTGTGCTCCTGTGCCTCCTTTTTTTCCTCCTCTGGATCCTTCTCTTCCTCGCATCAACTTTCCTGCTTCAGAGATGAGCTTCTCTTCTTTCTCTACCTCTACCAGCGAAGGTACGATGACCCAAAAATAATACCACAGTCCCAAACACACATGGAGCAAAAACACTCACTGGCCTCTTTATTAGTTACACTTTGCTATTAAGTTGTTTTACCCTCTTTTTCCTTCAGAACTGTCTAAATTCTTTATGGCACAAATTCATTAAGTGCTGGGAACATTAATGTGATATTTCAGTCAATATTGATATGATAGCACCACAGATTTGCTGCAGATATGTCAGCTGCACATCCTTGATGTGAATCTCCCATTCCACCACAACCCAGTATATATATATTGAGTATATTGTAGGTACTCCAGTACAGCTGCTTTGCTGATTGTATGTCACAAATACAGATAATCAACACGACATTCAAATACTACAACAATATGCATACTTATATTCAAGATAATCCCAGTGACTTTAAGTTGTATTATTTTCAAGTACAAGCCATATTCTGACATTTTAGACACTCTTGAGCCTTTCTTCTTTTCTGTTTGTGTAAATCCATACCCACAAATCAATTTGTATTTCCAACATAACAGCAGTACTCTCTTGCTTTTGTCTCACTCATGTCTGCACCAGCCGTTTCGCCTCCAAACCCAGAAAACGAGAGCCCGTCCCTCACACCAAGAAAGTGAAGACTCAGTGAGGAGAGGACAAGCTCATCTTTTCAGAACTCAAAAGATCAGCTCAAAAAAAACAAAACAGAAGTGAACTAATGAGCCTTGGGGATGTAAAACAGAGATACAGGCAGGACACATGCCCACATGTGTGCCACAGCAGCTCCTGACCGATTCAGACTCTGCACTGCTGCATATTCGCGGCGCTGCTGCTGCTTTTTGCTTGGCATTGACTCGGCTTCCCCTTGACTGCTGCTTTGACTCGGCTCCTTCATCTATCAACATCTCTGCTGTACATTTTATGCTGGGTGACCTTTCACAAATGATTTCTGCAGCATCACATCAGCGCTTGTAACGTGGATTTATTTGCCGGATCCTTCTCTTTATACAAACACGAGGGAGCTGGAGTGTTTGGGTACGCTGCGAAGGATTAATCCTTCAACTCGGTGATTCAACAATTAGTCTTTCTGTCACTGAGCTTCACATGATTCACAGTTCAGAAGAATCCTTATGCATCTTGCAGGGACACATTGTCCCACATCAGCTCAATTTTAATCTCAAACAGGTTATTTTAGCCTTTTATCTCTCCTCATTAAAAGCCAACTTTCTGCAGAATGCAGTGCCTGTTAACCCCGCCTCATATGCCATCGGAGAAAGTCCCTGCCAGCTGGGCTGCTAGGAGGCACCAATTCTGGAAACATATTAATCAGACTACATAATGCAGCTTCAATCACAATATGGAAACAATGGGGTAAAATACAGAGAACTGGATCATTTAAACTGCTACACGGTGAGATGTGGACTTCTTTTTGCACATTTTTCCATAAACTAAACATTATTTTCCTTATCAACACACAATCTATCTTTATAACAACGATGAGAAGAATCGATCTGCAATGTTTGGCTATTTTTTATTTGAAGCATGATGCTGTGTTTTAGCCACACCCTGGATGCTGATTGGTCTGTGTTAGAGGTCAAGTCCAATACATCATAGGGCACTCTAAGTCACCTCCAGTGATGCTTCTTTTGTTCATCTTAAATGGCATGAGATAAAGTCTTCCTATTCACTATCAAGTTGTACATGCCGAGTTAGTTTTCCTGTCAGTTTACTGCAAACCGATTTGAAAAAGACTATCTTTGCCAAATTAGCACATAAAAAGAAATATAAAAGATAAAAGCATACAGCACATCTGCTTCATTAAAAGACGTCTATTCCTTCTCACACGGCACTGTCAGTCCATCTGAAGCTTTTTACTGTGCTCGCAGGCCCGCTGCATTAAACTCAGTGCTGATTTCTGACTGAACTGCTCGAACACAAACATTTACTTCAAAATTGCTGTTTTTTTATGTTTTAGTAATGCACTCTGCCTGTTCATTGTTTTGTTTTGTTTCAAATAAACTGGAATTGTAAATGTAAATTGACTGATTAAGCCCTTTAATCGCCACTATCAATGTTACACATACATGCAGTAAAATAGGACCCCTTTCGACCGTACTTACATTGCACAAACATGACGTTGGTAAGACAGGTCAGAGTGAGGAAGGATGGTAAGAAAAACAATGAAATACACACTATATGAGGGAAGAGGAGGGGAAAAAAGAACTCCACCCACACTGAGCTCCTAATGGGAGAGCATTTTGAGAACAGGAAAAAAAAACACTCAGCACAATGAACCACATGAATCTTCACACCTTACATTATGAAAAACAAAACACGGGACTGTATATCTGTGTCTGAGTACATGTTGAGTTGTCTTAAACTATAGTTCTCCAGCCCTTCTGAAGCTCTTCACTGCTTTTTTACTCGCCTTCAGTCCAGTCCTTGTTCCTGACCATTTTCAAGCCACTCAACACACGATTATGAACACAGAAAGGTACCATCAGATTTTGATCCACTATGTAATACCATCTGGAAACCATCTGATTGGCAACATCTTCATTGTTCGTCATGATGATGATTCCAAACACACTGTTAATGCAGTAAAAACATACCTGATAGAAAAACCCACAGTGAAACACCCGAACTGCAACATCATTGAAGCAGCGTGGAATCATTTTGACAGAGAATAGAACAAAAGGCAGCCAACAGCCAAAGAAGAGCTCTGTAGGTCCTATATTATGTTTCATCGTTATACCTATTAAATGTAAAGAAATCATAGCAGTACTGCATATTTTTAGCTTTATTAAATAAAATCCACAGGAATACTAGTGTACTGTTTTTCCTTAGTGGTAAGAACTCATATGTTTATAGATTAAACTTTGAAAGAGCAGGATTTAGAAGAAAGCCAAAAAATTGTGGGTAATGTATTCTGAACGATGCACTGTTTCTAAAATTGTGGTTTCAATGTAACCACACCTTCACTCATTAACTTATTAGGAGCTTATATTTACATTAGGTTGTTTCAACCGTTTCTCCTTTTCTATAGTTTGATAGAGGTGATTGTTCGAGAGAAATGAGAGTTTCCTCTTGGTGAAGGAAAAAAAGCCAACAAATCCTCAGACTGTACTTAAATTATGCCTCAGCCAGCAGAGACAAAGTTTCACTGCCTGACGTTAAGTTGGTGTCTGTGATTAACAAGAGAAAGATAAAGAAGATAAACAGAGCAAGTATCTGTGAAACCAGCAAAAACACCAACCCTAACCCACATAGCAACAAACAGTAACTTTTATTAAATGCTTCCTGTTTCATGTAATGATGGTGTTAATGTGGGTGGAACAGTTTCACCACACACACACACACACACTTTTTGGCACGACAGCTTTAACTGCAGACTGCAAACATTCCAGTCGGGAACAGTTCAACACCAGTTAGGAAGATGCTGCTTGTGCTTGGGATCTTCTTCCTGCTCTTTTCTCCAGGTACGTAATAAACATCTGACTGCTCGAACTGTAGGTCAAAGGTCATGGGGAAAAAAAAATTTTTTTTCAAAGTCAGGGTGACAGTTCAGTAAATCTGAAAAATACATATACATATATACTGAAATTGCCAGAATGACAAATAACTTACGAGCGTGCAGTGATGAGTTTCAAGCCTTCTCCTTATGAAAAACAAGTATCTCACGCTGTCGTTTCCAGACGTCTGTTTTTTCTCCGTCGACAATGTCACCTTTACCCAGAAATAAGAGAGGTTTGTAATCAGGTTGGCCGGCTGTGTTGCTGAAGGACATGTGGTAAATATCAGTGTTAGTCTCCGCTGATTTATCTTGATTAATAATTCACTAGTTTCAGACGTTTAACTCTAATGCCCTTCACCATTTCATTCCCACAGCAGGTTTATGGATTAACACCAGAACCGTACTCAACTGCCCTTCACAGTAACGCCTGATTGACAGAAACATTACTAGTCCTCAAACCAGTAGAAAAAGAAATCTGCCTTTCAATCAAGTTTCAGTTTTTGTTGTTCCTCACATCTGCAGCGCTGCCACTGAAGTGCTACGTGTGCAGCTCATCGGCAACCAATGAAGAATGCAACCAGAGTACCCAGGAGTGTAAAACACCTCTCAACACATGCATGACTGTCGTCGACACTTTCGGTAATTTATCTCACAACATCAACGTGCAATCAAGAAACCTGACAGAGGTTTAGTAGCACGTATAAATGAATCTAAACATTCTTCTAAAGTTCCTTTGTGCAGTAGGATTTTTATGAAGGGCACTTACTTATTAAACTCAGCTCTTGGTCAGTCTCAGTGTAGAAACTATAATCCCTGCTGTTTGTCTGTGTGCTGCTCAGATACAGCGACAGCCATAACAAAGCAGTGTGCCAGCCAGGCCACGTGCAGAGGAGCTGCCTCCACCGCCTCAGTCGACTCCAACGGAAACGGGAACGCCGTCAGCTGCTGCAGCAGCTATGACTTCTGTAACTTCAGCAAAGCCGACTCCATCAACAGAAACAACAAACTGCTGCTCCTGACTGTCGGTGTGGGATTTCTGCTGTCACGCTGAGCTCAGTGGGATGCGCAAACCGTACAAACTGCACGGTTTCAAAAATTGACTTTAGCTTTTAATTCCACAAAAGGTAAAGGCAGTAAGCTTATATTAGCTTAATCTGACAGAAATCTGTGGATTTCTGGTTTTCCTGGATATTTGATCGTCAAAAATGTCTATTATGCTCAAGAAATGACGGCCCAGTTAAAAAAAATGAATGAATATAGACATTAGTTGCTTAAAATGTTTATGATTTTCCTTAGTTTACTGTAGTTTCATTTTAATTGAGAGAGAGAGACAGAACAAGAAAATAAATATATTGATTTGCATGTCAGTGAGTGAAAGTATTTGATCCTAAAACATGACTTAGTACTTGATGGAGAAACCCATGTTGGCTGCACAGTGGTAAGATGTTTCTTGTAGTTGGTCACCAGGTTTGGACACATCTCAGGAGGGATTTTGGTCAGGCGGATGCCTGAGAGCTCATTTTGGTTTCATCTGACCAAAGCTTTTTCTCCCAGGGCTTCTCTGAATCATGTAGATGTTCACTGGTTGGTACATGCACCTTCCAGAGCAGGGATCTTTCAGGTGCTGTAAGATTTCAGCCATTTCCACCATCATATCTCCACTGAAACTTCAGCAGCCCATCCTTAACACTAAAATCCATGCTTGTGCAAGCAACAGCATTGTTGTACAACAGGTTATTATTGTTATATACAGTGCAATGTGTCCTTTCTTATTGTGAGAAAGTCTAATTCTCTTCTTTATGATTTTCTGAATGCTCTTTAAAAACATCTACGCCAACATTAACTTGAAATTATAAATATTAATCCTAAAAGGCACTTTAAATAAATCCCAATCAACTACAAAGTGGACAGACTTATTTCATTTCATAATTATTTTTATTCCATTGTTTTTTTTGTTTCCTCCTATTTGACAAGATGGCTTAATTAGCCCAGAAGACAAAATAAATACCAGTGTTTACTAGTACGAGTTCTGTACAATTCACCAGTGATACACACCAGTATAGCTTACAATATACCAACATGAGCAGATTTACGCAACAACAAGGAAATAAAATAGATTGTTTCGTTTGGGGTCTTTTTCTCCTCCGTTTTACATTTATTTTATCCCTATAACACCCAGATTGATCGATCTGATAGTTTCGTTGCTGGCTAAACATGGAAATCACATCTGGATAAAACGGGTTTAAAAAATAATAATAATAATAAAAAACAAACAAACAAGAAACAAAAAAGGAAACAACTTAGGATGTGTTATTTTGGTGCTGTGCAAATATGCTCTTCTTTATACCAGTATATCATGCTATACCAGTACAGTCACCAGTATATTTCATATAGCAGTATGTGACACTCCACATGGGGTCAGTATTAACAAAGACAAATGTGATTTTCAGTTCAGTGTTTTGTGTCTGAGAAACAAGTTCCAGTCATGTGGCTCCACATTTCATGTGTTTGGTTCCATGGGGACTATTATTAAGTCGGGGAGGGGGGGAATTTTTAAAGTGTTACACCTGACAAGAGAATTGGAGTCATAAATGTGATATGAGGTTTGTTCAGGTCCCCGGGAAATATACTTTAAGTGTCACTAGTGGGTGATCGGACAGTTAATGTAATCTTATATTATGAACGTACGATTCATATTGGGACTATATGTGAGGAGACAAAAAAAGGAAAAGGAGACACGAACCTCACAAAATTAGCGACCACTCTGAGACGTGTCACTGTCTTCTTCCTCGTGAACCAATCGGAAGCATCCTGCCACTCACGCTGAACACATTTTTTCCAATTCTTTTTTTTTTTTTTTTTTTTTACACAGCAGTCAATTGCTGGGGTTGAAAGTTCAACATTTTTCAGTATAGAGGACGAAGATTCCTCAAAACAACACAAAAAACATGGAGCTGATCGATAAAAAGAGCAGACTGAACTGAGTGCGAGTAGGGGAGGTTTCTGTCTGCGGTGATTACCCGCACAGAGCTGGACTCTTCACATTTGGAGTCTTTAAAAGTGGCTCAGAGAGGAGCTGAGGAAGACTGTGGGAGTAGGGGAGCAGTAAGGGTGAAGGAAAGGAAAAGTGAGTGAAATAGAGAGAAGAGGGGAAGAGAGTGTTTTCTTTCCTCAGGCAGTAGAGTGTTACTAGACTGTCCTCGAGGCGTATTCTGCTTTTTTACGTTCCTGCCTCTGTTTCCTCCTCTGCAATTTGAGTCTATAAATAAAACATGGTGAGATGGAGGAAACAGAGAAAGAGAGATGGTAGGAGGCATGACGAGTCGGAGAAGACCAAACCGAGACTGTTGTTACTGTACCACCCCAGGCACCAAAAAAACAAAACATAACAAACATGTGATGTGTATGGCGATGTAGAGATATTTGATTGGAGAAAGGAGCTCCCATTCAGGAATCGGAACGTCAGCAAACGGGGGCGGCCGACGTCTAAGATCCCACAGTGAAGTTTCATGCAGATATGTTGCAGATCGGGTTGCAATCCGCCCGATCTCACCAGCTTTCATGATAGCGTTTCTGTCGGAAGTTTTGAATCCATTTAAAACTCTAACCTGCAGAATCTGGCTCATCCCAAATCCAGATTTACAGCTTAAAAAAAAAAAAAAAAAAAAAAATCACGAGTAGATTTCTTTCTTCCTCCTCTCATCACTGTATTCCACTCTGAAGAGAGCGAAGCTGCCAAGTCCCTGATTCAGGAAGTGTTTCTGCGCTGTTCTCGTATACAGAAAGTCACAGTGGTGGAGATTTTAATCCCAGTTGAACTAATTACCTCGGCTATAGCGGGATTAAAAAATTCTAACGATTCATCGCGGACCATTATCAGATTATCAGAGCCACTGCTCTCGCCGTTGATTTGTAAAGCAGCCCCCTCCGTCAACACATCAGGACTGACGTCTGGAACCCAGGAGTCTTTAGAAGTCACGATGATGCCACCCTCTCCTGTTGGTCAGCTCGGACGACATGGGGCTAGTGTGGGCGGGACTGGGCCATCATCTTGAGCCGGGATTGGTCGATAACATCCAGCAAGTTCTTGGCATCAACAGCAAGAGCATGAGCCGCCGTCAACATCTGCTTCTTGTAGTCCTGCTGGAGGCTTGGAGCATCAATACAGAATATATGCAAGATCAGAGTTTTAATAGTTAGTGCAGTATTAATGATCATATGTGCAGACATGACAGCATCAAGAACGTGAGCATGACACACACTCTCACTGGCCACTTTATCAGGCACATCTGTTCAACCTACTTGTTAGTGCAAATATCTAATCAGCCAATCACATGACAGAAACTCAGTGCACTTAGGCTCATTAGTACCAACTAGAGATGGCACGATACCACTTTTTATGTCCGATACCGATACCGATATCATAAATTTGGATATCTGCCGATACCGATATGAATCCGATATAATGTTTTTTAGTCAACAAAACTGTTTTTTAAATATCTTGCTGCATTTTGTATAAGTTCATACTCAAGTTTAAAACAACAACTACACTAAAGCTATTCTGTTATACCTGTATGCAAAAAAAATATTTCATAGTTCAGCAATACTGATCAATCTAATAAACTTAAACCTACACCATCCTCCCTATTCTGGTATTTTAAAGAGTACTTAGCATAAATATTAAGCAACCTAACTAATAGGGTTCCAACTCCCAGCAACAACAAAAATAAATAAATAAAAAATAGGGAACCACCCCTCACGCTCCGCCTCATGATGCTTAATCGACGTAATCAACCTTAATTTGATGCAGTGTGAAAAAAAATGCACAGAAATCAATTATTTTTCAAGAAATATTAAATAGATTCAACATCTTTCTTCAACAAAATTGCAGACTGCACAGATGGTACCTTCCCAAAGGAAAAAGTACTATAGCTTACTAGGGTATATATATTAGACTTAACAGTTACCATATGCAGTAATGGACTTCTATACATTTTACATCAGATTAAAACTTTGGGTGTAAGATTCAGATAAATATTAAATAATTAAAAGCGAGACATTTTAAATGAGAATAAGAAAGAAAAGTATGTCTTTGTGCCCCCTTTTCCCTGTTCATGCCCTATCGGCCCCCCTGGCTAAACTTTGCTAGATCCGCCCCTGCACAGTTACCAGCGTCAGCTACGTAGAAAAAGATCCTGGTGTAGAAAGTAATATTAAATAAATTCTAACAACAGCTGATCAAGCTTAAACGTGCTGCTGTTGTTCAGCCGCTGGTTTCCTCTTTCTGGTGCAAAGTGGGCCAAAAACAAACAAGAGACACGGACTTGCAACAGAAAAGCCGATCAGCAGTTTCATGATTGAAGTAGCAGCCGGAGAGCGAGAGGCAGTCGCTAGTTAAGCTTAACGCAGGAATGCTTTACAAACATTCAGAGATGGACTTACACACTTGCTTTACTTCTCTCGGGATAACTTTGTCGGAGATGAAATGCCGGGTTGCTAGCGAAGCTCCAAATGCTCAACCATACCACCAACAGGTCCCGCATGCCACAGCCGCTCTATCACGTGATGCATACTGCTCCGACGTGCTAACGTTCTGAGGTGAGTTACGGCGTGTTGCAAGTTTTGTGAGGTGCTTTCGTGATATTTAATGGATCGGATTACATTTTTTATTTTTCTCCGATATCCGATCCAGTAATTTAGGTCAGTATCGGACAGATACCGATACGTAATATCGGATCGGTCCATCTCTTGTACCAACTGAGCATTTTTTAAATGGCATAGCCCACCTAAGTGGCAGCATAATGCACCAAGTCACAAAGCTCAGATCCAGTTTGAGATGACTTCACTGTACTCAAATGACGTTCACAATCACAGTCTTAGTCCACTTTTGTAATGTGGTAGAAAAGCAGATTCACATCATGGATGCACAGCTGACAAACCTGCAGCAGCTGTGTAATGCTGTCATGTCACTAAGGACCAAAACCTCTGAGCAATGTTTCCAGAATTAAGGTAGGTAAGGTTTACCTAACAAAGTGATGCTTTTAGTTTGTGCACCTACCTGGTCATCACATATTGTTGGGCTAACTTCATCTTTGCAATCAGTTCTGCCAAGTCAGAGTTCAGCAGCTTCTGTGCCATCTCGATCTGGTGAAGAAAAGCGTAACCGTATAAAATAAAATACAAGCTGGAGCAGCTGTGTGATCAATAATGTGCTTTAACGTGATTTATTAACAATCATTAAACTGTTTAATAACATAAAGTGAATGCTTGTTAGTAAAAACGGTGTCTACCTCTCTGTGTGTACTGGCTGGAAGTTGAGGTAGAGTCTCATCTACTGTGGCCAATAATGTCCTCAGTGCCAGACCCACATCCTGAAACACATTTTTTTCACAACAGGACAGCTTACATGTGGTATCAATTAGGGCTGCCACGATTAGTCGACTAGTCACGATTATGTCGACTATTAAAATCGTCGACGACTAATTTAATAGTCGACGCATCGTTTGAAGCTTTGTAAGATCACAAAGGACGCAGGAATGAGTAGTAGGATTTAAGAGTGTAATAACGGACTGAAACAGAAGATGGCAGCACTGCATGTACAAGGATGCCAGCTGCCGTTAAACCCCGAAGAAGAAGAAGCTGTGTCCCAGAATTCATAGCGCAGCCCAGCGCAGTTGTCGACAATGGCGGCAGCTAGTTAGTTTTAACTTTACTCTTATTATTCTTTCTGGGTCACAAAATAAACGTTTAACATATTTTCAGGCGAGAATGTAGCTGTGTAAACCTCAAATATCTGCTCAGTTTATCAAGACACCGCATATTTTCAAAAGCGCTCCGACGTTTTCGGAGACGTCTGTTACCCACTAGCTCGTTAGCTAGGCGGGGGCTAGGCTAACTAGAGCCGTGAGAGCACCGGACTCCCGGCAAATAGTTTTCAAACCCACCGCTGTCTTTCGCTAGTCAGGTTAAACATATATATAAGTCACTTAGATAACTTAAAAATGTTAGTTTGGCTTTCTTTAGTATTTTATTTGTTCCTGAGTAAATCGGTTTGGCTGAGATTAAAGTTATAGTTTTTGCACAGCTAAAACTGTCAAGCAGACAGCTGATTATCAGAAGTGTGAGACGCTGGAGAATATACTCCGGTGTCCTGTTATATTTTAGAAAGCAAGGAGTTTATTAAACTTCACCGAAACAATCTGCAAATTTCATTAAAAATTAATAAACTACCATCTTGTCTTTATTTTTACATTAGCACAAACACTTCAAGCTGTAAGCTAATGATAGTTATATAAGACCAGATGCTACTGGTGCAATAAGCTGTACGCTGTACGTCCAATGGATGATGATCTGATTAGTCGACTAATCGCAAAAATAATCGGTGACTAGTCAACTATCAAAATAATCATTTGTGGCAGCCCTAGTATCAATAATTCACATAGTTTGTTTTAAATAGTCTAAAATCTGAAATTTCTAATAGAGAAGACAGAAACGACACAGTGCTGTATTCCCTTCTTAAGGTTAGCAGCTTGGCTAAACATTCTGGAGTTAGGGATGAACACTCCAATGTTAGCTGTACGGGCTGTTTGCCCTGCTCTTCCCTTTCTACCAACGTGAAAAAACCCTTTGGAGAAATAAAATGAAATGTATTTTTGTCAAAAAGACTCACAGGAAAACTAATTATTAAATCCCTTTGGTGAAAAGCTGCTTAGGCTATCTGCAGAGTCAGGTTAATATATGAAGCAAAAATTATTCATGAAGGAGCAGAAGAAGTGTCGAAATTCCGTCCTTGGAAAGCTGCACCGGCCAATTAAACTGAAACAGTGCGTCACAGTGCTCAAGGACATAGCGGTTATTAAACTGCACAGAGCTGCTTTGATCTACTGTGCTGAGTTTTTAGCTCAAAGCCTGCAGCTCCACTTCAGAGAAATAACAAACTGCCGTTTGTGCCTCTGTTACCTTGACCATGGGCACGTACTCCTCGGGTGGAGCCGGCTGGATCTTGCTTGACATCTCGATCACAGCTTTGACCAATCCCGTCACGTTCTCGTACACTTTGTCGTTCGACCGATCCAGATTGGCGGTGGGAGGCGGGCTTATCTCCTGAGGCTGCAGCTAAACCACAGAAGAAGACAAAAAGCAGTGAGTGAGAGGTTCTTTGAGTGAATGTGTACCTGGGAAAGAAGTGTGGGAGACTGATGACAAAAACCAGCTGAAACAGTGTGGATGAAAAAACAAAACATTTGTTAAAACATTTACCTCCACAAATCCTGCTAGATTGTAAAGACGTTCATCCGCCTTACACACTAGATACATTTAAAGGTCCAAAGTAAAGTAATAATAATCAAGAGAGTTAAACAAGTAGATTAATGAGTGAATTAATATCTATTATGTTTCTACTTATGTTAAGTGCATCTGATATACCCATGTTGTGATGCCATTGTTTTGCGACATGGAAACACCATCACACCATCGACCCTAACCATAACACCGTAACCATAGCCATAGCCCTAACCCTGACCCTGACCCTCTCCACCCACTTATTTGCACTTTTTCCTGAGTGGACATCAGCAAGTCTTGTTTCCATGTCGACGATGACATCATAACAACATCATAACATTGATTTGTCACTTGCAATGTTGAACCTGGGCCAACATTAATTATGATGATCCAGGAACAACACCAGCACTCTGAATATCAGATACTATGTCTAAATGTAGAGGTATTCTCTGGCCACTAGATGGCAGTGTCACACTACCATAACCTGTGCCGTAAACCTATCAGTTGAGGATTTTAATTGAATACAGATTCCCCGTAGGAGGTCACATCTTCCTGAACCTGCCATATAAACCAATCATCATCTTGCACTAACATAAAGCGCTTTCTCATTTCTGTCTTTCCATTTTCTTCACCATCTCTCTTGCTCAGTGACATCACCTGACTACTACCTGCAGGTATACTTCCCACATCTTGAATACAAAGACTTTCTCTCGCCTGCAGTCATGCATGCATGCATGTATAAACTCTAATCCTCTTTGCAATTTCACTTCATTTTGCACATTTTTTCTGCATTCCCCTTCACGCCCTCGCTTTTCCAGTCCTTACTGAATTCTGGGTAATCAGTAAATCACCGCCTACAGTGAAAACAATACAACGCTGTGCACACAATGACCTACTGAAACCACTTGAAGCATTTATCTAGAAAAAATAAGCATTTGAAAACTAGCTGCTTTATAATCTGTAAAAAATATGACCCTATTTTACTAGGATGAGGAAAACCTTTTAATTCTTAACCGGGGAAGAAAAAAAAGATTAAATCTTATTAAAGACTCACTTGTCTACTAATTACAAAGAGAAGCATATAATTAGTGCTCAAGTAAATAAAAAAAAAATCTATAAAAGTTAAAAGCACTTAGTTCTGAGAAAAGGAGAGAAGACAATATAAGCAGGAAAACAGACAAGGGGAAGTGCAGAGATGAAGTTAATACTACAACAGAATGTGATTTGTTGGACAAAGAAATCAAAGGGCTGATGGAGGAGCAGGACAACAATATGGAACAGGAGACAAGACGCACAGTAAACACACACAGACGGTGTGCTGCTTACCCGCCAGGGCTAGGGGTCAACAGTAAGGCAGAGTGCCGGAGAAGAATGGGGGTGAGGGGGAGGGGAGAGAGAGAGAGAGAGACGGAGCAGCCAAAGGAAAGAAGATACAAGGGTAAATATTAATGCTCCAAGCATTCAAAACATGCACTGTGTCCACTCGGTAAATGTGTCCCTCCATGTGCTACTGGAGGAGCATTTCATTCATTCATTCATTCAGTGTGTATTTCTGCTTGTACTTTTGCTTCATGCATTCATGCACGTGTGTGTGTACCTTGACTCCATCATTGTAACTGTCTCCAGTATTTAGACAGGCCAGGCTGCTTACTTGGCACTGGGCCCCAGGTCGAGGGGGTTTCTTTGGCGGGGCCACATGCTCTGCAGGAAACAACATACGACAACGTGTGAAGTACAAAAATATTTCTACTCACAATTTATTCCTAAGAAGTGTGGGCAGATGCTTACTTTGGTTTCGCAGCAGCTCAGATTAAAACACAGATTATAATTAACTCCAGGCTAATTTTTGCCAAACAAAGCGTCACCTCGTAAGATTTGGTTTTTATTTGAATTGTATCTATGCTTTCTACTTCTTTTCACACCTTTTAGCCTCTTTTTCTCTTCTGCATTTGATGATGTTCTGTAAAGAACATTCTATTGCAAAGTGGTATTAAAATTGTCGTATGAATAAAGTTTTGATTGATTTATAAAGTCTCCCACAAACTGTTTCAAGTATGAAACGTCTCTCTTCCTCTACATTAGTATCTATCAGGAATCAGGAAACATTAAATGGACAAAAACGATATTCCATCCTGGAAAATCATCCCCCAGCTGGCTACTATATGTTTCTGTTTTCTCTGTATATTAACGCTCTGAGCACTGAACATACTGAACATGACATGCTGTTTGAGTCCATATAACCAGAGGTTGGTGTTCTCACTAGCAGGCCAGCAGGTTCACAGCTGGATCTGTCTTACTGTGACCACAGACTAAACCCTGCAGACAGACGCTGACCTCAGAGATACACAGCGTGCTACACTGTGTGATGGTATATGTGTAAGTTACACATCTTGGGAGAAAGAGAAGACAGCATATAACAATAGTGGTTGCCCTCCTGTAATTGTGGCGGAGTTGAGGCCCCATCTATTACCTGGTTTGCCAACGGGCTGGTATATGTGCTGGTTTCCTGTCTGCGCAAACAAACAAACAACAAAACAAAGCACTGGGTTAGCGATTGCACAGACGCAGACATAATCAGAAGCTTTGCAGGAAATTAGAACTTCACAGCTTTAAACCACCAGCGGCCTCAGCACAGAATCCAATTTACTTTGTCATGTGACACCGAGCCTCAGCTCGCACACAGCTAGCTCACAGTCATTTGCGGCAGAGGAGCTGTGCCTGTTATTTTGTGCTGTGTGGTCCTGCGTTGGGTAACTTATGGTAACAAAAATATTCTGTTTGTTTTGTCATCCTCTTCCTGTCAAAGTGTTTCTTTTGTTAGAGCTAGCATTTTAAAACTGCAGCATGTTTACATGATGTGATGGTTGTGAGAACAAAATGCCAGGAATGTTACATATTTAAATTTATTGTATTTTTACTGCATCCCTGTTGTTTTGTGTGTGAGAAAACAGCACAGAAGGACTCAAAAGCCATGGTGCCATCATTGTGTTGTGGTCTGACAACCACCAACACCCAAAAATACTCCACCAAGGCGCACACACACACACACACACACACACACACACACACACGAACGAGGGAGATTTTCCCACCACAAACCACAACCATTCAATGGGAGGAGGAGGAGGACAAGCAGTGAGATGAATTACAGAGACGGAAATATCTAACTCATGGCAACTTCAGACTGCTGAAACAACTTCTGCTGGCATTGGGGAAATAACATCAACATGCAACTCTGCGTTCAGCTGCAGAGATTCCAGCTTTGGGATACAGTTACACACACGCACACACACACTAGATATTACAACAGGAGGAAAGGGGAGAAGTTGCAAGATGCAAATATCTCAGCAACTCCGTGTTTTGTGTGCAACCAAAGGGCTGCCAGCAGTGCCCAGATCTTACATCCTTTACCAGTAACGTTGCTTCTCACACTCTGAAGTATTTATTTACAGATGGACAATCACTAAAATCGGCCACCAGGACACTCTGGGACTGAGTGCAAAACCCTTCCATTAATATCCAGTTGGTGAGAAACTGCTGACCCCACATTGCTGACTTTACCCTCAACAGGTCACTTCCTGTCCCTGAATCAGTCAGTTGAAAAGAAAACAAACACACGCCGCAGCAGTGAGTCTGACCATAACACGGACGTCCGTCAACATTCGTCTTCATCAGACATCCTCCGTGGTTAAAAACACAAACACTTCAGGAAAATAACTTCCCATTCATAAAGTGGCGGGGACAGCAAATTGGACAAGATTTGGACAGTGAAAGTTTAGAAAGAAAGAAACAGAGACAGTTCAACTCGCACCTGTAGGAATGTTTGTGAGTTATTGTCCTGATGTGAATGGGTATAACTAATTAATGAGAAACAAGAAGAAGGAACTTACCGGTGGCTGGAGTCCACTGTCTTCTCTGTCCAGACTACCTCTTGAACTTCTCGTGTCGGGTTTCTAAGCAATCACAAACAATCAAACATTACATCTCCATTTACCAAATCCATATACATATACTTCGATTTGCAGTAGGGATTTTTTCAAATAATCCAAATGTTTCACAAAAAAAGAGATAGACTTCATGGATAAATGATGAAGCTGTGGCAGAAAAAAAAAAGCACAACTGTCCAAACACAAAACCTCCTATGAAGACTGGAACGCAGGATACACAAAGGTGTAGTGTCCAAAAGGCTTTTTTGGATCCTCCACACAAAGTTAACTTAAGAAAAATGTTTCTATTGGTGCTGCCATGCAAACCGAAATAAAACCACACACAAAACAACCACAAAGTCCCACTCATTGCCCTCTCTGACACACACATATCCACTCATACCAGCTTTCCAAGACAGGACTTGAAGACCAGCATCGCCGCAGAGTTCATCAAAGAAGCCTGATGTGTGAACCGTTCGTGTGAGGCGTTTAGTCTCTGCTGTTATCTCGGGATCTTTCCAGTATCTCGCACTGTACCCTCTGTTACTGTCTGGTTTTCTCTGTAACCTTGTCAGTGCTGCAAGTTTCATCCAGAGAAGACTTCAGATTCAACTCCAGCTTCCTGCCTCCACCACTCTTATGTCTGACGGTGACGCACAGAGAGAGGGAAGGAGAGGAGGAGGGAAGAAGCACGCTGCCAACAAGCTGTCAGTATGTGAGCGTGTCTACCCTTCTTTCCCAAAACCTCCTGCCTTTCTCCTCCCTTTCTTTCCCACCCCTTTCTAGTCCCTCGCTCAAGTGACAGTCTTATAAAAACCAGGCAGCCTATAAGAAACACCCCCCACCCACCCCTACACACACACTTTATACCTCCCCATCTTTTCAGTAATCTCGCGTGTTGTCATTTAGTGGTTGTGGGTCAAAGACAGACTGTTGACTGGGCTGTCAGATTCTGTAAGCCTATCATTAGCCTGGAATTTGCACAGGCCACACCTGCCTACAAACTCACTCTCTCTTACATGCACGCACACAAACACGCACTATAAAAGTCTTAAGCAAAAAAGAAAAACTCCAACAAAAAAACCCAGACAGTTCCTTAATTCTGTGTTCACAGAAAAGTGCATCCTACATTAAAAAAACCCTCTTTGCCAACCTCTTCTTGTCATGTCAAACCCTGCGCTCACTCATCTTCGTCTGGATGAGTCTTACCAGTAGAACTGAGTGGTATCCAGCTACCCATTACTAACAATCAGAGGAGACACGTTTTCTTCTTTGTAAATTCCAAACCAGAAAGTGACTCACAGGAAGTACAGATTAACTTTTTTTTTTAAACTGTGAAGACATGGACGTTATTGTCCACACACTTCACCCATATATGTCAGCACATGCTATGAATGAACACAATTGATGAGACTTATGTGATGCTTATGCATATCCTGTGCAAAAAAGCAAAGTGTAATTAATCTACATTTGCACATTGCTGCAGTGCCGAGGCTTCAGCAGCATGGTATTAAGGAGGAATGTAAGTTGATGAAATACTGCACAGTAACTGTTTAACAGGTCATTGTAAAACTCTTTTGAAGACGACAGTCATTTTCATAACCACATAGGAACTAGACTTTTGGAGGCATCCTAACTGATTCTTTCTCTAACCAGCACTGACTGCAGCACATCAGAGCAGGGTCACTGTAATAGCAGCCTTAAGGTTTCTAGCTCAAAGACGCCGCAGCAGACAACTCAAACTGCAGTGCTGTTAAAAAAAAAATATAATCAGCTTGACACCACTGACACCTTCACCTCAAACTTCAAATGTCTGTGGCTGAATTCAGACTGCAGAGAAAAGGGTTTCAACTCTGTTTTTCCCCCTTTTGCTCTTATGCGACTCTTAGTGAACTTTTTTTTATTACAATGTGAACAACACAAATCACATTTGACATCTAATATTCTCACGTAGCAGATTTTCATTTTTCCAACTTCTGTGTGTGGTTGTAAATCATATACAGGTCAGATTTTTCAGGAGTGTGACCACGTCACAGCGAAATCGAATACAGCTCATTTCCCATCACAGCTACGAGACTTCAGTAACTTCAAGGCAATATCAAACACGCTTCTGCACTTCTTAATGAGCATTTCCATTAAATTCCTTTCAGTATCTGGTGGCATTTTCTCACTTTGCAGCATTTTATTTGTCTTCGTGTTGCATACGTGCTAGGAAATTAGCGAGAATGGTTTCCTGTTGGTTTGATTCGCTTGTGTTTTCTTAAGTTGCAATGCACTGAGCTCTCAGGACCACGGTAAAAACACACATTTAAGTGCAATAGTGTTTTCAAATCAAATAATTTAAGAGCTTAAGTATATTTATGTGTGTTGACACAATGATAAACTTTTTAAAAAATGAGTCCAAACTAAGTGATTACACTTTCTGAATACGGAATTACGACAGCATGCAAAAAGACGGCAACTAAACAAGACATCTTTTCCTTACAGTGAGCACTGACACAATGCACCATACACAACCTCTCAGAAAAGCACAAAATAAATCCAACAAGAACACGTCAAACTTCCTTAAATGTAGCTGCTTTTCCTTTATTGCTGCAAAGAGGCATGTTCAGGGCTGCACAAATGCGCTAGTCTTTAGACATTTTTGTTTACCCCACACAGCTGCTTAAATCTAGCCAACCATACAGAAGCAAGACAAAGTAAATCTCAATTAAATGCACTGTGACAGCATCCGTAGTGTGCATGTGTCAGTTGTGCATGGGTGTGCTTTACCAGCAGCCTTTCCTCCTGCTCCAGCCACCTCTGATCCTCCTCCATCTGCTGCTGTTGTATGATCAGCTGTTCCTCCATTAACAGGCACTGCTGGCCTACACACTGCTGCATGTCTACTGCCCTGTCCTACACACACACATACACACACACACACATCCACACACACAAACGTGCAACAGAAAGTCAAGCATAGCATAACAGACATGCACACCAGCACGGGGACACACAGCCAGACATGGAGATGAACACACATATACACCAGACTGATGAGAGGCTGAACTGAGGTGGTGGACGCAAATACTAAAAACAACTGAGGTGTCAGGGGGGTGTTTCTGTGAAAAAAAACTGGTGTGGAAACTGGAAAACTTTTGCAACCCATTAAAAAAAACAACAACAGTGTGACTGGTGTGTAACTGCCTCCACAGAAGAAACAATATGTTTGTCACACTTGAAAAGATGATTCGTGGCCACTAGTAGAGTTTCAGGTTGTCTAGGTAACCTTTTAATGTATTTATTAGCCTGTCAGGTGTTAATCAATGGTATCCTGTCCTCTCAGTGATTTCCACTTCAATTGCTTTTTTATTTTGGGACTCGCTTTACACTGAAAGCAGAGTTTTCTTGAAGTTGCTGAATTTGAATGCCTTTCTATGACCTCTGGTCACATGACTGCGTTTCACTTATTGTATACATGTAGCGTAACAGCCAGTGACCACAACCAACAAACAGCACAAAACTCACATCACAGCTTAAAATGCTTCTTTCCCTCAGCTATGAGATCACTGAACTCTCAAGGGGATAATTAGATGAATTTTTCTATGACTGTTGATTTTTGGACAAATGTCCTTGTTATTCTATTTGTTTATTATATAGGTTTTTTTGTTTTTTGACATCATAGTTTGCTAATTTGTGCCTGCGTCACATCTTAGTTGAGTTTGCAACTAAATTTCCCTTTTTGTGTATTAATAAAGTTGTCTGAGTCTGATTTCAGAGTGAGTGAGTGAGTGAGTGAGTGAGTGAGTGAGTGTGTGTGTGTGTGCGCGCATGTCTATAAGAGTGAAATTAGAGTCCTACCTCCATCATAGAGCCCCACAGCGCCATATCCTGTCCGTGAGGCTGGGGAAGGAGCTGTGCGTGTGAATGGGTGTGGACATGGTGGCGGGGGTGTGTGTGTGCGTGGTGGGTGTCCAGCATTGCCGCCTGAGGTGGGTACAAGGCGCTAGGCACAGAGGGGAGTGTGTGAGGGCCTGGATAGCCTGCCATCTGAAACCGAAGTGAAGACAGGGACAGAGACACAAGGTTGTCCTTAATGTTTTGATTCTGAAAAATCTCAAGACGTTGATGCAATTATAGCAAGTACACATGCAGTGACAGAGCTGTTGAGTTCGTCTACATACCTGATAGTGTCCAGGATGCTGGGGACTGGGGTAAAAACCTTCACTTGAGCGAGGACTGGGATAGCCAGGTCTACTTGGCTACAGAGGCGGAAAATGAGAAAAAAAGGAAGAGAAAGACAGAAAGAAAGATCAAGGAAAGGTATTTTGAGATACAGAAAGACAGGTGGGAAAAGCAAAGGTGCAGTTATAACACTTTATATTTGTAACAATTATATTTTCTCCAAAGAAATGTTAGAAGACACTTCATTCAGACAATCAACACACAAACCCCCCCAGGAGCTGTTTGTGTGGCCGGGTTAGCTGTCAATCAAAACAGGGAACACCCACTTGGCTGCAAGTACAGCAAGCTGTTAGTCGAACGACTACAAACCACGACACCCATGGAGAACTGCTAGACAACTATGAGACAAT
The DNA here is from genome assembly GCF_965226115.1 of Aulonocara stuartgranti. Taxonomy (NCBI): domain Eukaryota; kingdom Metazoa; phylum Chordata; class Actinopteri; order Cichliformes; family Cichlidae; genus Aulonocara; species Aulonocara stuartgranti. Next base: position 22,768,961 of record NC_138947.1, read on the forward strand.
CTGCTGCTCACATGTTAGATGTGATGCAGGTGAGTTACATGTTCACCAAGACCTCTCTTTCAAGCACGCTTATGAACTATAAAAGCAAAAGGAGTTTAAAATATTCCCAATAAGCAGAACAATCATCTGCTCTGTGTTGTTGGCCAGAGGAGCAAAGTTTAGTAGAGATCAGCAGCTCTCTAACACAGGATACTCTTCCTCTCACTTGTAGTTTCAGCTAAAAACAGAAGTGCTTGGTGAACCCACGGTGTTGTTTCCTCTGCTGCTGGTTGATGCACAGTTGATGAACTGTTTTCTGGACACATTTTTTTCTTAATGATTTGAACTTCTCTAACACATTGAGCTCGTTTCCAGCACGGCAGTGTTGTAACCTCTACCTTCCACAGTCTCTCATAGTAGCTTTCTCTGGACCACACCTCCGACAGCAAGACGAGAGACAACGACACATGAAGAGGGAGGCAGAATGCAAAGAAAGGCAAAGTGGGATAATAAGGAGACAAGGAAAGAAAATAAAAATGGGAAAAATAAACAGAAAGGGAGGGGGAGAAAGGACAAAGAGAAGCAGACAAGACAAAGACACTGAAGACGAGACAAAAACTGGCTTCAAATGTTCAGACACAGTCAGGGCAAACAATGGAAACGTTCAGCCTGTTTGTGGACAGGCTCACACATGGAAGGGTTTACATGAACAAAACTATATCTTGGAAGGTTAATTTTCCTTTGGCAGTCAATCCACAGGGAGGGAGGTTTCCCTGGGAATACCCAAGATAAAAATAGGAAGATAAACACACAGGGACAGACAGATGGGAAATTAATCACACCGGCTAATAAAGCCAAACATTGGCTAATATCTGCAAAGCTTTGGGTGAATAACTGAATTTCATCATTAATAACCAAATAAAGAAAGGATTTTGGATTAACTGCACCACCTAATGTAAAAACATAATAGTTACAGGAGTTTAGACCATTTGAGAAACAAATAAGCTGATGCACTTCTGACGTTCATGCAGGTTCTGACCATTGCATCCATGTGCAACCAGCTAAGAGGTTTCTATGACCTTGCTCGAAGAGTTGCTTTGAATTGAAAAGGTTTATGTACATGAGCAGGAAATGCCTTCATAAACACCATAAACTTTTTTTGGTGTTTGAGGTAATTGTTATATAGCACTTAGCGTTTATATGAGATATTCAACTCAAGCAGCATCAAATAAAGCACATAGAGTTAAAAGCTCATAGTGGGCCACCACCATGGTACAATCCAAATCTGTTCATCATGTTAGTGTTTGTGAGCCTGTCCCTCTGAAAGTGCTGAGGTGAGATTTGGTCAGGCCCATAAGTATTTGGACAGTGACACAATTTCTAATATGTGTCATAAACATTTACAGGAATATTTTGTTAAATCCCTTGAATTAAAACTGGATTTGAAATCAACTGTGTTCCAAAAATGTACAGATCGAGCACTCTTAGTGGAGTGTTCGGCTAGTGCGCCTTTCGTGCTATTTACCAAATTTATATGCACTCTTTTCATCTCAGCTCCGTATGATAGCCTGAAAACATTTTTGCTGCTCTTCTCTTTATTTTCTTTAATCTAAATGAAACAAAAAAGGAGAAGGGGGGATAGATGTGGTTGAAATGAAAGATTTTTTGGTTTGAGATGCTGCTGATGTACGGTTCAGAGGTTCTGAAATCCAGTTACTACACCTTTGAACAGAGTGTGTCATTTAAAAATACAATTTCTGCACAGCACAGTTTGGAAAAACAGTAAGTGGAATTTTTATTTATTTATTTTTGAATCAATTCAATAATTTTGAGAGACATGCATTGTTACAAGTGTGACGCCATGGCAAAGCTCCACAAGAAAGGAGTGATTAAAGCTTTTCTCAGTGTAGTGATTCACACATTACCTAATAAACAAAAGTTCCCCAGTTCGATCTCAGGAGGACATATAATCATGTCCAATAACAGGAGCTGATCCTGGTTGTGGTGAGGATTGAACTTTTCAGCAAAGAGCCAAACAGGCCAATGTGAAAGCTTGTTCCTCGCTGATTTCTCACCTTTAGAGAAATTGTAGCCATATATATTTATTTTACAAGAAGCCATACACTTCAAGACAGAAAATATGTGAATGGTGTTTGTGTGCTGCCATGAGACTGACCTTTTACCCTGAAAACAGGATTACCTAGAGCTTGTGTGTACTACTACTACTACTGGCTGCCACCCATAACCTGGTTCAAGGTGACAGAGTGTACACATGTGACACACGCAGGCCTTTTACCCTCATCTGGTATTTATAGTTACGGTCTTCACATGTTCATCTAAACACTAGTACTTTGAATATCTTTTCTGCATAGATCTCACTTGAAAAAGATCTCAGTGAGACAACCTGATTTAATAATATTATGCAATAAAGGAATGTGATATAGTACAATGCATAAGCAGGTCCATATGCTTAGAGGGTATTTAATCACAGTGTGTTACTGTGTTACATTTGCCTCTGGACCTCACCAAAACTGATCAGATATTTGTGTTTTTTGATTTAACATGCACTCCACAGAAGTGTCATGTTTGTTCGATTAGTCAGTGTTAGCCCACTGGATTAAGGATTCGTTGAAGGCATTCCTGAACAAGCCAGAAATAGGGTGCATTAATCCGAGGACATGTCAAAACTATGCCCGACAGACGCAAACACAAATATATGTGGCCGCATTCAATCACAGAGTGCAGAGGACGTTTCAATGGCCTGTCCTGCGAGAACAAAGCATGCAAGCAGTCTTAGCATAAACCCATGGAAAAAACTCCCTCCTGCACAGTAATTATGATAATGGTCTAAAGATTAGAGTTTTACTTCTCAGTGGAGAGTATTAAAAAATGCTGCAACTCTCATCCCACTTTATGTTGAAAATGGAATTTAGATTGTGAAAATCAATGTTCACATAAAATAATGTTAAAAAAAAGTAACTATTTACTTATGTTGAGCTACCCAACATGCATCACTAATGGGACTGTTGCAGCGTTTTTCTTTTTCTTTTTTTAAATACGTGCACTCACATTTGTTCCTGTTAGTAGAAAAGCTTTAGTGTAGTTTAGCAGCACACCACCTGCCTTCAATGGTGTAGACTTGGGTCTTTCAGAGCAGAGGATGGAAAAAGGTACGTGGGTAGTTATGGGGAGGTTATGCATTTGGCTGGATGGGTGAAGGTGGGTAGAGGACAGATTACAGGCAGATGCTACTGTGTGTGGGGCAAGAGGGGGGAGCGGGGACTTCTCACATGACTGCACAGCAGGATGGCAGGTCTGGGCGTCAGAGTGCAGTTGGAGTGGAGTACTGCGATTAGTCTGACGGTGGGTATGAGAGCTGCTGTTTCTGTGCAACTGCAGGGTCTTAAGATCAAAATTTGACTCGGGCTGGATGCTATGGAGGGTGTGGGGACAAACATCTGACGTGCTGAAGGGCAGAGAGTTAAAGTTGGGACTGGACTGTGAAAGGAAAGGAGAGAAATGCCGGGGATGGAAGTGGGTGTTGTTTGACTTTGAATGGGAGGAAGGGAGCAGGTGGCTGTTAGTAGGTGGATTTGTCTTTCGTGGGCAGCTGCTGCTGGACAGGCTGTCCAAATGTGTGTGAAGTGGAAAAAAGACAGTTTGTTCTTGAACCAACAGGGAGGAGTAAGATTTGAATTCACTATTTAACTCTGGGTTGCAGGGAGACAAAGAGCTGCTGTAATAACTGCTGTTTTGAGGGGGTGACTCAGGCTGAGGGCTGGGAGAAGAGGAAAAATGCTGCAGACGTTTTAGAGATGATAAGTTGAGAGGATAAGTGGGAAGGTGAGGATGAGGGTTCCCAGTGCAGAGGGAAAGCTGCGAGGCAAAGCACTGTTTTTGATGGCAGTGAAGATGAGAAGGAGCAGAAACACAATCCATACTGAAGGTGGGCTGCAGGGAGGGACGACGGCTGGGCTGCAAACAGAAACACAAAGGTAGAGGAGGGACATGTCGAAATAAAAGTGTCACAGTGTGACAGCCGGGAAGAGATAAAGCATAGACAGAGATGTACACAACTGTATCCTAAGTCATGCAGCAAATAAGCTTACAGATTGTACTCAAACCAATCCTAAAAAGTTGATTGTGTTCATCTGGACGTAGCGTTTTCAGTAGCAGAAACATTTTATTGCTCATCCAACTGACTTCTTCACTTCACTACGTCCAGATGAACAAAATAAACTTTTTAAGATTCCCTTACCTGAATGATTGAGCATGCATCAAGATTCCCAAACCAACAGCTTCAATTCATTATGTTGCCAATGAACCAGCTGTTTACTGGCAAACAAAACTAGCCTGACCCTAACCCTTTAAAAAAAACATATCTCCATCTCATGAACTTCTGCTCGAGACATCTGGCTTTCATTGCAGTCGAAGGAAGCAGTTAAATCAGATGCTAACAGCAGGGTAGCATAAGGCCGTAAGTGAGGATAAAGCAACCAGCAGCTGAGGCAACAAGCTGTGAGGAGTAATGGTAGCAGTTGGGGGCTGGGTTTATGGATTAGCAAACAGAACAGTTAAAGAATTGTGCATTTGTGAGAAAAAATAAGAGACAAGTCTGGTTTTCAGATTGGATGATGACAAAGTAAAAGGAAAAGAAGAAAGAAAAAAGTTTTCTCTTCTTGCTCTTGTCTTGTGTAACAGGGTTTGGTTGTGGTCACGCATTTGCACAGTCATCACAATCATCATAGTGAAAAAGCATAATAGGAAACTCTGGCATCACTGAAATACAAACGGCGATTTGAATGCAGAAAGAAAAATCAAAAATCAAAGACTATATCAAGTTAATCCATTCCTTCCTTTTCAGTGTTAGCATTTTTACAAGGAGGGACGTGGTCACACACACACAGACACACACACAGACACACACGGCACTCCTTGAAAAGTCTGTATGAAAGAGCTTAAATCTTTTTGTTTTGACTTCTGCTATGACTCGTCTGACTGCATCACAAGGGTGCAAACGGACAAGTCATCATGTGAAAAGTGTTAACATAAACTTGCTGATTTCTCCTCTTTAGACTTAACAGTGCTTAACACTTAGATATTTGGGTAATACAACAAGTTGGAAACAAACCTATCACAAATCCAAAAGAAAGAATACTAAAAGTCTGTAATTGTGGCTATAAAGCACTCAGTGTTTGCAATGATCAGGGTGTCAACAGCACAGAAAACACCACTGTGCACTCGTACGAACACAAACGCACAGACACACAAACACATGTGGTGTGGTAGTGTCTTACTTTTGGTGGTGCTTCATCAGACCCTCCAGAATCCCACGAAACAGTGACCTGTCTCCTCATCTCCATCCTGTTTCTCTCCTTCTGCTGGACCTTCTCTTCCTCTAATATTGTGCTAAAAGAAAGAAAAACAAACAGCAGGGTACTTGCATACACTCATACTCAATGATGCATAAGCACATATGTAAATAGGCAGGGGTGACTCTGTCACAAATATGATAACAAACACTTGAGCCTGTTTATTAGAATGCAGTCCCGTGTTACAGAGGTCCCTGGTATTTAACTGTGAATAATGATGATGTCCATCCACGTGCAGCATCCAGAGGCACGTAAATGAAACAGTTACTCCCACTGCTGCAGAAAAAAGGCTTTTGCATTCAGTGTAGAAATTTTATCTCCGCTCATATAAACGCATGCTCTTAGACTAACACACAATTCCCACTTTTTAGGGTCTTTCCCCACTGGCGATTCTTTACAAGCACGCTGCTGGCTTAAGTGGTTTTCTGCCTCCCCCTGTAAATATGAAAACTTGCTGTGAACCCCATTTAAAAGGCACACACTGTCCTCAGTATTAGTTTTATTACACTGTGCTGTGTACCCACTAAAAGTCATGCATTCCTCGCACTCTGTTTGTACAGACTCTCCAAGCAAAAACTACTTAAGTGAGAGTAAAATCAAATATCATTTTGTTATGAAATGCCCTACTGCTGCTTCTTTATGCCTCCACAGTTTATCCCACATAAATCACTCTCATGGGGCAGCTACTCTAACGCAACAAATTGAATTTATTAGAACTTTTGCCTAATAAAAATCATCACCGTCTCTCAATTTTCAGTCTTTGTCAGTTCTTTGCTGGCCAACTGTGCCAGCTCGCTAAAGCACTTAATCATTGACTCGCATTGCTTAAGAATGGACTGAATCACTCACAGTTTAAGAAACATCCCACGCCCCAAACCCAACATTTTTAGGTCTAGCGTAGCCAAAGATACCACATTGAATTTAAGCGATAAAATTACTGACCCGTTTCCTGGGAAAGCAGCAGTTAGATGAAGCCAAGCCCCGAATCCCAGAGGGAGAGCAGATGGTTTACTCTTTTTACAAAACAGAAAACTGAACTTCTATTGAACAATCCAGCACAGCACCCTCTCCGCACCGCCACGTGCTCTTTCTGCTCGCCTTGCCTCAACAAGGGCAGGCGCTATTTCTAGCAGCATCGTTACGCTGTTCCTGTTCTGTTGTCTCGTCGATTGTTTGCGTGTCCTTGCACCTGCCCGAGTCAGTCTCCAGTCTGCTCTGCTTTTCCATCACACTCGAGATCCCTCTGACACACTCAAACACGGCGTAAACATAGACTTGTGTGAACCGACAGTCAGCAGCTTGATTATTGAGCTTTAAAACCCATTATTAATTACAATTATCTAAACTTACAGTAGAGGCAATCCTTACTTTACTCAGCTAAAGACCTCAGATAAAGTTAAATCCTTTAGCACCAGTTTTTCAGCAGTACCTTTTACTTCATAATAATAAACAGTAGTAATCCCAGCATGAACAAATACAGATACAACACACACAATTACTTTGCTAAAACTAAACAAAACAACCTAACTGTTCGCGATTGATTTCCCAGTCTTTCTCTGATTATATATTTAATGTGTGTGCTTTCTTTTTTAATGTAAGCAGTCAGCAAATGAATCTGCCAGTCTTGCTTAGCAGTTGAACAGTAAATGACATCGCATACATGCAACAGCAATACCATCAACACCTGGCAACATCAACACAGACCGTCTCCTACCCCCACCTGCACTGCACCACCTGGAATAACAAGGCCTCCTCAGTTTATTTACGCAGGCCCTGCGGACTACATATTCTTAGGGTTTCGAGCAACACATTGCTCTTAATCTCACATACTCTAGTTCTCACCTGAGAGCTCCCAGTATGACCACGACTGAAGATTATCAGGATACTAACATACATATGGCATCATGATGACTTGATGAGTGTGAGACTTTGCTCAGTAAAGTCTATAGTCCATATTTAAATCCTCCATCAAAAAGGAGTCACTGCTGTCACAGCATATTTATGCTTTTGTGAACGAGCCAAGTTCTCTAAAAAACAAAATACTGGCAATAAGCCTTCAGACTGAAACTCTGAAGACAAAAACGTCAAAGAGCATCAAAGAGGAACGCCAGAAGAACAACTCTGGTCAAAGGGATACTAATACAAGCTCCTCTAATAGCTGATTATATGCTAAATGAAAAGAGTTCTTCAAAGCCTGACATCACAACACTTAGAAAAGTCAAATGAGATAGAAGTGCAAAGAGATCAGACAATACTCTACCTTAGGGGAAAAAAAAAGTGTCCACATCCGCCCGAGCACCTAGGAAGAATTAAAGCAGCCACTAGATGGGTGATGGCCCGACAGCAGTCAGCACTAATACTTTACTGAAGGTCACCGTGAACTGCAGAGGATATTAGCATCACTAGAATCACAATGCCTACTTCTTCATATGGGATTGCATAAACCTGCTCTGTTGCAGCTCAGATACGTTTCGCTGCTGGGATAACGCGATCTGATCTTCGTAGGCTAGCTTTGACCGTGAGGAGTGCAGCGTTGCAGTAACTCTGCTCGGCTTTTTCCATTCTTCTTTAATTCTATCTGTCTTCTCTCTCCCTCACTCTCTCTCTCTCTCCCTCTGTTCTTTGGTAAGCTGTGGCTCATGGCAGCTGCACACTGTGTAAACACACACACACACGCGCACGCACACACACAGACACACACACACACTAGTAGTAGCTGAGAGTTGCATATTTGGCAGCAGGGACCTATAATTGATATTATGATATAAAAGCCAGCCAGACTGAAAGTAAACCAAATCGTATAACCTTATATGGCTCCACTTTCTCCTATTAATAGCCAGTGACCACGTCGAACATGGTCAATATTGACTTGGTAACCAAGACACTGGCTGAGGCCCACCGAGGGCTCCTTCGCTCTCAGCCATCCCAATTTGAATAAATGCACTTAATTTTGCCCGCTTAGCAGCCACACTGCACATGCACTTTTCCACACTATGTTCTCACCCTGTTAAAACATACAACCGCAAACATATGGAAGCATGTGTCAAAGTAACGAGCGGATTTCTGCGACGTGAAGGCCTCCAACTTGCTCTGAGCCAAAAGGAGGAGATGGTAAAAAAAAAAAAGCATAAGTCAGGGGGGGGGGGGGGGGGGGGGTGCTGGAAAAGGTGGTAAAGGGAGCCTAACAGAAGCAGAATTACAGGAGAAGCAGGAGAGCTGACACTGAGAAAAGTGGAGGTGGAATGTGAGGTGTGAGTCATGCTGGTTTTAAGCAAAACTCATAAAACCACAGGAGTTAAATATGCGCCCTCATTTTCCTGTTTCTGTGTAAGAGAGTAAAAAAAGGTTAAGGTAGAGAGAGAATGTGCACGCTGAAGGAAACAATGATGGCATCTTGTTCCGCTGCTGCTGCATGCTCCACATGTTTCACACAGTAAGAATGTGACTTAAAATGTATAAGGTACACAAACTAAGTGCAATATGTTTTGTCAGGAGGGATTCAGTCAGTTGTGGAAGCTTAGCTGTCATGAAGAGTTCATGAAATGACTAAGGAGGGCCTGTCTAGACTAAATAACTGATAGCAGCGCTTGCAGACTCCTTTCATAGCTCTCTTAAAGACTAATTTCCTGTAGACTATATGCAAAGGACAAAAATAAAGGCGAAACAATGTTGACAAATTAACCTGAACTCTATCTGCAGCATGTTCTATTGTTAAGTGACACCTGGAGAACCAATGTCACGATTACGAGAAACAATGAGGATATTACTTCAATGAATATGTATACCAAGCATCGTCTTTATAGATTTTAGAGGTTCAGACTGCACTCTAATAAAAGTTTCATATCAGTCTTCCTAATCTCATAATCCATTTCTTTCATTTCCCATAAGGGGCAATGCTGAAACATCGTTTCCAAAAAACTGCAGGTCTGTTCATGCCAAAAGATTATGAACTGTTGAGTAATGACGGGTGGGTAAAGCATTGTCCTTACTAGCCTCTACCTAACCCCACTGTGTAGCACAATGAAAGAAAATATTCATAGTATATGTGGTAATAGAAGAGTCAGATTAAACTAAAGCTCCTGATCTGCTACACAACGCCGAGCAAGAGGTCTTAAAAAGTGCTGTAAAGCATGAACATACTGTAGCTTAAATAAATAATTTCAACTTGTTTGTGTGGCTGTTTTTCTGCATGTGATGGCTTATAAATTCAGTCTCTTTCTTTGACTGTACCTGAAGATGATGACAGCTGACATGGTGACCAGATTATAGGCACACCCCTCTACCTGAGACTGTGCAACTGTAATGTCTTGATAAATGATAAATGGTGAATATATTCGAGCCTTCCCATTAATAAGAGACACACTAGTCTGGGGCTCGGACTCGGGGAATTTTAAAATTACCAGCAGTGATGTCTGGTACTGCCTTATCTGATCGCAACACGCCCGGGATTTCGCGGAAAATGCGATCTATCCTTGCAAAACCATCTCCAGGCAAAATCTAGTAATGAAGCCGTGATGTATCATCTAACAAGGAAAGGCATGACTGAAGTTGCTTACTTGTCTCTGTCAACATCACAACTCTGTTACCATGGCAGCCATAAAGTCATCAGCCCAAACAGAATGCAAAGTGCACCCTGCTTCATACCTGAACAGGTTTGTGTTACATCCTGAGCAGTAAAGGACCCTTTTGTGTGCACTCAGTTAGGCTGTGAAGACTATTAATATTGTCAGTTGGATATCCTCTCACTGGTAAAAAAAAAAAAATAAAAAAATAAAAATAGGTATCTGAAAATATGTAAACAGTATACTTTGTAACATATCAAGAGAAGTTGTAATACTTGCTAATACTAGCATTATCCTTAGTGCTGATTAGTTGCAGAAGCTGTCTGTGCATATATATAAACTCAGGGAAGGAGGACCATGGAGGCTCCCTCACTTTCATCAGCACCAGTATTATCATTCCGTTGCTTGTATGGGTTTACAGCTGGATCGTTTCATCCTCTTTGAGCCATGGATTTAGGGACTCTGACAGGTGGTCAAAATGACCTGCTCAAGATCAAACTGAGCATCAGAATAAGGAGGAAAGTTGATATGTAGGATCTTTTACTGACTTGTTGATGCCAGAGGTCAGAGGAGAATTGCCAGACACTTTGAGCTGAAAGGAAGGCAAACCTAACTCAAATAGGCACTCGTTACAACAAAAGCACAATATGTTGATGGGCTACAGCAGCAGAAGACCAGACTGGGACTTATGTTAGCAATTCACACAGGCTCACCAAAATCGGACAATAGAAGATTGAAAAATGTCACCTGGTCTGATGAATCTTGACTTCTGCCAACATTTGGATGGTAGGATCAGAATCTGCCGTAAACAACATGAAATCATGGATCCCTCCTTGTATCTATAGAGGCAACTCACTGTCAACTATATATATTTAACTTTGTGCAATGTACTGGAAGTTATTTGCACATATTAGAGCCATTTCGTTATATTTTATTACTTTGTAACAGATTGTAATATTTCATTACTGTCTCTGGGATTTATAAAGTATTGTGATTCAGGCTGACTGTGATGTAATGATGTAATAGTGTGGGGAAGTTTTCATGGCACACTTTGAGCCCCCTTGGTACCAATTGAGAAATTGTTGCCCATGTTGATCAAGATCAAGACAGTTTTGAAGCCAAACCAGCGGTACAGCATACCTAATGAAATGCCAGTGAGTGTGTGCTGGAATACAAATGTTACCTATAAAACTAGTCTACGAGACCTACAAACTTGTTTAAACAAGCCAGAAAAGAAATACCTAAGCTTGAATGAACAAAGAATCTTTCTTGGCACCCACAGACATTTTCACAAGTCAGACTGTCTGTGGTTAATATTTCATTTTGGTCTGATGTTAAGTCATCAAGAAAAACAGAAAACTACAAGACCACAGTATGTTTCAGACTTTCAAAAGTGCATCTACAGCGTTTCCTCGTTTGTCCCACTGCTAGTGACACTGCCGTGATTACAACAGACTGAGAGTGACACCTGCTGTCAAGCAAGTGTAAAAATACTGACGGCCCCAGTGGTGGTCCTCAGCCTCCTAGAAGGTGCAGCTATGGTAATCAAAGGTGCGTCTTGAGTTATAGCATTCAATAGATTCTCAGAAAACTTGACCTCTGATCTTGAGGTCACTGAGTTTTAAACGTTTCTAAAAATTTTAATAGATACACCTGTGGTATCAATTTGCAGAAAGTAGAACAGAAAAACATCCACTGGATTTCACAACACATTTTCACCTATAAATGACATAAAAGTACTTTTACCTTTTCAATGTATTCAGATTACCTATTGTTATTTTTTATAAATCCAGATGGCAATTGGCAATTTAAATTTACATAAAGGTTCTCTTTCTAATACGATAATGTAACAACTAAGTAAAATAAATGTGCCACTGCAGTCATTCTTCAGCTTTCTTCACCAATATCATTTAAACCAAAGCTTACTAAAAAGGACGTGGATGGTACACATGAAGTTGGGTAAAAAATACTGACGGATCTGAAATACAAATATTTGTGCTTCTTTGGATTCTGACCCTATATACATGCGTCCTGCCAGCTCACGTGCTGTAGGTGCCACCCTTTTTGTACAGCTGAGTCTACTCTAATAAGTACTACTCTAGTAAGAGTATTTAAGGCTAGAAAAAGGGGATCTGTAGAGCCGCAGAGCATTTTTGTTTCGCAGCTAGTGAGCTGTGTGTGGTGGCTGCTTACTCCTGCTCTGTGGGCAAGTGTGTGTGTTTTGGTGATTTAACCTTTTTGACTTTTCTGATTATTGACCAATTCCTGGGTTTGTTTGTTTGTTTTAACCTTTTTTTAAAGGTGACAGCAACTTGTCTGTTTCTTTCAGTTTAATTAGGAACAAAAATATTAATAAAACCTTTTAATTTAAGAATTCTGACTCCACATCTCCTTTTGTTTTTGTTTTTTAACCCGACACCTTTTGTGACTTTTTAACAAATGGAATATAACATGTTATCAGCATAACACCACGCCATCTTCAGACTTATTTACATCTGTCAGAAGTGGTGCCAGTGGTAAACCTGCATGCTGTTGGGCTCTGAGCACAGGTCCTGCTAAAGGACATTGAGCCCTCATGATACCATAACGGAGTCCAATCCTTTCATTCTGATTCAGATGGTCTGTTTAGGATTAGCCTGCTCAAGGTCATTGTAAGGTTCTGCTCCTCCTGTTCCTCCATGCATAAAGGAGCAGATACCGGTCCTGCTGCTGACGGTCCTGTAACAACCTCCCTCCTGGTATCTGCTCTAGATTTGAGACTGTGCTCAGAGACAAACCTTCTCAGAATGACACATATGGATGTGCCATGTCGCTAGAGCCGGACTACCTGTAACCTGAATGGTCTGTGGCCACCGCCACAGACCGTTTTGTTTTTGTTATCTCGATCTCTGAAGTTTAACTGACTATGTCATTGTCTTCATGACTGTTTCACTCATTTCTTTAGGGTTTAATTGAGACGTGTCTATAAAGTAATGATGGTTTAAGGTTCCTGCAGCATAGTTCATTCAAGCATTCAAACAAAAAAATCAATTTGCAGAAAATCCACACTCAAAGTGCCTCACACACAGTCACACACAGTCTCTCAGATCACACGCCACTGACCTCAGCTGTGTTTTAAGTTCATTAAAGCGTGGCCTCTTGCTGGGATCGTACGACCAACACTTTGTCATCAAGCTGTAGAGAGTAGGAGGACACTGAGGGGGCATAGCCAGTCGCTCGCCATTCTCTATCCTGCCTATGACATCGTTGTTCTTCACACCCTGGAAAGGCTTGATGCCATACATCAGAATCTCCCACATGCAGACACCTAAAGAAAGACAAATAACGTGAGTGAGAATGAGACAGCTACAGCCTACAGGGGTCGTAAAGCAAAGACACAAAGCAAGGGTAAAACAGAAGCAGACTGGAGCGGGACAAAACTGAAGCAGCACAGACTTAAAACATACCAAACATCCAGACATCACTGGCTGTAGTAAATCTTCTGAAGTTGATGGATTCTGGAGCCATCCATTTAATAGGCAATTTACCTTTAGATGCTGAAAAACAGAAATGAAGAAAACTGTGTCACACTTCACTGATCAGGTCTGCTATGAATAATAATGGAGCTTCTCTCTGCCGGATCACAAAGAAAGTAAGACAAAGGTGGCGATGCTTTTTTACATACCTTTATAATAAGAGCTATCCTCCATGTATCGCGACAGCCCGAAGTCTCCCAGCTTCACACAGTCAACCGTTGATACCAGCACGTTCCGCGCTGCGATGTCTCTGGAGACGTCAAAAAGGAATTAGAGGAAGAGAAAAACTCACTGATATAATTTTTTCTATTCAAATTCAGTGGTCGCATTCATATCTAACATGCGTTTTCTTTTTTGACAGAACAACAGTGTTTCAGTCCAGTAGGTGACAACGCCACCTACTGGAATTATATTTATTTAGTAATTATGAATATTTTGCTATATTATTTCTGTATGGCTCTTTCCTACCTGTGTACAAATCGTTTGCTCTCTAGATACGCCAACGCTGTGCTGAGCTGGTAAGAGTACAAGATGAGAGTAGCCAGATCCAGACTGTATTTCCTCACCTGAAGAAACGACCGAAGCTGTGTAGAAAAACACAGGGAGATACTATATAAATAAAGCTGAAACGAAACACAATGAGAAAACAAACCAGAAAGCATATACATGAGTTAATGTATAACACCCATAATATTTAACCCTGGGGAATGTGAGGAAATAACTGACAGAAAAGTGTTTATCATCTGATCTGTTCTTAAACAAACACACAACAGGGTTACAGGTCACGTCTCAAAAACTCTGATCTAATTTATAGTTTCCAGTTTTTAAACAAATATAGAAAACAGCAGGGCTCACATACCACATGCACAGGGATGTAACTGTGCTTTACACAGATGCAACTTATACATATTCTTATTAGTGTCATACCTCTCCAAATGTACAGAGCTCCATGATGATCCAGACTGGATTCTCAGTGATGACTCCCATCAGCTTCACTATGTGAGGATGATCAAACTGACGCATGGTCACTGTAAGAAACACAAGAGGGAGGAGTCAAACAATTCCCCAAAAAGAAACCTTTTTTAAAAACTATTTAGAGGGTACTATGATTTTACTGCTATGAGGTCAGCATCTTACGTGCTTCTTGGAGAAATTTTTCCCTGACACTGTCTGATGTTGAGTTTTTGCACGTCTTCACTGCCACAGACAGAGCTGGGTTCTCCTGCAGGAAACGCATCCAAACAAGCAAAATCAGCATCATTTCAACACCAACACGCACCATATTCACTGTCTGCTCCACAGAAGTCACAATCAAACTCTAAACAGTTTGCAGTTTTCACTAAAGGGCCTTTAAAATAAATACTGTTACCTATTAAATTTGTTCTACAAGACCATCCCTTTATGCTTCTCTGGTACAAATGCTTTGACTGTGCTATGTGTCGTTACTGTGATATGACTGAATCAGTTTAGCCTCTCTTGAAAGTGAGTGTGCAGAGAGAGCGCGAGAGAGCAAAGACAACAAACGTACCGGGCTGATGTAAATTCCTTGGTGGACGTCTCCGAACTGACCCTCGCCTATGCAGCGTCCCAACTCGATACGATCCCGCTGAATCTCATAGTCCCGCGCTGGATGCACAAAATAAACACGAACACACACACAGATGAAAATGAACAGAGTAAGCCTTCAGATCAAAACATACACAGATTAATGTCCACACACTGGGCTTGCATTAACCAAGCTTGTCAGAGCACTTTATAGTATTTTTACAGCCTGTCTAAACAATCTGTAGGTTAAACAGCTTAAATACGCATGTTTGAGGTTAGTTTCAGACCACACCATGGAAATAAATTGAATTCTGTCAGATGCAATATTTCAAAAATCTGACCTACTCTGACAAGCTTGAATTTATAAACAAGCTCACCATCAACAGCATGCAACAAGAGCATCAGCAAACCACAGCCAGACATGCCATGTAACACAGACAAACAGGAGCCAATTACAATGAGCATGAATTTCTATGTTGATTCAAATGTAATATGGATAAAGTCAGGTGGTATATGGTGAAAACTCTCAAAAGGCTCACAGGCCAACAGAAAACCTGTTGCTTTTGCTCGGGACGCAGATCACTGGAACTGTAGCAGCTCAATATTCTTTGTGTTTTCTGTCCAAAGTGGTTGGTAAAAATGAGTTTTTTTAATCTTTTGTTTTAGGTTGGTCTGTGAGATGCAGGCTGTTGAAAGCTGACGTTTCCTCATGACACTGCTGACCTGACTTTGTCCATGTAATAAGCTTATGAATAAAGCACACGTGAAGCCATAAAGGTCACTTTACTGTATTCTCTGCACTTTTATGACAATCATGGCTGTTCAAGCACATGGGCGACTTTTAGAGACAAAAGTTTCTGGGCAGTAAAACGTAGCAGCGATGACCTCAATGTGGAAACAGGCTGCATGAAAAAGGGAACCCTAATTATTGCTTTTGCTCTGTTCTCTGCCTCTAAATGTCACCCGTGTGGCTGACGCTTTCAAAAGTCCAGTGTTAAATAATGCAGTAAGACTATCCTGTTTGTTAGTAGTCTGGGTTTAAAATGTTCCAGCGTATAAATGTATGCATCTATTTAAAGCCGTCCCTCTCACTGCACTTACTCCTCCAGGCAAAAATTGCAATAAGGAGGATGCTCTGAATCAACTTGCCTGGTTACAAAAATATTTCTGAACACCTGCCATGTTTCTGTTACTCTGAGCAGTGAATAGTGTTTTAACAGCGGTCGACTGTTTATATTATTATTGATTTTTCTGCAGAGTAACCTAAGCTCATTCTCAATTTGTTCCACCTTTTAAACACAGACAAAAACAAGATCCAAGTCCATTTGGGTTGTCTCACTTCTGAAGCTACCACCAGTTTAGCAGAAAGTCACAGCACATCACACATGAGCAGAGGGGTGTTTGGTGGTGGGGGGAGGAGGAGGGGGGTCCAATCAACAGGGTAGAGGTACAGACAGAAACTTTTTTTTTTCAGTCACAAGCAAACGTAAAAGGGTCACAACAACCACCAAGTCAAAGTGCCATCACAGTACAACCAGAGTTATGGTACTTTTTCAATCATTACCTTGGTCTAGTCCATAGTATTCTGGGAAAATGGGTTAGTGATAAGAGACAGAAATAGCTAGCTGTGAGTACAGAGAGCCACATGTTGTTACTGGAGTCTCTACTAATTAGGTCAGTGTTACTTCAACAGCTGCAGCGAGTGTGAGTGTAACAGTGATGCTGATGGATTAGAGCTACTGTAAGTCAGAAACAGTGTTATCACATTAAATAACTAATAGGTAAGACAAATAGATAAAAACCTTCCACTGTATAACTGCTGCAGTGATTCATATGTTTTGGTGGTCGACAGGTTATTTAACTCTATTTAACCTTAACTCAGTAGCTTTTAATGTCTTAAGAAACCATATCAGAAAAAAACATCCCGGGGTCTTTAAAAAGCTGTTACTCAGTTTCAGGGTCAAGCTCCTTGCCTGCTTCAAGCAGATTATTAAAACTACTAAAACTGGGTTAAGAACTGTTCAACGGATTAAAACCTGGAAGGACAGCTGTGAAACATCACCAGAGGAATGTGGTCAGGAGAAAAAAAAAATCTTGAATATGATGTTTAAAAGTGAAAGTAAGAGCATTTCCACACGCACAATGTGAAGAGAACTCAAGGGACCAGTGGTAGTGACTTGCCAGTGAAGCTAATTTGAAAAAAGGCTTCAGTTTGGTGGAGAGCACAAAGACTGGACTCTGGAGTAATGAAAAAAGGTCATGTGATCTAATAAGTCCAGGTTTACCCTGTTCCAGAGTGACGGGTGCATCAAGGTAAAAAGAGAGGCAGATGAAGTGATCCATCAATCACGTCATTGTTTTGCTTACTATAACAGTCCGTGGGCGCACTGTTATGATCTTGGGCTGCTTCAGTTGGTCAGGTGTAGGCTCTGCAACATTATGTGCCCAAACAATGAGGTTAGCTGGATCTACTGAACGACCTGACAATGTCAGGATTCACTGGGATCAAAGCGGGAAAGAGCAAGCCTAAACCCTGATAACAGTCTTTGGGATGTGCTGGAGAAGGCCAGTCCGACTCTTCCATCGTCAGTACAAGATCTTGGTGGATAATCAAAGGAACACTGGCTAGAAATAAATGCTGTGATATAGCATACAGGCCCGACAAGCCCACAGCACATGTCATCACTAGCTATATTAGAAAGGTGCAAGTTACAAAGCAAGCAACTTGCTAGCCAAATAGTGAACTGCTTGGAAACCTGCCGTTAACACAACCAAAATACTTATTAGCACACTCAAACTACCCAAGTACCAACATAAACAGCTGAACTTGACCTTTTTGGAGAAAAAAAACAAAAAAAGCTGAATGAGCCACTTGCAGTTCTGATGCAAACGAATGTTTCAATGCTTTTTGAGATTAGTAAAAAGCATTGCTGCTGTAGTTATTACTTTGGTACTGTGTTTACATGTGTAAGTCCAGAAGACTGAACTACAAAACTATAATTTATGAATGATCAAAAAGCAAAGCCATGTTGGGATTCAGCTGCATTCTGCTTACATGGAACGAGTGCTTACGATATTCAGGCAACATTTTATGGCAGCTTGAACAGGCAATTTGTCAAAACAGCTTAAAAAGAAAATACACTCCATCTTCCTATCCCACATTAAGCTGATACTGCCCGTCTACTCTGCCTTCTTATGCTGCCTATTCACCACAGCCACACAGCATCGAATTCAGCTTAACATGAGTCTTAAGCCTGGTTCACAGGCATCGCTCAGCAGCAACAGCAGCACAGCAGAACCTCTTCATATATATTTCTTATTTATTCAGCAATGTTTTAATTAATGCAAAGAACTGTTCAGCCTCCATGTATGACACACAAGGTCAGACAAATGCCTACGCTGATGTCTCATACTAAAAATATTACCAGCCTTTCACACTGAGTGCTATCACGGGAGGAATCAGTCATTTGTAAATGTTCACTAAAAATGCAGACAATGCGCGCATAATACGTCAAAAGAATCTGAGGAAGCTGCGGCTCTTGCCAAATCTTGTGGGAACTCGTGAAAATAAATATAGACTGCGAGTGTAAAAATACACACAGAATATGGTCGAAGTGGCTTCCCCCTTTTAAATAATAATAATAATGTGACCACGGAAAATGTGATCATTCACACAGGAGTCTGACCAGATCAAAAACCTCTTGGAACATATCTAACTGCACTCAAATTCATGCTTTAAAATTATGTCAAACAAAGGAATCTTTACATCAGGTCTGCAAGGTGACTTGATTTAATTTCAAGTGCTGGGTAAACTATTTAAGAATAAAATAGTGTGCAAACGTCTTGAGCTACCCATTTTTCTTTATATTGTGCTTCCAATGATCCAGACTTTCTTGTCTGGGTGATTTATTTATTTTTTATTTACTTTATTTTATTAAATTGTGGGCATTAGTTCTCCAGGCTTTTTGAAGGTCTGACCTATGAATGATTCAAGCATAAAAAGGCGCCCAACTAAAGGGATGAGCCAGTGTTGTGTTTACACAAAAACACAACTTGATCTATTACAAAAACACAAAATTTGTTCCCATTTTATTAGTTGAATCGATGAACGATAGTTGAACGATAACACAGTTTGAGAGGTATATAAAAAAGAGAGCTGTTAGCCAGAAACTTTGCATATATTGGTATGGTGTGCAGTGTGACTTCAAAAAATTTGAGGAAACTGGACAAGTTGATGACAAAAGAAGTGGCCTAAGCATATGCAGCTAATGAGCAGTTTTTTAAGAAAGCAAGCAAAGAACCTCAGAGATCCATGAGACCCTTGAGTTGAAGCCTCATGAGAAATGGTGTCAGTGGAAGGATGGCTGTAAAGATTCTTAAGGGAAACAGAAATAAGGGTGAGGTACGCCAAATTACTCAGAAAACTGACTGAAAATCTGTGACAACAGGTCTGATGGAGCGATGAATCTAAATGTGAATTGCTGTTGATTTTTTTGAGATAGTGTAGTAGTGAAGAGTAGACAGGAAAGCAGACAGAGAAGACGAGGAAGAATCCTGTATTCAGCCTTGCAGAATATATGGTCATCCTGAACTACATTAGCACCCAGTATTGCTAGAGTCTTTTTCACCATACAGCACCATCTGAAAACTTGTATTTCCATGTATGCATGTTTCAATAAATCACCGCTCCCATTTTCCAGTTTCAAATCACAGTATATACAAATGAAGGGGTGGCTCAAGACTTTTGCACAGTACCGTATACCAAGACAAATTAAATAAAATACAAAGATTTTCACAAGTGAACGTGTGCTACAGTAAAGAGGTTCCTGACTCCAATCTCATCCAAATTTAACTCCAAAATTCATCTAAAATGCCACCACACTCAGACAACATGCCTGTTCATGGCTTTTAATCTTCATCTATAATGAAATCAACAAAAAGAAACGGTGAAGTAGACAGAGTGTAAACAAAGTCCCTCTATAAAATGCCTCTGATACAAGTCTGACACGGTCCACTGATAGCGCAGACACAAACAGCTATCACTGCCTCGCCACTTGTCACTTTAGCTGCCCACAACATTTATGGGTATGTGTATCAGCGTATGTCTACTTACTCGAAGGCATGGTGTAGGTGTCCTCCTCGTCTATGATCTCAGCATAGTCGTCTGTTTCTGCAGAGCAAAGAAAAATCAGGATGAGAAAAAGAGCCGAGAACAAATCAACAAGTTCTGAGCTGATGACAAGCTTGCATCTAAAAATCACTACAAAGTTCTCGGTATCAATGATTTAACTGTATAACATGCCACCATGTCTAAGACCTTCCAACATCACTAAATAACTGAGTCCGGTGAGCACACCTTCACCGAGACAAAGACTGCAATTTGCAACATTAAGAGATGCACCATGATCAGAAAGAGCTACCTTGCCAAAAGCCCGTCACCATATCCGACTCCAAACACATGCACAACAACTGAAACGTTCGTGTACTACAGTGTGGCCTCACACAAGGAGTGACACGGAACAATTGAGAGGGAGAGAGAGAAGAGGAAAGGGGAGGGATGGAAATATTCTTTCTTTCCAGAGAAACAAGCTGGAGAAAAACAGGTTTAGTCATGGAGAGAACTAATACAGAGTCGAGCAGGGACAGAGAGAGTTAGAGAGATATTCTCCACACATACGGCAGCCTTAATGAAGATACAGAGCAGGAATTCCACTGTTACTAATGAAGGAGGTTTAAAGAAAATGCAGTTTACCATCGCCACTAATGTGACCTGCAGAAGCCACAAGCAGCATGAAACACAAACACCGGGGGAGAAACATGGAGAGAAGCATTAGTTTTACCGTTAATGGTTCTAAAAGGTCTTTTTTAAAATGTCATTTTAAGTACACGTGAATGAATCTGAAGTCAGTCGACAGCCTGAGCAGAGACAGAGTGACAGTGACTAAAGCTCTCCACCAAGACATCTGGCCAGACAAGGACTCTTCACTGCGCACACAGATGAGGCTTTATGTGGTAACAGCACTCGCACACATATCTGTGAACCCTTTATCTAACTCTTAGCCGTCACTGTCATTCATGACATTTAGAGCAGAGGACAGAGAAGCACAGTGACAGAGGAGAAATGGACTGGCTAGCAAGAGGAAACACGACGGGGGGGGGGGGGGGGGGGTTTATACCTGAGACGCAAACTGCTCGAGTTCGTACTCCGTCCATCCGCTTTTCCATCCGCTTCTCATGGTTTGAAACTCTGGACCAGAGAGAAGAGAATTATTTTGGGGATTTGGCTCACATTGTCTTAAGACAGAATGAGCTGCTATTTGCAGCTACGAAGACAGCGGCGCAACAAGGGAAACGAAGAATCCTCCCACATCCTGTCATGTGTGCTTCTTCAAGTGTCAAACATTAAAAACCAAAAAGTTTCTAAAGTTTACAGAGAATATTATATTTACCTTATAAGCAATTCAAGAATCCATGGATTTGAGACATGTTTATGCTCACTTTAGTTTCAGAGTCATAACAAAATGCGTGAAACCCATAATAACCACCCAATCAATCAAAGAAAAGATAACAGGCTCCACTGGTAAAAGAAGGAAGAAGATAGCTTGTTTTCACTTAACACAGCCCTGAACGAGCATAAAACAAATTAGTAGACTTACTTTGGTATAGATGGCAGAGCTCTGTCTCCCTCTGCAGAGACAAAATCCACAATTTAATTGGTCACAGAGCAGACTGACTTCATGCTAGAGCTACGATTTCACAATTTCTTTGTAGCC
Source organism: Aulonocara stuartgranti (assembly GCF_965226115.1). NCBI lineage: Eukaryota > Metazoa > Chordata > Actinopteri > Cichliformes > Cichlidae > Aulonocara > Aulonocara stuartgranti. Next base: position 22,790,707 of record NC_138947.1, read on the forward strand.
ATAGCTATTTTTAGGAAACACTAGCCAGACACCATCTGGTTAATCAAAGTGACAAGCATAAAGCCTCACTAGTCACAATCAAGACTCCACCTCAGTCTGAGAGATGACTTGACAGCGATTTCAATGCGGTACTATTTACAGTGTTTTCTTTTTTTTTAAGCTACTGTTAGGATAGAAACAATAGAAACATGACCACAATCATCATCTTTGCACAATCTTACCGCTACAAAGCTACAAAAAACAAACAAACAAAACCCAAACAAACAACAACAACAAAAAAGTGAAACATTAGACTATAATATAAAATCTGCACAGCTGAACGTCATACCTTTGTGGACCCTGACGATGAAGGAGTGAGTAACTGAGGAGACGAGCCGACAGTAACCGTCAATCAAGTCGGCCATGTTTTCTGCCGTAGTCAGCAATGCTGTAGTGACAGTGAGGGGCTATACACACACACCCACAGAAGGATTAGTGTAAGAACGGGACAGAGAGCTACTTCACAGTGACACAACGAGGGCTTTATTAGGAAGAAGGCCTCCTATTAGTGCGTGCACACACACACATACAGTCCCATATAGACACATATCCCTGCTCCAATACTGTGGCAGTGACACGTTTTCTGTAAGCCTGCTGCAAACACACAGTCAATATGAAACTCAGGCTCCTCTCCTTTTTCCTGCAGCTCACCTAGTTTTTCATGCGTTTTAATATAACTTGAACTATTATGTTTAAGTAATTCTATACACAGTCTATTTTATAAAGTAAACAGTGACATTAGCATTCATCAGCTGGATGGAAATAATCTCTGTGACAAGTGTGATTTCATCAGCAGCCAACACAAGCAGGAAAACAACATCCACTTATTGGCACAGAGACTTTGCATTATATGCATTTTCAGTGAGAATGTACATGAGCCACATGTTTGAGAGGAAACGCATACAAATAAGTGTAACTCAAATTTAAACAGCAATAGGTTATATTTCACATTGTAACACACACAGAGAGCCAGGTGAAGAGTATACAGGGTGTGTGTTTTTACCTCAGGAGCTCCGGCCACATTCAGCTGCAGCATGCCTTTCCTGTCCTTCTCGTCCAAAGCAGAGTACTGGATGGACTGCACCTGATTAAAGTTAGCTAAGTGTGTGGGCTGCAGAGACAAAGGCAGAGTCACAGTCATTAAATACATCTGGAAATAGTCAAAAAGAATCTTTAGATATTTAAAGCCTAAGAATTATAAGAAACTATTCTGCATTATATCCTGTAACGTTTCAAGCAAAAATGAAAATGGATGTCAGTCAGCTTGTAGCACTGGATTGTATTGTCTACCTCAAGTTTCTAACATTGCTTACTACGAAGCACAGCATCAGTGAAACACGTGGCATGTGAACTAAGTGAAAGCGTCAGAAATATGACTGCTGCACTAAGCAAAGAGGAGCTTTCTCAGCGTCAAACCATGTCTAGACAGAAGGTCTCTAAGGAGGCTGTGCACTGCACTCTAAAACACTTTACAGAAACTTTATCAGCTGTATCCAAAGTACAGGCAAAGTGACCACAACATCAGAAGATCAATACATCAAGTTTGGTTCACTGACAGATAGAAAAGCAACTTCATAACAGACATTGCCTTTAAAATATTTAAAAAAAATGCAAGACTCCAGTCAGAGGAGTAGTGCAGAAAGAAGATTATCTGGATCTCTTCTCATCTGCACGAGTTGAGGTCTATAAACCGTTTCTCAGGAGGGGAAACACAACAAACGCTTGGTTTGGCATTGGAAAAACTCCTACAGTATTTACTCAATAATCAAACGTTTGACATGACTGCAGTACCTCACTTTAGCTGCACAGCGTAGGCCTACTTACATGAAGGCATGGTGTAGTAAGGATGTGCTGAAGAGAGTTATTATAGTTGTGAATTTTCTAATTGGTTACTATTTTTATTAAGCTTTGACTTTCTGTCTGTAGTTTAGTTTCAGTTGATTGTTTTAGTTTAGTTTAGTTTTAGTTTCACTGTTTTAACAGTCTTTTTTTAAATATTACTGTATGTATAGAACACACCAGAGGTAGGATTTAGGAATATCAGTATAGGTATTAAAATAAAAAGACATAACTTTTTGAAAAAGGTTGACTCGCATTCTTGTAAATATCCAAAGTCTCAATAAACGTGTCCATTAAAGGCTCAAGATAAGTTGTAATAACAAATTAACAAGGACTAAAACTAAGTCTTTTGTTTCTATATTTTTATTTCATTTCAGTTTTCCCACTAACAAAAACATATTAGGTTGTTTTTGAAAAGTTTATTGTTGTTTTTATCTTTGTTAACTAGAATGCTAGTTTTAGTTTTAGTTTAGTTTTAGCTAAATATAAAAACATTGGTGCTAAAGCAAACAAAAATATAGAGAAGAACACCACAGAGTGTCAAAATTCAACTTTGAGGGTGTTTTACTGACTACCCTGTGAACAGGGCGAAGCGGCACTCCATTCCTCAGAGATATGCTAAACCTTCTGGTTTCAAAACAAACAGACATTTTCAGCGTGTGACCTCAACCCCATTAATAATTTAAGGGGTTCTGAGAGAGACAAGAACTTCTTAAAATAATAGAATTGGACGACCTTGAGTCCACATTAGCCAGAAAGCATCAAGTCATTAAAGCAAAAGAAGTGTAAATAAACTTTTTGCTTAAAATGTGAAGTTGATCATTTATGATTTATTTAAAAAAAACAAACAAACATTAAAGTTAAATCTTCACTTGTGGTCTCAGATTGGTGCTTTTTAAAAATACATTTTCATTAGTTATATATTCTTCAATGACTGCCTATATTTTTACTTACTGCCAATAACAGTTAGTAATGTTATCACAGCTAGAGGTAGAGCAAGTCATCTACCAACTGGAAGGTTGGTGGATCTACCATAATCATGTCCTTGAGCAAGATACTTAACCCAATGCTGAAAACTGTTCTGTTTTCCTAATCCAACTGTGATCTGCATGCTGTTTCCCAGCTTTTTCCAATCTAACTGTCTTTTCCGACCTATTCTAACTTGGACAAGTGAGGAGATGAGAAAAGAATGAAAGAAAGGAGGCAAACCAGTAGAGGGCAGTATGGTGAACTGTTACTGTGACCTTACACCTAAGGCATACAGCAGTACACAGATGTGCTGGAAGCCTTCTAAAGAGGCAGGAAAAATACAGAAGTAATGCTAACTTTCTGTGGTGAGTTGTCTGTGTGTACACTCACCGTTGAGCCCTTATCTGTGAGGTAGCTGATTCCTTCCTCTGGTCCGATAGCTAACTCTACTGATATTACCCAGCTAGACTAGAGGGGGAGGAGAGACACAGTGCAGAAATGTAAATTTTGACACATAGCTCATATTTCATCACATCATGTACTTACACAAATTTTATAAAAGCTCTAATATACTCCTTTGTTTTTGATGTCTAATGGCATTTATAACAGAGTTAGGTTTGAAGTTAAAGTAACTGCTGCAGAAAATAAAGTAATAAGAAGAAATACTGACTCTACAAGACCTGAAATAAGTAAGTGTGAAAGTGAACACTACCCCGTGCATGATAAAGAAGCTCTAGCCTCCCACCTCATGACTTTGGCTATATTTCAGTGTATGGCTAATACATTAAAACATGTCATTATTGATCTTTACATGTAACATTATCTCAATGTACCGAGAGTCCTACCCCTAAAGCGCATTTGAAGCACTCCTTGTCGAAGCGGTAGATGGGAGAAAGTATCTCAAAGAACTTGTGGATGCTCTGTTCATCATTGAGGTTAGCAAACTGCTTAAAGGTCTGCTGGATCTGCTTACGAAGAGCCTTCGGCTGATAGAGAGAGAGAAAAGGGGAAGGACAAAACACTTAAAAGAGTAAGGGCTTTCTGGGAAACAGCTGAGAACAAGCCAAGAAAAGCACAGCACACAACTGACAGGCCCCACTGTGAGTGACAACAGGAAGTTTAACTTAATTCCAGACAATCTGACTGATCAGACATTTAGCCAAATGTCCTTTCAGTCATCGGGTTTGTTTCCCTGCCAGTCACCCAAACAGCCTGTCAGCTCTAACTCAGCCGATACACAAAGCAGGAATCAGATGCAATTTGTGCTTTGACACCATTGTTACCAGGAAGTGGGTAGACAGTTAGTCACTAAGTGGGTTTAGATTATTATATTAGTTTAATCTCACCTTAAGGGAGTCAAGGAGGCTTTTGGGGAAAAACCTTCTCAAACCAACATCTTTCCTGAAATGAAAGAATAGTGCCACAACATTTTTCTTTGGACTAATTTACCTCAAAATAAAAACATTTTGGAAGCATACACTCAAGACAGCATGACATGACATAACACAATCTTACTCTAGTAGCTCGTAGTTTGATTTCTTATCCAGTGCGTTGCCTGGCATCTCTCTGAAGAACCGCCTATATAATTCACAGAAAAGATTAACATATGAACAGGATCAACAACTAGCCTCAAGTATTCAGGACAACTTCTACATATGGGATTTAGACAGATTTAGCAAACACACATGACACACTCAAGTTCATTGTGGTTTGAAGTGTATCAAATACCAAAACACCTGTAATGTGTGTGTGTCTGATGAGCGCGTTCTCACCTTATTTCCAAACAGCCCAGTTTCAGTGCAACATCTTGATCCACCTGGTCAGCTATGTGTTGCATGTAATCACTCTTTACCTGGAGAGACACATGGTGTGGCAGCAGATTTTTAATAAATATAATGAGCTAAGGACTGGAAATGTCTAATAACAGCATACATATTAGATACGACGGGCATCTTTTTACATGATTTAAAGACATGTCTGCCTCATTTGGACATAGCAGAAATGAGGCAATCATACAGAAGACAATAAATGACAGAAGTCACTTAAGAAAACCAGACTAGTTTTCTTTCATTCAGTATCCTGTTGTGTGGCCTCACCTGGTGATAGAGGTAGTTGAGAGAAGGTTTGTCTTCAGAAAAATGGCTGAGATAACCTTTAGGAAAGTACCGTATCCGCAACTCATACCTGAGAAAGACAGCAACAATGTTACCAAATACCAAATACACACACACATGCACAAACTCATAATCAAAAATGTGCAGTATCCAAGCTCAATAGCTGCCTGAGGACTAAAAACAGAAGGAATAAGCTCTCTCTCTCTCACACACACACACACACACACACACACACACACACACACACACACTTACTTTAAAAAAAAAAAGTGTGTCTGGACAAACTACAGGATCATTAAAGCGATATTACTTGATTAAAAAGACGCACTGATTTCAAAGCATACAGTTTAAAATTTTAAAAATGAGGAACTTAACATGTCACATGACATCTACTGTGACAGATTGAGGCTAGCAATTTAACAGCGGTTTGTCTCTAATTGACTAATATCTGTTGACTTGGAAACTGCTGTGGTTTTACTAACTGATAAACACCAACGTTTTATAATGTACCTTACGGTGAAGTTAATTACAACTGTTATATTCATCAATGGGCTTTCAAAGAATCTGAAGATTTTTTTCAGGGATAATGCAGAAATATCTAAAAAAAAAAATGCATATTTTGCATTATGTTTCATGCCATCAAAATGAACTTGAGTATTGCCTGATGATAGAGCGTTTTGAATTAGAAATTCTGCTTTCTGTGAAGATGGAGAGGTTAAAGTATATGTCAGTGACAAAGCAGCACTGATGCATCTGGTAGCTTGCTTGCTTTTCTCAGTCTCTGTCACTTCAACAGGATGGCTGTTTGCCAACATGTGCTTAAAACTGAGTCTCATATTTGAAATATGTAGCCTTCTGTACTCACTACATTATGTCTCGTGGACTCGTATGACCATAAAGAATAATGAGCTTCCTGCAGTTACACTTGCCAATAGCTATGTCACAGAAGCACCCAGATGGGCCATCATTGTTTATAGTGATATATTATCTAATGAGTGACATATTGCAGTGACTACAGGGGAGAGAAGTGGGTCAGGAGAGTAATGAGCTCCAAACTGCTCTGATGTTACAGGACTGTGGTTAGGTAGCAAAGAAAATCAAGGCTGAGGACTGAATGAATAAAACATGATTGTTCTATAACAAAAAGGGAATATGACAGAGGAGATAAAATGGTGTGTTTAATAGAACAGAGGGGAACGATGTGAAGGATGAGAGTGAACAGTGACTGAATGTAAGAGAGAGAATGAGATAAATCGCACAGGGAGTGAGAAAGGAGTGAGATAGTCGGTTCATCCCCTGGGCCACTGCTGCTGTTCTAACAATAGCTCGGCAGCAGAAACTCCTGTGGGCTTGCAGCTCTGCCGCCCTCCAAGGCAGAACTGCAACAACTGGCGGAGCTCCTCTGCTGTATGTCAGCAGTGTGAACAACTCGTTCTTGTTGAATTCATTTAAATTTAATGAGTGGGTGTAACACATCACAGCAGGACAAAGGACTGAGTCTTAAGGAGAGTTAGTAACAATATCTACATCATCCACCCAGCACCAGCATAGTTTGAATCCAGGCTATAATTGGACAGAGATGTCCTCAAATAAGCAGCGACACAGAGACCAAAATGTTAGGCAGGTGCATCAAATAAATGAGAAGAATAAAACTTTATTCATTTTAATATAATACTAGGAAACCACGAGTGCCAAAAACATATCCTCACTGCATGCAACAAATTCACCTTTAACAGCCCAATTTAAGTTAAGTTTTTCCTTTTTTTACTGCTTGTATAAGTAGTTTAAATAGTGATTTTAAGGTGCAGTGCCTAGTTTACCATTAAGTGATTTATTGGAGCCCATGTGTTTGCAGCAGTCAGTTGCAGCTGTTTATTGCAATAACTCCCGTCAGAGACGAGGTGGTGTCATTTTACTTTGGTTTCTGACATTATCACAACATTAAAGAAGGAAGGTAGCTACTTATTAAACCTATGCATATTTATAGACAAGCTTAAACAACAGAGATACTTTCAACCACAAGTGAGTACTGGTGCTACTTTAGGTATCCATTGATCAATATATCCTCATGCAAGACTGACATTACTGGTCAATCACAGGTATATTGGAGTCACTGTACAGGCTGTACAATATGGATAGATAAATACTAAACGTTATGCAGAAAAAAAACATGCTTGGGTTAACTTAGAAATGTGTCATCACACTGCTCTGAGCAGAGCTGCTGAATAGAAACTGGAGCGGATTCAAGCAGTTACGTTGTTAACAAACTCTGAATATCTTAGCACGGTGTGCAGTTTGCCCTTAAAAAATTTTGAGGAAACGGGAAAAGTGAATGCCAAAAGAAGCAAATGAACAATATCTAAAAGCATTTCCTTAAGAAACGAAAGACTTGACACATCTCAACTGAAAATCAGCGGCAATTATCATATGAAGTGATGAATCCAAATTTGTTGTCAGTGTGTACAGATGAGATGAGGAGAGAGGTATGACAGTGACTGTTTACAGCCAACCAGTGAAACATGTTTAAAGCTCTGTCATGGTTTGAAGCTCCATTTCAACCAGTGGTGTTCATGGAAAGATGACTGAAGAAAAGCACTGTTAGATATTGATCCACCATGGAGCACCATCCTCAGTGGGTGGGCAGGTGACCATATGCTGTGTGGCTGCAAAGCAGTAGGGCTGGGTTTGAGTCCGACCTGCTGCACTTTGTCTTGCCCTCTCTCTCCCTCCCTGCTTTCCTGTCTATCTACACTGTCTCTATTGAATAAAGGCCAAAAATAAATAAAATTAATAAAATGGCTCTTGCTTATGTATATTTAAATTTTACTCTATAGTATTTGTTAAAAAAAAAAAAGTTAGAATAGTCCGAATGAGCAGTGGGAGCTAAGCACAAAACACAGAATCTCATAGTTTTACCTCCACTCTTCTTGCGGGTGCTGTTTTTCATATTTCTCCCTCACATGAGACACACCTAAATCAGGGTGTAACCAATGGAGAGCGTCCGAGCGCAAGTGGGTCAGGCGGAGACCTAAAGAGGCAACACAGCGCAGTTTGTGGATCTCTGCTATCTTCTGGATTACACCCTGTGGAAACAAATGGTTTGATGAAGAAAAAGAAAAGCGAAAATCAGGGAAATAACAACAATACCGAACTATGCAGGTAAGAAACGTGTGCATGTTACCCTGACGTCTGTAGCATCTCCGTGCCTGATATTGCTAGCCCATGTACATGGTTCGCTGTTTGTCTCAAAGTAATGGAAGATCTTAAGAACGCGGTCCATGGAGCCCGGGGGTCTCTCTAGACCTCCAGCAGAGCCACTGGTGCTGGGTACACCAGGCATTCCAGACCGGGATTTAACCCCGCAACCACCCGCAGACGGGTGGTTGATGTTGGGTTCCAAGTAGGAAGACGATGCCATGCCTGACTCGGATGCTCCTGCTAGGGCTAACTGGCCATCATATTCTGAAAAGAAGACAGCAACACAGTAAGGACCCGGTACTCAAATGAACTGGTATTCTGATTTAAAATGAAGTTGGTTATCATATGAATGAAGAAAGCACTGCACACATTAAATGAAAAGGAAACTTTGGAATTTGGATTTAGAGTTGGAGCTAATGAAGTCACAGTTCTTCACATAAACATTTCTACTAAAAAATTCTCAACCAGGGGGAAATTAGGCAGCTATAGAGGACAACTGCTAAATCAACCAGGCGGACAGCTTTTAGACTGACTGACTGCAAGTGGCTTGGTCATTCAGTCCCACCTGCAGCATAGCATGGATGGAGTCTATGCTAAGCTGCCGTCTCTATTGTGGTGTTTCTTAAAATCTAAAAGCTGTATGAGGATAATTAAACGGTTCTGGAAAAACTGGTGCCAGCTAAAAATGGCTTTGGCTCATTTTACAGAAGATTTCTCAAGTAGTGGTGCACCAAATTGAGTTTCAATATCTCAGCATTGACAGCTCATTCTACACGATCACGATCCAGACAGTAACCATCATTTTTCCTTAAGTCCCATTTCTAATGACAAACATTAGAAAAAAAAGATGTTTTTCAAGGATTTTAACTATAGATTTATCCAAAGTTAACAATAGCTGCCCTGATACCAATATATAAATCACAGAATATCACAATGCAGATTTCCCGTTTCCAAATTCAAAATGACAATATGAGCACAATAATAAACTTTATTATCAAAAGGAGGCAGACACAGTAATAAACCAGGCTACAATAAAAATGCTGGCTTGTCTAATAAACAAAAGTAAACAAGTTATTGTCTCTCACTCTTCTTTCACCCAATATCCTTTTTTATTAGTTGCCGATTTGTTTCTCGTTCGACTGTATTTTTGTGCATGACACCCCCACCCCCCGATGCTTCCTGTGTCACACTCTCACTTCCTGGACATCCCCGCAGGGTTTTGTCGAGTCATCACCACTGCAAGGACTGCCTTCAGCTGACTGTGATTTCTGGCTATCAGAAATCACAGTCATCAACAAATTAGGCACAAGTGGTGCGAATCAAAATTACTTCACGGCTCATTTCCAGTATTTAAAGTGTAATCTTTGACAAAATGTGAAAGTGATCTGTATCATTAACATCTACCAGATGCTGGATCACAGGCAGATTATTTCCTATCGATAAGAACCGAAGCAGAGACAGACTTATGGAGACTGAATGATGGAGATGCAAGACGTTTCAGCACTTAACCTGTTTGACCTGCAGCTGGATAGAAACATTTATTCTTCCCTCACTGTGAATCCAGGGTTTACCACAGCTAAAGAAAATTGGCTTTTTTGTGTTAAAATTTGTGTTTTTTTAAAAATCGTTTTTCAATGATAGGGGCTTTATTTGCTCAAGGATAACCTCTGTTCGCTCAGAAGATTGCTGTATTTTCTTTTGCACACATTCTTTCCATATTGGTGGTATTAAAATCAACCTTTCAGTGACCAAAGAAGTCCCAAAACTGATATGCTACCTAGATTACATCATGCTGTACGAGGTTATATTCTGAATAGCGAAAATGCTCATTGTGTCCTTGTAATACATATAGGTCAGTGTGAAATGGTCAACCAACAAATCCTCAAGGCACGAATAAAGTAGATTAGTAGATTAGATTATAAATGCCCCTCTTACTGTCATCATCCAATTATAATTTTACTTCTGGTATTAGGATTATTACATGGCCTGTCACAATCCTCAATAATCCCATTAATAATACCACCTTCTTTTCAATAACTGCTGAATTTATTTGATGAGATAAGTTAAAGGTAAAACATTTCGTTGCACATAATAAATATATTAGTGAGTTTTTGCAGCAAAGAACATTTATAATCCCTCCACTGTTACTCTGACAGCAGCTGAAATTTCAAGTTTCATAAGGCGATATATGCAAATCAGCTCTGCTTTATGCTTCAAAATTCCAGGCTTTCTGAACCATTCCTTGTAAAGTATCAACCCAGCACTTTAAAGTACAGGTATGACAAACCATTTGCTGACATTGCTCATGAAATGCTTTTGGCATATGAATCTTCTCAGTTTAGTTTACTGTGCATGTTCACTGACTGAAATCGCATTAGAATGGTTTGCTGGGGTTTTTTCTTTCCCCTTTGGTTGGATATTGTGTAACTGGGTGAGCAAAGCAATGTCTTTTGTATTTTTAGTTGTGGTAAATATACACTAAAAACACTCTTAGTGCAAACCCCTGTACAGACTGTGAGCGCAGAAAGAGTTGCAGATGCAGCTGCCCAGATTATCTTCAGTTGTTTTAACAGCACTAGCTCCAGCTTTCATGCCTTGTCTCAGAGGGACATGTTAAAAAATGTATTGGGGGCATTATTTTGACTGCGAATTCTTTTTACATGTAAGCAACTGCAGCATTTTAGCTACAGAATCACAAACCAAAGTCTGCGGTCTGCTGCTTTCACTTGGTCAGCCGGTAGTCAGATTAGATATTAAGTATTCGAGCATCGTAACACATAAAACACAGGAGCAAAAATCACCTACATGCACCGATAACCTAAATACTACATACAGCTTTGCTAAATCCTGTTAGAGAAGTAAGCATACCTTCATTTCAGTGCAAACATACAGCCACTTTATAATCCTCATACTCTTACATCACATGTAAGTAGGAAATTTAGTATGAGAAGACGTATATAATGCACGATAGGTTGGAAAAAATACTATAATGTATTGTTACAATAATTATATTAGCACACACATGCACACACACACACACGTATATACATACACACTCACTCAGTGACAATTAGGGCACTTTATAACACGTATGGCTCTAAATGCAAATTAATAACTGTTTTAAAATAGGTGCCCTACACAACATAAGGTAAATGACATCATCTCTCATTTCCACCAATCTCTGCTCAGTGCAATTGCACTAAATTCCCACATGCAAGCCCTCCCACACACACACAAGCGTGAAGACATGAATCAAATCAACTAGGCCAAGTAGACAGCCAGGAGGGGTGCGGGGAGCTTCCAGACCCACTGCCCGCGCTCTCAGTGGGGCTCCACTGACTGACAGTAAGCCTGTTGAACCACAGAAGGCTGGAGTTGAGCTCAGTCCCACAGCAGCAGCAGCTGGAGGATGGTTTATCTCCTTTTCTAACGGGTATCTGGGTTACTGGGGTTAGCACAACCCTGGGGAAGCAGAGGCTTGGCAGCAGTGGCTTGCCATCGCCATCTCTGTACCATTGCCTTTCTCTTTTCTTCCTCCTCACTTGTTCACATCTCTCACATCAAGCCTATCTTTCTGAAAATGTCACAATTTTTTCCGTTTACTTCCATTTCTCATGTATCAAAACTCCCAAAAGCTTCTTTCCCCATGCTTTCACTCTTCATCTGCTCTTTTCTTCTCATCCTCTTAAACACATCCCTTCTCTCTTCTCACATACTTACAGACCTTTTAGCCACTGCCTTCACAAGTCCATTTGATCCTCCTGTCCTATTGAACCACCTCTCCTCCTTCCTCCCTCTCATCTTCAATTTCCTCTGCTTCCCCCCTCTCCACGTATTTCTCTCGCTACTTCAAAGGATACGCATAATCTATATTAGACTGAGGAGCAGACATGTGAAGGCTAAACATTAGTTGCAAATATTTCAACAGTTTAATACTGACAAAAAAGCAACCATATATACTACTTTAACACTAAAAGCACTTTATACAACATGTCTCATTCACATAAGCACGTTTTTTAATCTGTTTCTATCTAACACTCACACTCCAATCAGTGCATCAGGAGCAACTTGTTGTGTCTTGCAAGTACAAATACAGCAACCGAGGTTTGACTCAAGTGCTGTAAACATGGACTGACATACACTCTTATTAGACAGCGTCGGCAACTAACTAAGTTAAGTTCAGCCATTGTTGCAACTGGACCTGACATGTAACAAATTCTGACAGCAAACAGAAACAGTACAGATCATTATGCCTGTAGCATACTGTGAAAACACCCAAAGCTCAGCGTGATGAAAAGTACAATTCATCTTGTTCAGGATACCTATATCCACTGGCAAACACAATCATTTACCATATGTGCACCTAATGAAAGAACAGTGCACTGCCTTCAAGATACTGCATCACCAATTATTATGGATTTAATGTTATAGTCATAAAGAGCGAGAATTAAGTGAAATAAACAGCAGAAAGTACTAACTAGACAATGCATAGTATACATCTCCAATTTCTCTACTGATGCTTCTTAATACCTACTTGGTAAGGGGTGCTGTGCATAAATGCACCCCCCCTTGGTCCAGCAGAGAGGGATGCAGCCGCTGCTCTCCATTTGTACTGTAGGGGGAGCAATTCCAGGTGTGGCCACGGGGCCCAGACAAAACTACTGGGCCCTAAAAACAGCATAGAGCCTATGACTAGGGGCAATTCCTCATTGGGCTTTATGCAACAATTTTAAAAAAAGATTCCAGGTAGATAAATCTGAAGACACCCGTTGAAAAAAAAAATCAACAAGATGTGAAAAACAGTGGGAATTTGTTGTGCTGGTGACTGGAGTCTTTTTGGTAAAAAGCTTATTGATTGTAAAAAAAAAAATATCGTAGTAAAAAAAAAAAAATCAATTAGCATCCCAGAATTGAAAGTAATGCCAGTAAAGGAAATAAACTAATAGGAGGAAATAAAGAGTGTCAAATATCTTTTGTACTGACGACACATCAAACAGAGAAAACACTGGCTGGCTTGCTGTCTATGCTGTAGCAGTCACTACATTAGACTAAAAGTGCAGCTGATAGAGAAGATCCAATAGCTTTTAAATAATACTGACACAGAGGTCCATCAGGGCTTCTTGTGCATAATAATCTAATTTATAAATATTTCATGTCTAATATTTGGTGAGAAAATCCAAGCTCCAATCACAAGACTGCAACTCATTTCTCCACAGCTTTTTGAAACATTACTCCACTTCAGGAGTCATCAACTTGGATTCCTGGTCTTAGTAATCAGCCGGTCTGACTCTTGCCATGTCCTTTCACACAGAAAATTTTGCAACGTAATATGTAACGATCCTCTGTCAGGAAGCTCTTTCACCCCAAGGAGACTGAGCCTCTGAGGGTAGAGATAATTCAGTAATTTGCTCAAGGACACTTCACTGGAAGCTTCCAGAAAAAGATTCTCATGACTGATGATTTCCTTCCCTATTAGGCCATCTTGTAGGCCAATAAATTCCCACAAAATATCAAATTCAGGTCATCGGTAGGGAGTTAGTGATCCAATATATCAATCCTTGATAATAAACTCAAAGGTTTCTTTCCTGCAGTTATAAATCTTCAGCCACCGGGGTTTGGCATTACACGTCAAATTTCCAGGATACAAAATAAAAGTGACAGCGCTCACTGGATACGTAGGACTCCATAAAATCACATCAAGCGATCATTTTCCAAAGGAAGGTAGCAGTTCTGTTCTGTAAATCCACAATGCTGTCCAGAGGGGATGGCAACGCAGATCACAGCAAGGAGACCAGAGAAACAGGCATCAGTGAAAAAGACACAAAAATGTAGGGCACAGAAAATGAGCCTAGTGAGGGAGAGGAAAATAAGAGTGACTGAAGCAAGGGGGATAAAGAAAGAGCAAAGACATAAAGCTGAAAGAAATAAAAATTAGAAAAATGAGATACAGTTAGAATTAAAGATGAGTGGAAAAGAACATTTTGAGATGGGGAAAAAAAGAGAAGAAATGAAGCGAGCGGAATGATGAAAGAGAAGCAGAGAAACCTCAGGGAGAAGCTGAGCCTCACGTCCTCCAAAGCTTTCCCACAATGCTCAGAGCCAGCAGGAGTTAACCAGGTCAGAGCAGGTATCTGACGCTAGAGCGGGACATAAGTGAATGAAGAAAAGAAAAAAAAAAGAAGAGCAGGATGGAAGCAGGACTAAAAAAAAAAGGGAAAAATATTTAGCAAGAGCAGGTTTGATGCTGTAAATCCATTTCGAAGTCAGGCAGCGGCGTGTTGCTTAGTCTTTCTTCTGTGGCGGCGGAAAAGAAGCGAGAGCAGTTACAACATAACTTCCAACCTCTCAGACATACACAGATACACCCAAACACACGCACGCGCACACACAGACTGCTCATCCAGCAAAATCTTTAGGGAGTCAAAATGAGTGCACCGAAAAGCATGAAGATCAGACTGAGTGTAAGCCAAAAAGGGTGTATTAGAGTTCCCATATGTGTGTGTGCGCGTCTGAGAGAGCGAGAGAGAGCGAAATGCATAGGAAATATGAAATCAAAGTGACTGCATGTGAGTGTCAGCAAAAAGTGAGAGTGCGCGTCTGTGAGCCAAGTGTTTCTCCTCTGCTGTGTTTTAGGTTTAAGCTGCTGCGACCACGCTGCGAAAAAGCTGCTCGGATTGCTAACAGGCACAACCATGGAGGGGAGGGGGATGTTGGTGTGTTTGCAGAGGTGTGCGTGTGTGTAAGGCAGAAGGGGGGGGGGGGGGCACACGGAACAGAAGCAGGAAGAAAGATAGATATAAACATTGTAAATGAGACTTGATGCAGTGGAAAGTAGGTGCGCTGATTGGACAGAATGCTAAAAAGGACCCGGTGACTTTAATAAACAATTATATGAACACACAAACCTGTCACACACACACCCACGGTTTTACCAAGATTAGTGATTAGCCACTGAAAACACACATTCCACTCTCCTACCACTTACGACATTTGTTTGTCTACATTTCTCTACACCATCCCTCCCCCTTTTGACTCTGCAGCCCTCAGCAGGTCTACACTGCCCTCTGTCCACGCTCTCCTCCTCTCCACACATATTTCACCTGCTCCTGCAGCCTGCGAGCTTCACTGGCAGCAAAGCACTCCAACATTCAATCCCTCTAATGTGACAACGCACAAGATGTTGTGAACGCTTTACAGCTAAGCTTCTAGTGGCTAAGCGCTGCAAGCAATTACTCACCGAGTATGCCCAGCCACACAGGAAACGTGTTTAAATGCTAGGATGTCTACTTTACTTTTTTATTGAACAAAAAAGTAAACCAAATAGAATAGCACAAACATTTTTAGTTAGTTAATTCTGCAAATATATCAAAAAGGCAACTTTTTGTGTTTAATATTCAGAAAATAAAATTATTACAATAAATTCGCCACTTTATTAGGTATACCTGATTAAGACTCTTAATTAATGTAATGTCAACAGAGGCTATGAAGTTCAAACTGTGCACCAGGATGGAAGAGGAAGCCCACATCGAATGCCACTCGTATCAGCTAAGAACAGGAAACTGAAGCTACAATTCACTCTCGCTCACCAAATTAAATAACAGAATAATGGAAAAAGAATTGTCTGAACTGACGAGCCTCTATTTTTGATGCAATATTCAGACGGCTAGGTCAAAATTTGGCGTACCCAGCATAAAAGCAGACATCCATCCTGCCGTGTATCACAGGTTCAGGCTGCTGGTTGTGGTGCACAGTAATGTTTGTCGTACCAACTGAGCAATGTTTAAAAACCACATCCGACCTGAGAATTGCTGCTGACCATGTGCATCCCTTTATGACCACAGTGTACCCATCTTCTGATGGCTGCTTCCTCAGATTAAGACATCACAAAGCTCAAATCATCTCAAACTGATTTCTCCATAACAGAAGTTCACTGGCCACCACAGTCACCAGATCTTAACCCAATAGAGTATCGTTGAGATGTACTAGAATGGGATATTCACACCATAGATGTCTGCAGCCACTGCGCCATTATGAACCAAAATCTCAGAGGAATGTTTCCAGCACCTTGTTGAATCTATGACACAAATTAAGCCAATTCTGGAAGCGAAAGGAGGTCCTAGCCAGCACTAGCAATGTGTGCATAACTAATGCAGTGGCCGGTGAGTGCATTTCTAAAACTTGGCTCTGGATACATGCTGTGCAAACAGAGAGGAGAAAGTGTAATGCTGCTACTGCAAAGAAATGACTCGGGATCTTTCTGTTTTATGTTTTTTGCATCATAAAACTATTTGACTGTTACAGGACAGAAACTGTGTCCAGAAGGTGTTATAGAGGAAGTTTACCCTGTGCCATTATCAGCCACAAAGGTTACATTCTGCCAGTCTGCACGCTGGATGGTTTATTGTTGTCGTTTTCCAGCAAACTGAGGAAGCTTCATGTGATTACAGGTTTGTGCCAACTTCAACTTTGGCATTAGAGAACTCCCAGAGTTAAGAAATGTAAATTTTGTTTTGGTCTTTCTCAGCTCAGAATATTCAGCATCCTGCCTGTAGACATACAGTAGGATCAACAGTTACCTAGCAACAGCTATGGAGAGATACTGGTGCTAAGGGCTATAAAATGTCTCATCTATACCTTTAAAATGATTCCGCTCAACTTCAAACCGCTCTCAGTAACACTGGCCTTGTTTAAGTCTGCGATAATATCAAATAACATCTGATTTAAAAATAAAAAGGAAAAAGCAGAACAGCACCTCTGTACAAGTGCTCTAAACCAAACTATGTACAATATCCACTTTTATTCAACAAAAAGGTTGCAAAAGGAAAGTATATTCAAAATAAAGCTGATATAACCATTCATGTACTGTATACTTCACATATTAGCCTGCATTGTTTATACTGGCTTTAAACATTTTACATGATTTAAACAATGTTTAAAATAAAGCCTGCTGATATATTTTAGCCAAATAATGGTAAATCCTTACCAACATACACCAGTATGAAAATATCTTCTACAGAACAGAAAAAGATGTTTAGAGTAATTTACAAATCATGTCATAGTTTTTCCAGCAGCATATGCTACATCACAGCTGAGCAGGGCGACAAACACTAATTTGCTCACCAGTTTGTGAAATAAAAAGCTAGAAAGTTAATAAAGAAAGGGCTCCACGATTTTACTTTTTTTTGATAGAACACGAGTATGTATTTAAAAAAATACACATCTAGGAAATTTGACAATACCTTGATATTACAATTTTTTTTTAACTTTCACAGAATTGATTCCTAAACTCAACTAAACTCAATAGTTTTTTAATTCCTATCATTAGTTGATAGAAAATAGACATAATACCTTCATATATTGAAAACAACTCAAATTGTACTCACCGGCATAGTATGATATTCTGGAAATGTCTGCGAAAAGAAAGAGGGAGAAAAAAAAGTCTTAATTGATAAATTTGTGAAAACGACTCAGTGACTTACATCCTGCGTTATTCTCGCTACAGCACTCAGCTGTAAATGGGGTAGATATTCTCTAAAACTTGTCTGTGACCAAAACCACAAAATTGGCACATTTTAAAGCCATTTTTCTCTGCATCTCATTCAGTACCTGACAGAAGATGATTTTTCATGCATGGATAACTTGAAACTACTTTAACATTTCAGAGGTACTGTACAGCAGAGTAAAGAAAAATAAATTAAGAGACAAAGAAGACTTAATAAGAGCTTGACAGGTAAAAAATAAAACAACAGATAACATTACTACCAAAGGTTTCACCAGAGAGGATGCTGACTACTCCAAAAGTCCCAATTTAACTGAATAAAATTCCCATTTTAATTCTGAACACACAAAAATGAATTTCTAATCATGCTCATCACTTCACTTCTTTACACGTTTGTCAGCACTGAGCACACAGCAGCAGTGATGAATGAAGAGGATTTGATGTGAGCTGCGTTCCAGACGGATGGAGCGAGGCGAGAATCATGACTTGGCAGAATATATCTGCGCCGTCATGCTATAACAGCTTCACCTCCAGCTCACATTCAAATCTCAATCTGTCCCCTGACCTCTCTGCCTAACGCTCCTCTCTCCCATACTTTCACTCTCTAGATTCTCATACAACAATGAAACCAAACTGAACATTATGCAGAAACGTCCAACACTCTGAAGCTAAGCTGACATCGGTTACTAAGCAACAGACAACAGGCTGTGGTGCTAATAAGGATGCTGAGGCTTTGTCTTTATAATACGTGTAGGGAAAAAAAAGGTTAGTCCTAGTTCCGTACAGTTTTATGTTACTTTGTATCAACTTGAAGCACATCAGGGTTCAGGTATGTACTGTGTTACAGTCTCTCTAGAAAATTGTGTTGAGAAGCACGTCACCAACCTGCATTTAATAAAGCTATAACCAATTAGACTGGGATGAGTAATTGTTGGCTTCATTAATAATCATTTTTAAGCTGGAGGTGTGCACTGATTCAATATTAAGGACTCACTTTAGGCTGTGTACAAGCTAAATATTTTTTATTTTTATCAGTTGCACAAAGGAATTAGATGAAGTGGCCACAGATGGAAAACAGCTAAATCATTTTTGGTTGGTACGGCTTCTCAGTGAACACCTGAGACGAGATAGAATAAGTGTAAGAGACTGGTAACAGAAAAGGCATAATTTTAGAGTTTCATTCAAAGACAGATGCAAACACTGTCTGCTATTAGCAGAAGACAAATAAGTTCATTTTCAATAGGCAACAAACAACATGTAATACTGTGATAAGAACTTAATGTAATTAGTATGAATTTGGTACTGGAACATGTGTGAATATCTTCTTGCAATATGCTGTCAGACAACATAACTGTTTTACAACAAAATATTTCAAAATTAAATAAATGCAACACTAATAATACACTGTATATAGAACGTGGTAGATATAGCCATAAGTTCATGAAGTCTCATTTTGAAGCCCTGAAGCCTTCCACTGTCACAATCGCGCAGTTTTAAAACTGGAAATTTAAGACTACACTCATACAAAGCAGGCTCACCCTAAAGCATATCCTGCCTGATTATTCTTTTTATCTCTGATAAACACCATAATTTACCAAATAAGCATCATCTTTTATTTAATAAGACCTGAGCCTAGCAATTGCAAACATAAACTAATTAGGAAAGTGTTTACTGAGGTCAAACATCAGGGAAGCCAGAGTTGTTTTTCCCACCTACTTCTATAAAGCCTGACTTGTTTTTCCACTAGAGTCACCTCCTGAGGCTTTTCAGTGCTGGCTTTACTATTTAATCTATCATTTGAATACAATCTGTGGTATTAAAGCTAAGATCTTTAGTAAACTGCGCTTACTCACAATTCTGACATAAATAAAACTGCAGTATAGCATGTACTGTACTGCTATACAGTGGCAGAATGCTTTGGTGGCCTCAGGAATACCTTTTGTGGATTATGTAGATCTTTTGGCTTCATCAGACATCTACCTCTGGCTCACACTGGGGTAGTTTGCAGTCGAGTGTGAAATGGTGGGAAGGAGAGTTAGCACCTCCAAGTCTCGAGCCACGGTTTTCAGCCAGAAAGGGCGTGGAGTTCCCTTTCCAGGTCATAGAGCTGCTCTCCCAAATGGAGAAGTTTATTGGGGTCTCTTTCACAAGTGAGAGGAGAGTGGAGTGGGAGAATGATAGATGGATCAGTGTGGATTGGCAGCGATGCAGATGCTTTACTAATCTGCCGTGGTGAAGACAGAGCTGGGTGTGAAAGTGAAGCTGTCGATTTATCGGTCTATGTTCCCTTACCTCACCTACGGCCACAAGTTCTAGGTAGAGACTGAAAGAATGAGATTAGGGACACAGGCGGTGAAAATGAGCTTCCGCTGAAATAACGTTGTGCTCTCCCTTTAGGACAAGGTAGGGGATTTAATCATTCGGGAGGGGCTCAGTGCAGAACCGCTTCTTTTCCACATCGGGCATCTGAAAAGGGCATCACAGATGGGGTGTTTTCGGCATGTCCTACTAAAAGGAGTCTCTCATACAGTTCTAGGACATACTCTCGGCTGGCTTGGGAACACCTCAATGTCCTCCTGCGCTTGTCACCAGTTAAAGAGCAGAAAATAGGATGGATGGATGAATGGATACCGTGTAATAACTTACCGTGCGTGGATTCCAATAAGTTACATTTTATGGTGTGTTTTTATTACTTCTCATTGGTTCACTGATGCTCAGAGTATGCTCTACCACTTTACACACAGTAATTTCCTGTAAACACATAATCCTGTTTGTTCCTGACAGAGTTGAGTCCAAAGCGCTGGCTACAAGTAGCATGCTGTTACAAAAAGCAGCACAACTCCAATCCTGGCATTATTCTCCGCTGTACCTCACACCGAGTGTAATATTCAATACCGATAAATGCAACATGGAGGATTGTCGGCAATTTAAAGCTAGAACTGGCAGTACATTCAGCAAAGAACACCAAAGGATTAAGGATGTATCGAAATGTTTCTTGACATTTAAAAATATACATCAAAGAGTAATATCCCAAACCGCCACTGCTCTTTAAAATGTGATAAATACAGCCGCACATATTTTAAACATTTACCGTATGCATGGCAACATTAGTACAACACAGACACAAAACATCTTCATATGTAGTTCAACAGACTTGTCTTTGTCATGAGAAATGATTTAAATCCAAATCAAACTTTTAAAATCCACAAATAATGTCCCCAGACTAGAGCCTGTTAGAGAGGATACATCTGTCAATAGAGCCGCTGAAGACATTTTCAGTTGCATAAACACACTTCAGCGCTTCTCCTTCCTACTCTGTCATATTTGCTCCCTCATGCTCTTGGCCCCTATTCTTTTGCTTTCCCACTCAGAGTGAAAAAGCTATTGCCTCTGGCTGTAAATCGCAGAGGCTACACCAGTTGACACCATGCTAAGGGCATTGCACAACTCCATTCTCATCATGAAAACAACAACAGCCTTTTGCACTGATCAGCCTGTCAGAACACAGTACAACAGAATAGCAGGGAACAGAACTGAGTGCAGCATCAGAGCAGTCACCACAGTGGCAGCTAAGGCTTTAATGAGGTAGTTGTCCCTGTACGTAGCAGCTATAAAAAAAAAAAAGGTTTATTGCAGTATTGAGACCACAAGGAAGGGAAGTTCTCATTTACACCAGAGCAGTTTTTCACATCTGGATTTTTAATGTTAAGCAGAAAAAATGAAGATTTGCTGATGATACAAAGCTTAAGTTTTCTTCACCTGAAACACTTGTGTAGTAGCCTTTATAGCCTACTCACAATACACAGACCAACAGAAGCCAGAGTAGTTTCAGTATAGTGGTTTATGTATTCACCTAATCAGCAATATATAGCTGGTTCTATAGATCTCTCTGTTCCCCATCAGGAAGGTCATCGAGTGTTAGAAATAATAAGAAGAAAAAGCTGCCAAATTAATCAGCCCCTTGTGAATAAGGGAGCAGCCAAAAGTAAGCAGCTAATATGTTCACTGCTACACTTTCCAGTGCAGTCAGACGAACTCAATTCAGCAGAAGAATCAAAAAAATTCTTAGGACTTTATTTAATTACATTTTTACCGCTATAACATTAGAGAAGAAAAACAAAAATAAGAACCTGAAGACATTACAACTTAAACTCAAATGGACCTTTAAAGAACTAGGTATTAGGTATATCCTGTCAGTAGTAGGTTGGATTCCTTTTACTTTTTTATTTAGAATTGCCTGAATTCTTCATTGCATCCAACAAGGCGCTGAAAACATTCCTCTGAGATTTTGGCCGCATTGGCACGACATCATCAGATGGTAACCGTACAACTGTTGGCTGCACATCCACGATAGGAATGTCCCGTTCCACCACATTGCAAAGATGCTCCAGATAGGCCTTTTGGAAACATTTTAGAACTCTGTCTTGTTCAAGAAGCCAGTCTAAGATTATCTGAGCATTGTGACATGGTGTGTTACACTGCTGGAGGTATCCATCAGATGATGGGCACACTGTGGCCATAAAGAGGTGGACATGGTGAGCAGCGATATCCAGGTAGGCTGTGGTTTTTGCTCCAAGGCTACCAAAATATTTTCAAACAACTCACACAGTGGATCAATGCCTGTTGGTCGATCATTCATGCATCACAGCAGAAATCAAGACTCATCAGATCAGACAATGTTTTTATAATTATCCGTTTTCCAATTTTGGAGAACCTGTGCAACGGTAACCTCAATTCATAGGTTACTTCGGCTGGTGTGGTCATCTGCTGCTGAAGCTAATCTGTATCTACGTTTGATGTGTTGTGTAAAAAACCATGCCATGTTCAAAGTCACTTAAAATCACTTTTCTTCCTCATTCTGAGGCTCAATTTGAACTTCAGCAGGTCATCTTCTATCTTACTTACTTATCTAACTTACTTCTATCTGATTGGCTAATTAGTTATTTGTATTAACAAGAAGTTGAACAGGTGTACCTAATAAAGTGACTGGTGAGACAGGTTTATTTTTTGAAACCAGTCAGCGCCTTGTGAAGTTGGATCATGTCTTCTCTCTGGCTGAACAAATTAATGATTAAATTTCAGATCACATTGTTTTCTTTATTATTTATTTTATTCAAATCTGTGATTTTACGAGGCACGTGTGCAGTATGCTCTCTCAGATACCCACTTTATTCCCTCCTGTTCTTGCAGGTTTTCCACCGATTTAATAGATTTATAGTTTCTTTCGTTTATAAGCCATTTTATGGCTCTACCTCAGTGTGCAGTACACTGCCCCAAAGTTAACATTTATAAACACATTAAACCAAACCACAGCAGCACCGGGGTCTAGCAGAACCTTCTCATCTTAGAATACTTTCAGGAACTGAGAAAAAGGGATTAGTTACCCAAAACGTTTGATCTAATATATGTATTACATAAAATACCTCCCAATCCATTTACTCTATAAAAAAATAAAAAATAAATACTGTCTAGCATTAAATAGACCTATGAGCCAAGAACCTTCACAGCCAAGGTGACCGATCACAGATGACTATATCAAACCTAGTTTCAAAACACTTGAGGTTCATTTCATTTTCTTACACAAGCTTATAAGCAGAAACATTAATCTGTAATGTCAATGGCATACCTTTTTTAATCTCTTCTATAAATACATATTTGCTAATCATCTCACACCTTTTTATACAAGTCAGTGTGAGGTGAAGGACTTGACTTTTAACATATTATAACATAGCAGTCTGGACTGATTCTGGACTGAACACAGATATGGATACTAACTGACTGTCATGTAATTCTTTCTAAAATGTTCAGTTTGATTTCCCATTTAGTCTTTGCCATTTCAGTCTAATACTGCACGTTTGCAAGACATCCTGATGGCATAGAGTCATGTGAAAGTTTTCACAGTGAAAAAAATAAATACATCCCATGAATCAGTAGTTTGTACCATGTTACTTCAGTTCATTTGAGGTTAATTGGCATTTATTTATTTATTTGCATTTGTTTACAGCTCTAAGCTTTGCAACACCTTAATTCTTTTCTTTTTCAGCCATTGTTATAGATTTGGTGTTGTGTTAGGGATCATTGTCCTTTTGCATGACCCAGTTTCAGGCAAGCTTCAGGTGTCAGTCAGGCAACCTCACATTTGACTTCAGAATACTTTGATATACAGAGGAGCTCACGCTCAACTCAATGACTGCAAGATGTCCAGGTGCTGTGGCCGCCATCATCACGACTCCACCATCTTGATGACAGTTGCTATGAAGTGTTTGCTCTAGAATGGTGTGTTTCTGTTTCGCCAAACATGGTGCTGTGCACTCTGGCCAAACATCTACAGAAGTCTTGCAGTTTGCTCAGATGCAACTTTGCAAACCGAAGCTGTGCTGCCATGTTCTTTTTAGTGAGAAGTGGCTTTCTGCTGGCAACCCTTTGAAACAGGCCATACTTGTTCAGCAAACTGAGAACTACCCAACTATGGCAAAAAAAAGAAAGAAATGAAAAATCATGATCATAACCACTTTGTTAATAATGATATGATAGGTAATGGATTTTGGAATAACGTAACTGTTAAACTTTTTTGTGTGTGAAAATATCTTCACAGTGGACCTTCTTGAATTTCTAAAATATTCATGTGGATTGATCTAAACCTGCCACAGTGAGTCTGAGTTTAGATGGGGGCAAAAGCCACAGCTGTACAGGAAAGGAATGTGTTGTATTTACAACAAAACAAATGTACGACTGCAAAACAGAACGCAGAAGAAACAGGAATTTTATCTTCATTATAATTATTCTTGTTTGTATAATGTTAGGAAGGCAAAACTGTAATTGAAAAATAATTATCTAAATAATTACCTATTAATTACCTAAAGAAAAGCGCTGTCAGATACAGGCGATAGTCAGATGCACTGCGTATACATTTCCTTAGAAGAGGCTTTAAAACTATGAAAGCTAAACAGCAAAATTATGTTAGAATGAGGCCCTGAAATTGATTTGAACGTCTCACAGGCAGTCAGTGATGACCGACATGGAATAACTTAAGCAAAACAGTGAGCTGTGGATGCAAATAAGGGCAGACTGATGGTGACACATGAGCGCTCGCTTCCAGTCATACAGTCACTGATCTTTCAAGACAGCCTCCTTCTGTATTACCTGAAAATATGACAACAACTTCAACAAACCAACTGTAACACTGTCCTCCAAAATTTGTAGCAGAAATTAAACGTCTATATGGCTACAGTTAAGCATATTGTATATCCTATGACCTCATGTTTAATCTGTCACTTTACAAACTTGGAAAGTTTATGGATAGCTGCTTCAGCTAAGGAAGCGTTTAAAGCAAAAGCTACTTTTTATTTATGATTGTAAGCGTGAAAAATATGACACAAGCCATCAGGTATCTTAGTTATAGTTATTGGCGCAATAGCAGAAAACATGGCCTGGGGCACAGGATGGGTGTTGGAGCTCGAAGTGTCCTGGAATTCAATGCAGCACAATAAAGTAACCACATTTAAGGCAAGACATGAGACAACACAACTTAACTGAGATCATAAGCTGGAGTTTTATATCCTTTATAGATTCTACGGGTGTGTTTGTGTTTTATATGTAAGCTAATATTGCAGAAACAAACACACTGAATTCCCTTTTTTCTATAGGCGTAGGGACAATCTGATTTTCAGCTATAAAGGCAATATGAAAAACTGTTCAGCTACTTACAGTCCTCTGAACAAGAAAAAAGGGACATTTGATAACTGTGGGCAGTTGTTGGACAAAACAAGAAATCTGATGTTTAACTCTTTGCGGTGCAAGTATAACCAAATGTGGCTGAACAAAGAAGACTACAAGCTTGGACTCCAATATGCTTTTTAAACCACCTTAAAAAGCTGTCTGTATGAATAAAGACTTAGATACAGTTTTAACTTAGGAAAAGCTGGTTAGGATTTAAAAAAGAAAAGAAAAGTCAGGGTTACATGTGATCATCTCGCTAAGAGTTAAACCTACTCCTGTTTAGCTTTTGGATTTCATTGACATAGGTGCCAGTTCCTCTAAACTATGAGAGCAACGTTTAGGAACTATAATCACAGCAGTTTTTGTTATAATCGAACGTCAAGCTGAGGGGGTTTCAGAGTTGTTCCCAAGAAAAGTTTAAATACGCTTCGTGCAGACAGGACAGCGCACAGTCACGCTATGATTCATAAGTTACGTCGAGTCAGCAAAATAAGAAAAAGATTTTTTAATTTAGGCTTAAAGCTACAAACAAACAGATCTCTGCCACTTAATCTAAAAAAATGAGAAGGAACCAACCAGGTTTAACAAATAAAACACAATGGGCAGACACCTTATCAGTCCCCTAATCTTGTTTGTTTGTGTTCCACTCTTTACCTGTCTGTGAGGTTTTTCACATGCAACTGCTTGCACAGCAGTGCACAGAACAAATTCCTTTCCAGCTTTCTGCCTGCCAGACCCTCTCTACCTGCCTCGCACAGAGCACACACCGATCCAATCAACGGCAAGAAGATTCACAAAGCCATCAGTATAACCGCACACATACATACCTCCATTGGTGCAACCCAGGAAATCCCAGAACTGCATGTTGGCAGTCAGTACGCAGAGGCCCGGTCCACCGCTAAATCATGAATGTCTGTGCGTTCCTCTCCTCTCTCTCTGCACTTCCTAGTTGTACTGTATGCTGTCACTTATAGGAGAGTGAAAACACCCGCCCACTGAATGTTTAGGACTGACACACCTGGGGGGCTGAGTTTCATTTCCAAACTGTTGCCTCCTCCTTCTAAATGCTTGATTCTCATTCTTTCCCCAACTAACTCTCCCATCATATCCCACCATTCTGCCTGTCGAATTTGTGAGACCCATCATCACTAAAGAAAGGGATAAGGGAAAAAAATCAATCCAATATCCGAATTGTTGTTTCCCCATTCATGCATCTTCATCTCAGTGGAAGTAACAAGAGAAAAGGTGAGGAGACCAAGCAGCAGACACGGAAACAAAGCCATTCCTTTCCCTTTCAAGCATCACTTCTACAAATAAAAACTCATGCACGATCATCACATGTGCACAATTTTTCAGAATAATGAAAAATGTGCTTGATATGCAGTCAAAAACAGAGAAGTGAAAAACATCAACTGCTGCACTGGTGGGATGTGCACTCGAGCAAACATTAATGAGTGCTTTAATAGTATCTACACAGAAAGGCATCCGCTGGAAGGGAAATTGTACCAGAAACTGACATTTCTTGATAATTCACTAAGAAAAAAAAAAGTGGTCATATCCCTTTTTCAGGAGAGAAGTATATTCCATGTCAAGCATGGTTATTTTGTCCATGATCAGATCATAATATCTGCGAACACACTTTGGTTTCCTGACCCAGTGGTTTTTGCTGCTAGAGGATGTTTGCAGGGATGTGATCTGTGGTAACAGCCACATAAAGGCAGGAAACAAGACGGCAAAGCATCAGGAAAACAGACATCTGTAGGAGACAAATCAGGGCAGCTTGGATTAAAAAAAAACCCTGAAATCAAAAAAAGCAAATAACTGACAAACCTTCAACCACAGAGCTGCTGGGCACTAAGCTGTGAACCAGGTTTAATTCTGTCAGGTTTACCATTATGCATAGATTTCTGTTTAATCCCATCAAGCACGCTCACGAATGATTTGTGGCCCTAAAAAACACACAAAAAACCCCACAGGATCTGCTCAAATATTAATCCATTTCAATCGGCCTAGTTCAGTGATCAGTGTGCAATATTGAGGTTGACAAGGCAGCAAACAGCCCCCAAAACACTTGAGACATTCAGGTTTAAGTAAAGGCTGTCTCCCCCTTTTGTCTCCAAACCATTGCCTGCAAAAGATAAGTCTCAGTGTGAGCCACTCACTGCTCAACAAAACATAGCTGTTTTGCAAAGGCGTTGTTACTCCGCATGACAGAAATCCTGCCTGGTTTGGACCTTTGCACCCACCGGAGAAACACAGAGGGGTGGTTTCGGCCACTGCACCACTGTCTGTCTGTTAGGAATACAAATTACTCCGCCGTGTATAAAACGACTTGTAATTCACATCAGCTAATTCACTCTAAACCCTCATGCCAGCTCCTAAAAACACACCCACACCTAAGTGCATTGTCGTTAACCCCCATTGTCTGTGTGTGTGTATGTTACCCCCCTTTAATGCTAAGCTAGCTAAGCTAACCCAGGGCTATTCCCACTCAGTTCGCCCCCAAGAGGGATCAATACTCACCCGCTTCAGCCCTGGAGCCCGACCGCACCTACTTTCCGTAACCGGACACCTTATCCAGCCAGCGCGTCTGAATTTTATTAGCACATCCACTGATAATAGAAACCGGCTAGATGGATGTCTCTGTGCTCCAGGTCCCTCTCCCCTGTCTGTTTTTGTCCACAACAGCGCCGTGCCCGGTAGTCGGTGTCCACTGACGCTAGCTGTTAGCACTGCTGCTGCCTCTGCTGCTGCTGCTGCTGGAGGAGCCTGATCCTTTACAACATGGCTGCAGCTGGCAGGGCTCATTGACAGGAGGAGAGGGGCCCTACGTGTCCACGCCTGCATCAAGGGACCCCAAATCTTTCTGCATATGAGATCCAGATTTTGGAGAACTACACTATCCCCCTATTTATTTTGTCACATGAAGAAAAATGGCACAGGAGAGTAAAACCGCCTTATATTGTACACTAATCTTGGGGTCTTAAAAATCCACACATTTAACATACTATGGTGGTATTTTATTGTTTTACGTATTGATGACCAGTTAAAAAGGACGTTCTGTAGTGCCGTGAAGGGAAATCTATTTTGAGCCCATATTTTTGCCATATTAAGGAGAAAACACATTATGTTCTGAGGTTTTGATTCTTTCTTGCAGTTGGTTCTAGTTAATAGGGCATCCAAACAATAGCACTTCATGAAATTACTGTATATATGGTTGCTGACAGGCTCTAAATTATACATAAACATTAGAAATCAAACACTGAGTCCTCGCTAAATCTGGCTAAAGTATGTGCACACATTGAAGTACACCTTTATTTGATTTTAAGATTTAAGAGGTGCATGTGTCTGTGTGTGTGTCGGGAGGGACTGTCAGAGCAGGATGAAGTAAAGCTGTCATTGCCACTATCAAACTGCAACACCGTTTGTCTGTAACCATGCGTCTTTGCTTCTTCACTGAATAAAAAGATGTACAGTGAGTTTCACAAATGTATGTCAGTGCTGATGGAAGCTTTAAGTTTTCTGTATTTTCATAGTGGAACACACTACACAGAGGAACAGTAAAATAAAGGACACAGCGAACCTACAGCTGTGCTAGAGCTCATGTTTAAATTAAATCTTAAGAGATTTATGTCATACATTATTCATCATTGCTTTATGATGTAAGGCAAACAAAAGAGGTCTTGAAATAAAGATCCCCCCCACACACACACACACACAATTATTGACTTTGATGCTGGCTGCTTTGTTTTCCTCTAACTGTGTATCGCCACTGTCTCGCAGCCAAAGCCCAAAACAATCCATCTACTCACACAGCTCCCCCCTCCTCACACATACAGTCCCACCTACACATCTACTACATTCATGCATGCAGCCAGCTTATGCCCATGCAAACACACATTCATGCAGACACATTCTGAATACAGAGATTATTTTTATCCACGCACACGTGTGATGCAAATTATGATGCAAGACACTTGGATTAACTCACAATGCCGTGATTACGTGGCAGCGCAGCCCACGTATGCACGTCACACACCGTGGCATCTACTGGGACAAAAACATTGTGCTTAATCTAAAAGGAATTGTAAGAAGGTTAAGGCTTTGTATAACACATACATTTCTGCTGTGTTATTGACTGGTAGAAAGTCAAATCACAGTTTAATTGACTGGTTTCAGAAAAAAAAAACCCTGCTGCAGTGGCCAAATAAATGCATTTATATTGTATAAACTATTTGGCTTGTAAAATAATGACTGGCAGTTGTTTGAATAGAAATACATTTCATTACAATTTGTTACCAGATTTAAAAGGGTTATTTAAAAAGAATCACATTTAAAACTGTGTCCAATTCTTTCCAGCTTCCCCTCTTATTCACTTTAGCTCTGCTATTTTTCCTTGGCACATAATTTCTTGTGTAAACAATAAAAAATACCCCCCCCCCCCCAACAAAAACAAAACAAAACAACAAAAGAAAACAAAGAAAACAAAAACCCAGCTAAAACACTGAGATTGAAGAGTAATGTTAAAACCCAAGTATGTGATGAAGGATGACTCTATGTGACTGATTTCAGTGCAGCTCTTTTAGACAGTCTGTTAGGATTGCGTGTGGCTGCATAAACCTGAGTGGTGCCTGACTGCAGATGATATCAGAGTAAAAGAGGAGGTACAGGCTTCCATCTAGTGGTACATTTGAAGAAGCGCCATATAAAATATCATGAGTTTTTAGGATTTATTACAACCTTATAAATATCTTGTTATTTAGGCAACAAGCTGAATCACAGAAAAGACACATTTGGCATCAAAGGCATTCTTTTTTGTAACACATGCAATTTAAAATCCCCCCCAGTGTTTTTTTGTACTTAAATAGAGCAGTTTAGGTACCTAGAATTGCACATAGACAGTATTATCAGATTCTTGGTGAGGGATTTAAAAAGTACAAAATAAACCTTGTCAAAGTACTTGTCAAAACTCGCCGTGTAACTCGAGCTCAGACTGGATGTTTGTGATTCAGTTGTGTTATCACAAAAGTCACTAGGCTCACTTCTTTCTGTTTCCACACTCTCAGCTTTTTGCAGGCACAAACTTGTGACGTTCAGATTCAACCACCATGATTAATCAGATTTCAAGCTGCATTTTTTTTAGTAGTAGTCAAAGAGCAGTAAATAGAATTATAGTAACAGTTACCCTGAAATGCAACTGATGCTGTGAACAGTGATTCTTTACATAAATGGTCGACAGAGTGCAATATTTTATCAGTAATTGTATTGATTGTTGGTATCTGGCTGTACTTATTTCTGTTTTTGTATTTAGGGATTTCAATGTAATATTTTATAGTGTGCTTAGAGAAATAATTATTCACTGACACCACAAAAATGTTTAAATTGTGCTTTAATATTATAAATATAAAGTGCTGAACAAATATAAAGTGCTTTAAATTTTGAACTTAATGTAAAACTTCTCACTAAAGCGTAAGCATTTTGTGAACTACAGTGAATATTCATGGTATTTTCCAATAGTTAATAATACACTGCTGTCATACCTGCATATAATCAACAGACATTCCTGGTACTAAACATGCAACTGTTGCACCAGTTAATCCATATTTCTACATCTTTATTATCTCTATAGTGAATACACTTCAAGTTTTAGTGAATACATTCAGATTGTATGAACCTCTCATGCATTGCATTGTAAAAGAGTAGAGTAGTGAAGGTTTAAGAACATACAGAGTGGAAATTTGAGAACGAATGGGGGGATGGAGAAAGTCACACGGAAGCATATCCTGTGGCCTTTCAGGCAGAGATAGTGCAAATGAAAGGGCATAATTGGAAGATGATGGCCAGAGATGGGAAAGTTAAGAAGACTGTGAGATACACCTGGGTAGTTATGATGAGGTAAAAGTGCATGAGGCTTAGAAGTGCCTGTGCTCTAGCATGCCACTTCGGTGGTCTTTGAGACACTCTGGTTCACACTGGAAATACTATCCATGGAAACATCGGTGTGAGAGCGCACACGCTTCTCGTCGTTGCTGTGTGAACTTATTTGGCTACGTTGCAGCTCGTTGGTATGTGCTCGGCTTCGTGGGCCATCCAAGGACATAAGACTTGAACTGGACGTTGTCCGTGAGCGAAGTCTGGTCATGCTGGCACTGGACACTGTAGAGGAAGAAGAGCAGAGTCCTTTTATTATACTGTTTGAGCCTTTCAGTGAGCAGTAGTCTCATCCCCCCCCCACACACACACACACACATTCAGAGGTGGTTCTTGTTAATAAAGTGAGATTTCAGGAAAGTTATATGAATTAATTTTTTGCTCATTGCTATTTCAGAACATTGCCTTGACCTATATAAAATCCAGCTAGTAAATTAGTGACTTAATGAAATAAAGACCATCACAAACAGGAAATTGAGATATTGAATTAGATGCTGTCATCATTAATGGTTGGCGGTTCATTATCACTTACAATATCCCATGCCCTGGATGAAATATTTGAAGGCTTCAATCACTTTGGCTGGCTGTGGAGAGAAAGATCATAACTATTAGGAGAGAATTTGCATTATTCTCAAAGCAGCCAGTAAAATGTGTTTTCACACCTGATCCACTTGAGGAAGCCCTCCACAGTCCGACATCTAGAGGAGGACGAATGAGAAAGAAATATGCATAATTCACTCTAAGGTTATGAACTTATCAGCACCACAGTTTTAAATAAAATACATCAGATATTGCACGTGTGTTTATTTTTGAGTCAACCAGTTCTCCAGTTACCTTAAGCAGTGTGGTTTTGGTGGGGTTGAGCTTAGAGTTGCAGTCCACCACAGCTTCCACAGCTGGAGAATTATCGCCTACAATGAGCAGAGTGGAGCACCTACACACCAACAGGAAGATGAAACAGTCAGAGAGACTAAACATATGGTTGGGATTGACTTGGCCTGTTGCAAAGATGCAAGCCTGTGATGGGCAAACGACAGAATTAAAAGAGGTGATTTTGTAGAAGGGTCATTAAATAAGTAAAAGATTCTGTATGAAGACAAATGGTTTTACTAACTTGAGAGTCCTGACGTTGATGTTTCCTCCAGGAACGGGTCTTTCCACCTCAAGAGCGTTGCGGTGGTTGTAGGAGCGGAAGAACTGACTGACATTGGCCTGGTTCATTGTTGTTGTGATGCGGTGGCGGTATGTGGCGATGAGGTCGTGATTGGTCAGGATTTCATCCTATAAGTCGGAGACAGATGTTCTGTATTTAGCAGTTGCTGTGTATATATCTTAAGTCATCTTCATATTTTAATTTAAATAAATATATTTAATATATATTATGTATTACTTCATCTTATGATGAGCATTTCAGTTTTTCTTCTGAGGCTAACTAAAATTGAACACTGTAGAAAAGGCTTGACAACTTGCCTTTCCAAACAAGTGTGCGATGACAGTGTCTGGTAGAGTCTGGGTCCATCCAGTGAGCTGTAACACAGTTTCACCAGGTGAAGCGACCTTCATTTAGTAATCTTTAATGCATTGACATTAGGGCTGTTTAAGAACAATTGAAAAAGGGAACAATGAAAAAATGTTTCATTGCAGCCGGTGTAAAAATGAATCAAATTTAGGTTGTATCTGACTACATATTGTCTACCTTGGTTGCAAACGTATCCATTAAGCCTTCAGCACTGGGGTTGATATTGATCAGAACCAATCCATCCACCAAATCAGGGTGATTCAGCTGCATGCACAGATGAAAAGATCTGACTCTGTTAGTCTACATCAGCCACAAAAGAATTTGAAGTACTCCCAACATCTCCGATTCAAGACATGTCTAACTGTATCTTTGTAACTTGACTCGAAGAGCAAAGATCCGCATAGAGAAGCCCAGAAGATCAACAACAAAAATGGCTTTATGCTTTATTTATTTTTAAAAGATTCAGACTCACAGCAAATCTAGCCAGGATGTATGCTCCCGCTCCCACTCCCAAACCAATTACACTACGCAACCTGCAAAACACACAGCCAAAGATTAACTGGTCCAGATTTAAATCAGAGGTGAATCCAAGTAAGGAGTGTCAGGTCTGTCTTACCCAAAGTGTTTGAGGACAGAAGGCAGTGCTTCAGACAGTTGGTCCATGGTAGGGTAGGTGTGACTGAGGGGTCAAAAGTCAGTTTTCCCATCAGCATTCACGGGATCTCATATCAAATAATTTTACAATCCCATCATTAATTCTTAAAATACACATGTGGTGTGAGAAATGGGTAACAAAGACCATCTACTAACCCAGCAGGCAGAGTTTTGGCTGCCTCATGCTGTCCTGGGGCTTCAACGTGACAAACAGGAAAATGTCTGATGATTTCGTACATGTCCTGATGGTTGAACAGAGTCTCAAAACAGGACTTGTCTGTGGCAAGAAAACACAAAAATGGAACTGTTAAGCAGTAAACATTTTAAATATAAGAAAAAATAAGAAGACAAGTAAACAATTTGTAGACACTTTAGAAAGTGTGAAACAGGCCCTTACATGATAAAGCCAACATGCTGTGTTCCAGATACAAAAATAGATTAGAAATGGAAACATGTTTGGACATCATTGCTCCAGGGATTTCCACCTTCATTTATTTCTGTCCTTTGGTATTTAGATCTATTCTATTTATTTAGAGGATATAGAGATCACAAAAACTGTATTGCTGGGGTTGAGAGCTGCTACTTACGGTTCAGTCCAACATCATGAAAGGTCAGGATGGCAGGGTGATTTCCCTTTAGTGTCCCGGTCATGATACAATGGACATTCCCATACTGAGTCTCTACATGCTCCTCCTGAAACAAAGATGCATCAAAGAAGAGTCCAAATCTGGAACTAGTATTCTGTATAAGTTACCCACAAATTAAAACATGTTAAATATAGCCAGGATCTCCTCAAAGTGCTTTACTAGTATAGCCTAAAAGCATATGATATCAATATAAAAGTCATTAAATTTGCACTGCAATCGCAACAGATTTACCCCTAGCCTCCTAAAACCCGAGCTCTTGTTTTGGCATGCATGGGATGCAGCAGATCTATGTTGAGCAGAATGAGGTATAATTTGCAGAAAAGCAAACAGGGTCTCAAGAAGTTGAAATTTCTCTATGATACTCACAGTGATTTGGGGGTTGAAGACAGAGTCACAGTCATTCTCCTCCAGAACCATGGCTGCTGTTGCAGAGGAATGTCCCTTAAACTCTTTATAATTTTTTTCTTTTTCCTTGTTAGTATATCTGGATATTTCTGTAGTCAGATACCATGTGAGAGTTGGAGCTCTTTGTGACACACTGTGTGTTTGAGCTGGTTTTTATATCCTCTGACTCTGATCTGTTTTTAAGCCCTGATCGCAACCTGGTTCACACGCGACCGAGTGGACCTTCCTTTTTTAATCTGACCTCAGGCTGCTGTGCTTCCACAGAACCAGCACAGGATTTGTACAAGGAATTATCCCCAACAGTTGCCCTGCAAAATCAAAACTTATCTTATCTTTAAGTGTCATTGCATTGCAATCAGAAATATTGCATGCAAGCAAGTTGATCCTATGATTTTCAATTTTAATTGATTTTTTTCTAGGATTTTAGTACACCACTTTTTAAAACTTTGAATATGTGATTTACTTTTTGTACAATTGTAAGTGAAATGTAATAAAACAACTCTTAAATCTGACCCATAGGGAGCTTGATAGACTGAAATAAATTCATAACAAAGAAAAAATGCTGTGAGGCATCACTGGAATCACAGCACCTTCAGACGTGAGCTAAGCAGGTCAGCTGTTTAATCTCAGTGAGCCATCTGTTTCTCACAGCAAAGCAGTCTGCTCTCCGTCGCTAAGCTTGACCCTTCTGTTAATGCAGAGTGTTATGATTTAACGCCGATAGCTGCTCTGAACTCAGCATGTCATGTAGAACTTGCAGAGACCTGCAGCTAAAATGATCTCCAGTGGCCTATAATTTCAGTCCTCTCGACAAAAACATCCAACAAACATCTTTTACCAAAGCAATCCGTGCTAAGCTTGAAATATTTCGATAGCCTAAAGCCGCTGCAAGAGTTCATCTGAGAACAGTGCCTTTTAATTTAATCTCAGTGGAACTTTAAAGCACTTTATGAGAGATACTTTCAACCTCTCCTATATTCACAAAGAATCACCAGAGGAGAAGCTCCACATGTTCCTGGGATTGAACCAGGGATCTTTTGCTTGTTGGGCAAAAGTCTAAACCAAACATGAGGATAAAATCAGATGTGATCCTTCGAGAAAAACAGAGAAGACAAATGTGAAATTCTAAATTCCGTGAATATGTGCCTCCAATTTTACATATCAAATTTCTGGTTTTACAAAAACAGCAGCAAATTTAAAATCTGCTTAAAAATAAGTCTTCAAGTGAAGCAATGCCATCTTTTCAAGTCTGTTTCAGCAAATATTATTATTCTTAAAAGAAAATATTTACATATCAATGCTGCATGTACTATGAACCGTGTGTTTCTGAAGATGTAGATTAATAATCAATACTTTAAATATGCTATCCTTTTTTCTGTTTGGGTGTTTTGAGTGTTTGGGTGTTTTCTGGCTACCTAATGATTAAGACAAACTCTATCATTAAAAACGTTTT
This sequence comes from Aulonocara stuartgranti, assembly GCF_965226115.1. Taxonomy (NCBI): domain Eukaryota; kingdom Metazoa; phylum Chordata; class Actinopteri; order Cichliformes; family Cichlidae; genus Aulonocara; species Aulonocara stuartgranti. The sequence continues at coordinate 22,826,693 of NC_138947.1, forward strand.
TGATGCTATGCATCAGATATCAGATATTTGTGCTGCAGCGTATTTTCTAACAATCTGAGCAGTTCGTTGAGAAAATGCAGTATCATATCTTGGCTTACAGCTGGTTTTAACAGTACTGTACATGATGTATTTTACTGGTACACATCAATCTTGACTTTCATACTACTATATGGTCCAGATAACAAATAATATTGTATTATATACTACTTCTTTTCTTTCAAGGAAAAAAAACCTTTATTATATTATAATGAACTGAAAATGTGAATTTTCTCATGATGGCAAAAAGTCAGAAGTTTCTGGATTAGCTTTAGAAAATCATTTCTGGCTAAAGACGAATTCTTTCATCTTGACTTTACAAACCATGACAAAGTGCATCACATTTGCAAAGTTGATAAAACTCAAATATGCAATTAGAGAACGACAGAGGAACGACATAGGTACCTGGGATACTTCCCAGACAGTAACAGCTGGTTGAACGGAAGTAGAACAGACTGTATCATGACTGCCTTCTTTAGGAGATATTACCACCACTGCTTTAACCATACACACAGAGCCAGATGAGAGCTGTGTGCACAGAAGATTTAATCCATTTAGTGGTGAGTGAAGAGTAGAAGGCAGCAGATGGGTCTTACCCAGCTTCACGTCACTGTGAAGTCAAAATATCAAAATGTGAACCCTGGCTAAGCTCTGCCCTGCTAGCCTATTTCTCCACTTGCCACTGGCACAGATACTAGTGCTTATCAAAACAGAGTAAGTGACTGTATAGGAACAACAATAACATGAAATTGTTTTAGCAGTTAACTATTCAAAAGTGGGTTGAAGAAGTAAATGAACATAGCTGGGTGAAACTACTGAAAAATGTAAACTACATTTCTTATTAGATGTACAGTAGTTCACTTTTCTTTGTTAGATATGCAACTTCAAAATCAAAAGATAAAGCAGATTTTACACAGTTTGCAGTGTATCCTGCAAATCAGATCATCATAATCTTTATTCCGTGCTATAAATACTGTCAGATTTCACGACGTTATTCAAAGTTTTCGGGCAATCAGGAGAAACATGCAGGGTAGGAGCTGGGGTACATCTCAGATAATGGCACAATGTCCAGCTGACTGAGTGAGCAGGCGAATGGCTGTATGTGACTGTAGCCACCGGTGCTGTTATTGCTACTTGCGATTCAAAAGAATATGTATAAACAAAAAAATATTTAAATAAAATATAATTAAATATTTCTAGCTATTTACAATGTCTGTTCAGTGTTTTACAAATAACGCTTTTGCTGCTGCCAAATACATTAGATTATTAATTAAAATGAAATGTTTTTGCTGACTTGTGATTCTTTTAAAAGGTATTTGTTGAATTAGTTACGCAGTTTTAAAACATTATAGATCAGTGTTTTAACTTTAGACAAAAATACAATTTGTGGGGACAAAAATACAATTTGTGTTTTTAAGCCAACTGTGGAAAACATAAAGTAGTTGTAGATATTGTTGTTTCTTATTTTTGTATATGTCATATGAAACTTGTTTTCATTCACTTTTAATGGAAAAAGGGGGGAAAAGTGCACTAGGGCTGTATCCCAATTCAGGGTCTGCAGCCTTAAAGTACGCAGCATCAACGATCCTCAAGGGCCGCGTACTCAAAGACCGCTAAGGACGGTGGTGCGAGGCTTATGAAATGGGACGGTCTAGCCTCCGTTGCGCTGCCCAGGTTGACTAGCAACCATGATACTAACAGCTAGAAACGTGTCATACAGCTTTGTTTGACAGAAATGAAGGAGAAAATCTTTTGTTCATTTGTTTGTTTGTTTCTACATGAGCTTTGTGTCAAGCCAGCCTCCAATTCGAGACTTGCAGTCAAGCCAGCCTCCAGTTTGTTTTACATTCCCTGTGTATTCAAAGTATTACGGGAATGGATGTGGAAACCGGATTTCAAAATAAAAGCCAACTTCGAGTGAATTAACAGATATGTTAAGAACATAATAACATATAATTTAGGCTTTTTTTTTTTTTTACAAACTCTAATGTTAGATCTATATGACACAGCCTTGTACCCTAATTGTGCCCTGTCACTATCAAGGCCATCTTATTTTGGATTTCAAAGTAAAAGCCCTGTGAATCTTCATTTTTGAACTACTCTTTCAATGACTTAATAATGCTCTTAAAAGCAAAAGTCGTATTTCCAAATACTATTTGAACTTTATATCAACACTTTCCAACCACAGTCTTTTTACAGTGATACCATATCAATATCAAGTCAGTCTGATTTTGCCTTTCATAGTAATGGCCCTTTGAAATGATATTAATATGGTATCACTGTGGGGCTGTATACTGTTGATCTAAGGTGGAATTACCCTGTGGAAACAGGAATTTTTCCTTTTTAGAGCATTTTGAAATTGTTCCAGGATCAAGTCAGATATGGGCAGTTTGAAAATGCTTTTATTTTTGAAAGCAAAATCAGAATGACTTGATATTGATATGGTAACATCGTGAGGTTGTATACTGTTGAACTAAAGTGAAATTATCCTGTGGAAACAGCAAAATTCTTTTTAAGAACATTTTGAAATCGTTAAAAAAGTAGGTCGTATATATGCTCAATTTGAAAGGGCATTTATTTTGGAAGGCATAATCAGAATGACTTGATATTGATATGGTATCACTGTGGGGCTGTATACTGTTGATCTAAAGTGGAATTACCCTGTGGAAACAGGAATTTGCCATTTTAGAGCATTTTGAAATTGTTCCAGGAGCAACTCAGATATGGGCAGTTTGAAAATGCTTTTATTTTTTAAAGCAATATCAGAATGTCTTGATATTGATATGGTAACATCGTGAGGTTGTATACTGTTGATCTGGAGTGGAATTACCCTGTGGAAACAGGAAATTTCCATTTTAAAACATTTTGAAATCACTGAAAGTTAGGTCAATTATGGACAATTTAAAAAGGCTTTTATTTTGGAAGGCATAATCAGAATGACTTGATATTGATATGGTATCACTGTGGGGCTGTATACTGTTGATCTAAGGTGGAATTACCCTGTGGAAACAGGAATTTTTCATTTTTGAGCATTTTGAATCGTTAGAAGATTAAGTCAATTATGGACAATTTCAAAGGGCCATTACTATGAAAGGCAAAATCAGACTGACTTGATATTGATATGGTATCACTGTAAAAAGACTGTGGTTGGAAAGTGTTGATATAAAGTTCAAATAGTATTTGGAAATACGACTTTTGCTTTTAAGAGCATTATTAAGTCATTGAAAGAGTAGTTCAAAAATGAAGATTCACAGGGCTTTTACTTTGAAATCCAAAATAAGATGGCCTTGATAGTGACAGGGCACAATTAGGGTACAAGGCTGTGTCATATAGATCTAACATTAGAGTTTGTAAAAAAAAAAGAAGCCTAAATTATATGTTATTATGTTCTTAACATATCTGTTAATTCACTCGAAGTTGGCTTTTATTTTGAAATCCGGTTTCCACATCCATTCCCGTAATACTTTGAATACACAGGGAACGTAAAACAAACTGGAGGCTGGCTTGACTGCAAGTCTCGAATTGGAGGCTGGCTTGACACCAGTGATTAAGCTCAGCTATTGAACGGCGTATATTTTAAAGTAAAGGCTTTAAAACCAAGTTAGTACAAACGTCACATAACTTTGCCGACATGTGGCAACAGTAATGTTTTAATGTTCTTCGTTATTAAACATTTGCACATAAATAAGTGACATAATATTCAGTACTTACTTAAAGTTTACTCTTCGGGAGCCCCCCATCCGCCGTTTGTTTTTCGGCAAAATTATCCACACCCACCGCCGCGCTATGCATTCTGGGATATGTTGGGCCGAAGTCTACACTGCCACAGCCTTAAAATTCAGGGATATGAAGGACGCATTTCAGGGCCGCATTTCGAGCAGCCTTTGAATTGGGACAGCCTTCGGCGCGCCGCTGTGATGTAATCGGCCTTGAAATGCGTACTTTAAGGCTGCAGATCCTGAATTGGGATACAGCCTAGATCAGCCCTACAATCATCATTTCCCTGCAGAGTCCACTAGATGGAGTGCCATTACAATCTTCTGGATGCTGAGTCGTCAAACGGCATTATAAAGAAGAAGGCCAGCTTCACCTTTCTTTATTTTTCACCTGATAAACCTCTAACACCCCATTCTCAATACCCTGTTATTAGTTTGTGTCGATGCTCTTAGTTCGTCTGTGTGACTTCTACACACTGCCTTTAAATGTATTTTAAACGTTTGGGGAAGAAATTTGAATTTTTATTCGCTTTGATAATCACCCGTGGGCGTGTCTGCTAAAACACAGACGGGAGATGGAAACCGAGTTTATGAAAGGAGAGAAATCTCGGCATACGGTGAAGTAGCTGTTCAGTCATAAGTATCCCCACACTTCCATCTTCACTGCTTCGCCTCAGGGCACCAGTGTCACACGCAGAGACGCTAAATAAGCACATTAACGTCCTATTGCTGATAATTGGTTGTCACGGTAACCGTTAAGTCTGCAGGTGAAAGTCTTGCTGTCCGACTCTCAGCTTTCAAAACACTCTAATTATACACACAGCAGCTGCTGCCGCTTGCCACACGCTCAACTGCGTGTGCGCATGTGTGTTTTTCTTGTTTGACGTGATTGTGAGGGAGCACTCGGTGCGTTGATGTTTACGTGCAAAACCACACATTACCCTTTCCATGCATATATAGACCAGTTGTAAGAGTATATGTGGTAGGATTTCCATGACCAAACTTTTAAAACAAGCAGGAATCCTCTGAAAGATGGATCCAGCGTAATACGAATAAGAAATCATTTATTTAACCCATATTTAGGAAATTCTTTTGTGAAAGCGATTTAAATAGAAATATCAGTTTTGCAGTGTGTATATACTAATGTGTGTAATAAATTCTATACTTATAAAGTAATATAAGTAGGCTGTATCATGAGTTTATTAAAATATAAAGTCTGGCATGGCTTTGCGCTATTTCAAAGTCATTAACACACACTTGTTATGTGTGAAATATGGAGACTGATTACAGTTTAAGAGCTACAACTAATGGATGAAAGTACACTTCCTTTTCATATCCAGTTGCTTTTTTTTAGCTGCCAACGGAATTGCATACGATTTCACACAGTGGCGGCATGAGTGGTGTGCCTGAGAGACAGATTTACAAACAGCTCCAGAGCAGGGGACCCACTTTGTAATTGTGTATATGAAGATGGTAAATCAGTGTAAGCTTGCCTGCACTCCCAGTTCAGGCATTGATTATAAAAGAAGGATTAAGAACTAGACTTAATGGGACAGTCAAATAGTGCAAAAGTGTGTTTATGAAAGATTAAACTCTTAGTAATTTGCAGCTTCGCATGGGCTGATGTATGGATTTAACAGCTGTAAATATACTGCACGAACACGGTGGTATTGTGGTGCAATAACAGATGTCACATTAGTGGTAGTAAGTTTTTCATAAAATAATTTTATAGCTTGCCCCCCCTCCCCCGTTTTTTTATTTATTCATTTATTTCACCAGACACAACAACAACAAATACAACAGGGTGAAACCAGAAGCTCCTGAGCCAGATTAGAGCTCCTATGTGGAGGCCACACGAGATTTAAATGGAAACAAGTCATTGCGGAATTCCAAGAATGGCTTACCAGGAAAGATGTAGTGGAGCATTTACTCAAGCTTGTGAGGAATAACTAAGAAAAGCAACAACAACAACAACAACACTTCTTATTTAGGCACAGTCACCACTGTGATCACCACAAAACTGTTTTTCTTTTAACTCAAGCAAACCTTCCAGCAACTACCACCATAACAGCTAGAATTCATATTAAAATTGTAACTAGGTTAACATTTTTAACAAAGCCCCCATCAGTTCCCTCAGCTAACATATATAACTCACTTGCACTAGTGTCTACAGACACCTTCGATGTATGCACACACACACACACACACACACACACACACACACACACACACACACACACACACATTTTGAGCCTCAAAAAGGCCTTCAAACTTGTGAGGACCGTTGACTGTTGGTTCTCACAAGTATAGTAGAATGCAGATTTTGGTCCTCACAAAGATAGCTAGACAGGAACACACACACACACACACACACACACACACACACACACTTATGAGATATTAAAAGTTGGATATGAGCAAAATAATAAATTATCTCCAGCCTGTGCATGGTGTACCCTCTTGCCCTATGACAGCAGGGGTGGGCTCCACCTTCCCAATGACCCTGAATTTGATAGGAGGTTAAGAAAATGGATGGATGCACACTTATTTATAATTACCTCGATCATGACCATCAGCAGTGCTTCTATTATTAAAGCAAGCCTTGAATACTTCCTTGTTATTTCCTTGTATCTTTGGGAAAGGAATTAGCACTGAAGTCTTAGCAGGTCAGTGCTTTAATGAAACCGGGAGAGCGGCCATGACCACTGCTCACAGTGTCCTTTGGGCTCCTCATAAAGCACAAGACTGTCAGGACTGACCTACTGAGTGTCAGCTCACATTTCCAGAAACCACTACATCAATGTCCATGCCAGCACACTCAGGTTTGTAGGATTAAAACAGATGGTCCCTGCAGAGCTGAATTTCCACAGGGTGATCTGACAGAGGAAGCCTTGAAAGCAGGACTATGTGGGTCTGAGAAACAATTAGAAGTGTCATCTCACAGGCACATTTTACTGTTATCACAAATGAACTGAATTAAAATATGTTTCAGTGGAGAGGGACTGGATCAAGCGATGCTATACATGGTTCATTGACTTTCTAAATTTCACAAATGATTTTAGAGTTATTTTGTATGGAACTGACGACTGTGATGATAATTTGCACTTGATTTTGAAAGAAATGTGTGGATCATAAGGCTCACAAAAAAGTAACAAAAAATATTTACAAAAACCAAAATATTTACTCCAAAAAGCTTCATAAAGATGTGTCCAGATGTACTCAATGCTCATTATTTTACATTAAACAGGGTAAAAGAGAAAAAGATATAAAATGTGGCGGACAAAGGCGTTATCGTAATTTACTAAGTATGATCTGGAATATTGTTTTCTGTGCATTGAAGATTTGGGCAAAGATTTGCCGGATCGCATTATGCTGCATGATTTCTTTGCATTTATAACAAAATCCGCATAAACAAAAAAGCATTTTGAGTATTTTGTCATATTTGATGCTGAATAATGAATCACTGAATCTGTTACTAAGTTAATTTTGCTGTATACACTGAGACTTAAACACTGTCTGTCAGGACTGGACTGGGACAAAAAAATCAACCGCGCATTTTGACTAGAGAACGGCCCACCAGGTATTATAGGAAAAGCCATAAAGCCTTTGAATGAAAACAAATGCTGTTGTGACATTGATGTACACTGTCTTGTTGGTATATATGTATCAACCTAATAAACTTAAACCTACACCATCCTCCATATTCTGGTATTTTAAACAGTACTTACTGGAAATATCAAACAACCTAATCAATAATTACATATACCTAACTAGCAGGGTTGCCAACTCCCAGCAAAAAAATAGGGAACCACCTATTTCGCCTAATCGACTTTAATTTATTGCCAGGGTAAAACAAATGCACAGAAACCAATTATTTTTCTACAGTAATTAAATAGATTCAACATCTTTCTTCAACAGAATTGCAGACTGCACACATGGTACCTTCCCAAAGGAAAAAGTACTATAGCTTACTACTGTATATATTAGACTTAATATTTACTATATACTAGAGATGGACCGATCTGATATTACGTATCGGTATCAGTCCGATACTGACGTCAATTACTGGTTCGGATATCGGAGAGAAATAAAAAATGTAATCCGATCCATTAAATATCAAAAAAGCACCTCACAAAACTTGCGACATGGCGTAACTCGGTTCATAACCGTAGCACGTGATAGAGCAGCTGTGTGTATTTGTAGCCTCCCTACCAAACCAGCATTTCATCTCCCAGGAAGTGATCCCAGAGAGAAGTAAAGCAAGTGTGTAAGTTCATCTCTGAATGTTTGTAAAGCATTCCCACGTTAATCTTAACAACTACTATATGGAGCGACTGCCTCTCTCTCCCTCCCTCTCTTGCTGCTACTTCAATCGTGAAACTGCTTAATGATCAGCTGATCGGCTTTTCTGTCCCCAGTCCGTCTCTCTTCTTTATTTTTGGCCCACTTTGCACCAGAAAGAGGAAACCACCGGCTAAACAACAGCAGCAAGTTTAAGCTTGATAAGCTGTTGTTAGAATTTATTTAATATTACTTTCTAGACCAGGATCCTTTTCTATGCAGCTGACGGCTGGTAACTGTGCAGGGGCGGATCTAGCAAAGTTTAGCCAGGGGGGCCGATAAGGCATGAACAGGGAAAAGGGGGCACAAAGACATACTTTTCTTTCTTATTCTCATTTAAAATGTCTAGCTTTTATTAAATAATTATCTGAATCTTACACCCAAAGTTTTAATCTTATGCAAAATATATAGAAGTCCATTACTGTATATAGTAACTGTTAAGTCTAATATACCCTAGTAAGCTAAAGTACTTTTTCCTTTGGGAAGATACCATCTGTGCAGTCTGCAATTCTGTAGAAGAAAGATGTTGAATCTATTTAATTATTCTTGAAAAAGAATTTATTTCTGTGCATTTTTTTTCACGCTGCATCAAATTAAAGTTGATTACGTCAATTAAGCATCATGAGGTGGAGGGTGGTTCCCTATTTTTTTTTCTGGGAGTTTGCAACCCTATTAGTTAGGTTGCTTACTCTTTAAAATACCAGAATAGGAAGGATGGAGTAGGTTTAAGTTTATTAGATTGATCAGTATTGCTGAACTATGAAATATTTTGGGTGCAGTATATTTTTTACATACAGGTATAACAGAATAGCTTTAGTGTTGTTGTTTATTTAAGCTTGAGTATGAACTTATACAAAATGCAGCAAGATATTTTAAAAACTGTTTTATTGATTAAAAAACACACTATATCGGATTCATATCGGTATCCTCCAATATCCAAATTTATGATATCGGTATCGGACATAAAAAAGTGGTATCGTGCCATCTCTACTATATGCAATAATGAATTTTTATACATTTTACATCAGATAACCACTTTGGATACGGTTGTATTTATTAAAACCTAGAGATTTTAAATGAGAATAAGAAAGAAAAGTATTTCTTTGTGCCCCCCTTTCCCTGTTAGTGCACTACCTACCCCCTGGTAAAACTTTCCTATCTGCCCCTGCACAGTTACCAGCTGTCAGCCACGTAGAAAAGGATCCTGGTGTTATTTGTCTCTCAGAAACAGTTCATAACTTCCCTTCAACTCATTCATGTCAACTAAAAGGTAAACCTGTTTCTCTATCACCTGTTCAGCTCTGATGATTCAGTAAGGACATCTCCTGGTTTCATCTTCATGTTTCCCTCTCACCAGATATCGGTTTGGATATCTGGTGAGAGGGAAACTGTATGTTGACTGTGTGTTGACCAGCACCTTTACGGCTGTGGCTCCAGCAAACATCAGCTGATACTAGAAAGTAATATTAAATAAATTCTAACAACAGCTGATCAAGCTTAAACGTGCTGCTGTTGTTTAGCGTGACATCCGCTGGTTTCGTCTTTCTGGCGCAAAGTGGGCGATAAACAAACGAGACGGGACTTAGGACAGCAAAGCCGATCAGCTGATCATTGATCAGTTTCATGATTGAAGTAGCAACAGGAGAGGGAGGGGGAGAGATTGAGAGAAGAAGAGGAAGCTATGCAGCGCAAAGACACAGAATAACTCCAGCTTTGTGTCTTTTTTTTGCTGAAGTTCGGGACAAATTGCATTCCTTTACACCTAAATACAGAACTTTAAAGTTCGACCTCATCGGCTAATTGGTCCAGCCCAGAGTCGATCATGACCAATTGGCCAATCCACCGCCTTTTATTGTTTATATAAGCTAAAAATCACCATCGGCCCACCGGGCAAATGCCCGGTATGCCCGATGGCCAGTCCAACTATGCTGTCTGTATAGTACAAGGCTACTTACACAGCTGCACACCTCTGATTTAACCTCTTGCACTTTGTATTTTCTCATATCTCCTCTGCTATATCTTCAACAAACTTCATTATCTAAAGAAGTCATCTACTTTTACTTTGACTAAAACGAATGAAGGATTTTGTGCCTTTCTGTTTCAGCTGCATTTGAGAATATTAAAAACATATTTGATAGTACCAGTGTTGCTGGGTCAATGTTTTTATAACCTGAGGTGTGACTGGAGGAAACAGGTTCTCTAATTCCACTCTGGGCTGGAAACAAGGAGCCTTGTTGCATTTCAAAACTTTACAGAGTGTCTCTTATCTGTAGAGTCATACTAGGTTTTGGGGTAAAAACTGCAAAATAAATTGGTTTGGTTTTGCCAGAGTTCGTGTTAAAAGGGAGTTTTTCCTTTCCACTGTTGCCAAGTGGTCAGTTGATTGTTGGGGTTGTCTCTCTATTATTGTAGGGTCTTTGGAATGTACAAATAGATGTTTGCAACACAAGCCCTGACTGAACAACAACCAGGTAAAAAAGTATTCTCCAGAACTGCTTGGGACCTTGTAATAAACATGTGGATGTGTTTATGCTATAATCGGGATCAAATCAAAAGTGAGATAACAGCAAACCATATTAAATAACAGATGACTACTTATCACCTTGATGCATGAAAAACAGCTCCAGCTCTGAGAAAACATTCACAACCCAAAAACTCATGCCCACTTTAACCACCAGGAACACTGAGATTTTTAATTTGACGAACTGGAAACAGTGTAAGGTGTGCTTGGGCTAATTTTAGCAAATAAATGGTGTTTTTTTTTAAGCTTTCTGTGTGGGTGAACAGTCATGTTAACCACCACTCAATATGATTGATAGTAAGGTGAGGCCCTGGCTTGTACTACAGGGTGGGCCATTTATATGGATACACCGTAATAACATGGGAATGGTTGGTGATATTAAAGTCCTGTTTGTGGCACATTAGTATATGTAAGGGGGCAAACTCCTCAAGATGGGTGGTGACCAAGTTGGCCATCTTGGATACAACTTTTGTTTTTTCAATAGGAAGAGCGCCATGTGACACATCAAACTTATTGGTAATGTCACAAGAAAAACAATGGTGTGCTTGGTTTCAACCTAACTTTATTCTTTCATGAGTTATTTACAAGTTTCTGACCACTTATAAAATGTGTTCAATGTGCTGCCCATTGTGTTGGATTGTCAATGCAACCCTCTTCTCCCAAAAAAGTCTAAGGGGGTCAGATCGGGAGACCTTGGGGGCCATTCAACTGGCCCACGACGACCAATCCACTTTCCAGGAAACTGTTCATCTAGGAATGCTCGGACCTGGCACCCATAATGTGGTGGTGCACCATCTTGCTGGAAAAACTCAGCTTCAGTGCATAAAGAGGGAAACACATCATCATGTAGCAATTTCAAATAACCAGTGGCCTTGAGCTTTCCATTGATGAAGAATGGACCCACTATCGTTGTACCCCATATACCACACCAAACCATCTCTTTTGTTGTTCCAACAGTCTTGGAGGGATCCATCCAATATGGGTTAGTGTCAGACCAATAGCGGTGGTTTTGTTTGTTAACTTCACCATTCACATAAAAGTTTGCCTCATCACTGAACAAAATCTTCTGCGTGACCTGAGGGTCCTGTTCCAATTTTTGTTTTGCCCATTCTGCAAATTCTGTGCGCCGATCTGGGTCATTCTCGTTGAGATGCTGCAGTAGCTGGAGTTTGTAAGGGTGCCATTTGTGAGTAGCTAATATCCACCGAAGGGATGTTCAACTAATGCCACTCTCCAGTAGAGATGGCACGATACCACATTTTTATGTCCGATACCGATACCATAAATTTGGATATCGGCCAATACCGATATGAATCCGATAGTGTGTTTTTTAATCAATAAAACTGTTTTTTAAATATCTTGCTGCTTTTTCATACTCAAGTTAAAAAAAACCCCAAAAAACCCACTAAAGCTATTCTGTTATACCTGTATGCAAAAAATACACTGCACCCAAAATATTAAATAGTTCAGCAATACTGATCAATCTAATACACTTAAACCTACTCCATCATCCCTATTCTGGTATTTTAAAGAGTAAGCAACCTAACTAATAGGGTTCTAAAAAAATAAGGAACCACCCCCCCACCCTCCACCTCATGATGCTTAATTGACGTAATCAACTTTAATTTGATGCAGTGTTAAATAAAATGCCACTTTGGTTGTAAGATTCGGTTGTATTTATTAAAAGCGAGACATTTTAAATGAGAATAAGAAAGAAAAGTATGTCTTTGTGCCCCCTTTTCCCTATTCATGCCCTATCGACCCCCCTGGCTAAACTTTGCTAGATCCGCCCCTGCACAGTTACCAGCCATCAGCTGCATAGAAAAGGATCCTGGTCTAGAAAGTAATATTAAATAAATTCTAACAACAGCTTATCAAGCTTAAACGTGCTGCTGTTGTTCAGCCGCTGGTTTCCTCTTTCTGGTGCAAAGTGGACCAAAAACAAAGAAGAGAGACGGACTGGGGACAGAAAAGCCGATCAGCTGATCGTTAATCAGTTTCACAATTGAAGTAGCAGCAGGAGAGGGAGGGGGAGAGAAGAGGCAGTCGCTTCATATGTCGGTTATTAAGCTTAAGGTGGGAATGCTTTACAAACATTCAGAGATAAACTTACACACTTGCTTTACTTCTCTCTGGGATCACTTCCTGGGAGATGAAATGGTAGCGAGGCTACAAATACACACAGCCGCTCTATCACCTGAGGCATACTGCTGCAACGTGCTACGGTTATGAGCCGAGTTATGCCATGTCGCAAGTTTTGTGAGGTGCTTTTTTTGATATTTAATGGATCGGATTACATTTTTTATTTCTCTCCGATATCCGATCCAGTAATTTACGTCAGTATCGGACCGATACCGATACGTAATATCGGATCAGTCCATCGCTACTCTCCAGTGACATGCGGTGAGGCTGTGGGCTCTTGCTGAATGAAGCTAGGACAGCCACTGATGTTTCTTCATTAGTGACAGTTTTCTTGCGTCCACATTTTAGCAAATCCAACTCTGAACCAGTTTCACGAAACTTAGCAAGCAGTTTGCTAACTGTAGCATGGGAGATGGGTGGTCTCATAGGGTGTCTTGCATTGAAATCTGCTGCAATGACCCGGCTACTGCGTTCACCAGATATCAACACAATTTCGATCCGCTCGTCACGTGTTAACCTCTTCGACATGTCAATGGCTGTGAACAAAGAGAAACCTGTAAATAACTCATGAAAGAATAAAGTTACGTTGAAACCAAGCACACCACTGTTTTTCTTGTGACATTACCAATAAGTTTGATGTGTCACATGGCCCTCTTCCTATTGAAAAAACAAAAGTTGTATCCAAGATGGCCAACTTCTAAATGGCCACCATGGTCACCCCCCATCTTGAGGAGTTTGCCCCCTCACATATACTAATGTGCCACAAACAGGACTTTAATATCACCAACCATTCCCATTTTATTACAGTGTATCCATATAAATGGCCCACCCTGTACTTTTAAAAAGTATGGACCTGTGACTGCCTTGTGACTCTTTGGACTCACATTCTATACCTTGTAAACACAATTATCAATTTTTTCTCTTTTTGTGTGTATTTTTTCTGGGCAAACACAGTGATGTGCTGACTTCACACTGTAGGCTGGCTGCAAGAAAACAATTCTTGGACTATTGTAACCCCAAAGAGAAAGTTAATTCCTACAAATGGGATCCACAGGTTGACTTGGGCAATCTGTCTGGTAGCTTAAAAGACCGTCTATTTTTAGATGGTTCAGGGAGGGGAAGGCGGGGGGTCGATGAAGGGAGGGAGAACAAGAAAAAGTCCTGACAGATGTGACACTGCAGCAAATATTCATGAGACCACTCGTTTTATTTTTTTTTAGGAGCATGATGTGAAAAAACTGTGACCATGGACTTCCCTGGTTGAAACAAGTAATCTTCAGCCACATTGAAAAGTTAGGAGCTGAACTCTCACCCAGTGCCTTCCAGGCGAGTGGGAGAGAAAGGAGTAGAGTGGATGAAGAAGTGGAAGAGCTGGAGGAGGGGGAGTGAGGCTCTTCTCCTGTGGCTCTAAGAGCATTAACTGTAGTGCGTTCTGCTGGTGACAGGGCTGTCAGGGTCAGATGACTGCTCAGCCTGATTAGACCAGCTCATAGCAGATCCTAAGCCCAACACACACTGCACCTTTATACCAAGGTGGATCTACGAGCTGGCACATTCAGTACGTCGCAGTTGAGGAGGCCAGAAGGGACACGAGGTGGATAGTTTAGTGTTATAGTGGGGCAGAGCTAAAGGTTATCAAGGAAACATTTAACCTTCTGCTGCTGCTCCTTCCTGCTTGACTACCAGGACCAAAGACTGAAAGAGGTGTTGTTTTACTGTAACAAGAAGGCAGAAGAACTGGTGTTTAGCCAGTGTTTGGAGATGACGCTGAAAAGCTAAGCGGTAAGAACTAAAGCACTCTGCATTTGTTTTGTTGCTATATAAATAGGATAATTATATAGTGTTTCCCAATGCTGTCACAAAGCCAGAAGTGCAACACCCTGCATTCTGGATACGTGATGCAGAGAATTATAGAAAATCTCCATAAACATTTTTATCCGTGCTATATTGCTGCCACAGACGGTGAGAGAGAGTAAAGCAGAAGGGTACTGTTGTTCCTACAAAAATCTGATGTGTCATAGAATCACACACTAGTACAGATGGAGCTAAAAATACAGCTGCAGGTATTTAGAGTCTACAGGGGTTTACTATAACAGGCAGTCAGCTGGCTGTATGTCAGCACTCAAACTGTTGTAGAACTGCTGCTGCTGCTTCTGCAGGACTTTGGTGTAACTGCCAGTCAGAGCCCTGTGGATTTCCCCTGTTCAGCAGACAAGCTGTCCTCTGAGGTAAGAGGGAAGTTAAGCTTCCAGAAAATAAGTAAAAACGTAGTTATTTAGCACAACTTCTTTTTCTGAGTGATTTGAGTGATTGAATCTGATGCTCTTATCAGCTAACTGGAAGTCAGTAAACGAATGTGTAATCTAATCTGTTTAAAGACCACTACTATCCGTTTCATTCAGCTTTACATTTCAGACCTTGTGAAGAAGTAGCCATAAGGTGGCTCTAAAATAATACTGAGATCCATTTTAGCCTCTCTGTGTCCTGATCCACCATGTGACAGTGAAACAGCTAGGCAGCCAGTCTGGAGACATGCCTATTTTTACAAACCAAACTACACTCTAAGGTAAAAGTGCCAATTGGCTTTAAGGTTTAACTGGAATTACTTCTGTCTGTTTCTGTATGTTACCCTCATATGAAATCATTCTACTTCAGATGTTTGCTAAAATTGTGAACAGTTGACCTTTTAGTTAGGTTTAGATGCCTTAAAACAGGTTTCTGTGTACTCACAGAGTGTCTGTGACAGTGCCAGCTATGCTGCTTTGCAAATTAGCTTTTATCCTGTGTCTCCGTTGCAACTTTGGTGCCCTCGGGTCGCACAAGGCTTCAAGTGAAATGAATGTTCACTTTTAACCAGCTCAGTGGAAAATAAGCGACCTCTATCCCGATTAGCGGTGACACAGGATAAAATCCTAAATATAGATTGTCAACAACTTGGAACTGACTACCCTCTTCTGGAAGAGTGAGTGTGTAAGTCTGTGAGTGATTATGTGTGTGTGTGTGTGTCTGCGTGTGTTGTCAGTGCAGAGGCCAAAAGGTGACCAGAGATTACCTCTGGACCTTCCTTTGTTGTTTATTTGATTGCCTTGTTTGAGTGGTAGGTAGAATTATTTGGAAAGCTAAAAGTATGCTGCATTTTTATGAGAAATATTATTAAGATGATTCAGTGCTTTGTTTTGAATCATACATTAAGAAGAGCCTAACACAACTTATATCTGTACTTTAGAGAAACCGCATTATAACTAACAAGCAGTGTTCATCCTAAATGCTTTCATAACTCTGTATGTGCTGAACTGCTGAACAGAGCCTTTTTTCCTGAAAATATATTAAACTGATATGCATGTGGGGTTAAGGTTCAGAATAAATCAAAGCAAGTTACTTCAGATTCTCCACAGTTTCACAAAATATTTTTATCTTGTCTTTTTTTGTGCCGAGCCACAACAAAAAACACCTAGGCTAGATTAATCAGAGCATCACTTTATATGAGAATTTCTGCTCATTTTTTTCTTCAAAGCTAACTTAATTTTGTTGATATTGTACAAATGTCATTATCATCATCAAACAATATCATATGGGTTATATTGAATGTCTATGTTGGTATGTCTTCTTAAATAAAGTTGAATTATATGTTTCTTGAAAGTATTAGTGTCGTTGAACATGTAATTGAGTTGTGATCTTAGTATATGGCAACCTTGATCTTGTTGTTAATTTAACATTAACGAATTAAGTTTTTACAGGGACTAGTAGTAACTAGTAACTACTCCCACATTTTTCATTCATTTTCATTCTAATGCCCCACGATTATCTTTAGTGTTTCTTATATCTTAATAAATACACACCCTGTGTATTTAATTGGTGTGTCTGTTCTTAATGTGTCATCCACTAACTAATCAAAAGGTGTTTTATCCCCTCTGTCTAATAGAAGGTCTGTATTATCATACTGTATGAGTAAGAATATTTATAATATGTGTGAATGCTTATATGTGTCTTTTAGATCCAGTGTAATTGGGTGTAACTGTGATGCACATGTAATAAAATAGTTTGATTAGTGTATATATGGCAGCATAATATAACTGGGTTATATGGAACTGCAAAAAACTGAATATGTGCTAAATTACTAAAAGGACCACGATCAGTGTCATTTCAGTGGAAGCTGACTTTTAATATATTTTGTATTTCAGAATTGCTGGTTGATGGAGTTTGTGAGGCGAAGTGGTGACTACTGCCACGCCCAACACATTTAAACCCCATCTGGGATAATGCTGCACCATGTAGTCCTAGGGTTATGAACCCTACAAGACCACTGGCCTTTGACCTCTGAACCTGTCAGCTCATGGGGTAACAAGCGGAGCCTTGACACTGAAAGCTAACAGGAGAAAGACGGAAAGAGAGCGTGACTAAAACTGAGTGTGGTCAAAGAAATAAAAACACAGAGAAAGTCGACACACTGTAACCTTCTGGACTATAGCAGACTGTTAACTGATGGGATAACAATCAAGACTATAGGACGTCAGACCTGGGAAAATATCTGAAAATAGGAGTTCTGGCTCACCTGGAGATCAAATATAAACTGAAGACATAGCTGCTAAACACAACAGCTGGAGCTAAAGGTGAGGAGTCAATGACCTAAATCTAGTAATGCATCAACACTTTAATATTTCATGACATTTCATTGGTTGTATGATTCAGTAGAAATTTCTTTAAGGCAGTCAGTATGAGATTAAATGATTTGCCTTTCTTGGAGAGTAGGTTTTACTAACAATGATGCTTTTAACTTCTAGGTCTTACATGGAAAAAATGACTTCTCTGTTTTCAGTGTTATTGAATTTCACCTAAGATCAAAGTCACATATTTCCTTCTCTTGCTCAAAGTGCTACTTTACACATCAACAATGTTTTGGTGTCTTAGTCTAAGTTGCCGTATTTTGTTGCTGACACTTACCTGATACTCCTGGAAGAAAATGAAGAAGAAATTTGAAAAAAAAAATGAGAAAGAAATGTCACTTTCCAGAACTCACTCACTAGCTTCTGAGAAAAAGAAAGAAAAAGTCTCCAAACCCTGCTGTGAACAGTTACATGCATTAACTATTTTTCACTGTTTTCAGGAAGTGTTAGGTAAGCATACATTATGGTACAGCTAAAAACTCAGGAAGCCATTTCACTTCCTGTTAATCCTATTAACCATCAGTCAGAGGCAGCAGAGAATACTTGCGAGCTAAGGCTCTGTCAGTTGGAATGAATGGAGCTAAACTGCTTAAATGACTCTACACCAGCTTCTAGTATTAGTATTCACGGATTAAAATTCTCTTATTGGGTTATTTTACTCATTTCCTTTCATTATACTTACCAGAAAGCGAATGCTGCCGGTATAAAGCTGGAATTCTGATAATGCATGCTGATTGGTCAATTAACAAGAGTTTATAGTCTGCTGATGGCACTAGTTTCCAAATGACAGACATTAGAAACATAGTTAAGCTTAAGATGTGATGGTTGATGTTGAGTGCTGCTAGAAATTCTTTGCAGCTTGTCAAATGTGTGAAATCAAATGTCATAAAATGCCTTATGGTGTTGGGACCTCCCTTAATATTTTTAAGTATTAAGTATTGTAATTGTAATTGTAATAAGTATTTTATTACATTTACAATCCAACGCAATCTAAAAATGGAAGTATATCTATTGATTTTGCTATTGCAGTTCTGCTCAGTGTTAATAACTATTTTTTATAAACTACCAGTGATGAGAGGAGATGTTACAATCACTATTTAATCAACATTTTCAAACAGCTGTGAAGAAAATGTGCATGTTTTGCAAAGTTTTGAAGACCTTTAGCTTAGTACAAAGTGGTATTTTACTTGTAATTTAATTACTTCATCTCCAGTTTTTCAGTTTTCTTTCCTGTTCATGAGGGAAGTCCAGTTTTGAGCTTGACCAAGTGCATTAAAATGAGGTTCAGCATCTGGGGTGGAAATGCAAAGGAGAGACCCATTAACCGCAAATGCATCCGAGAGCTCTGGAATATCTTTGCCTTTCTTCTCACAAAGCTCTTAATTTTTCTCTCAGGTCCCATGCAGTACTCTTCAGCACTTTACCCAGGCTGAGCTACCCAGCAGCTGTGTGGTAGCCTATGTCACCATATTCAGCTTCATGCTCCTGCAGAAGTACAACAAACTGTCTTTGATTCAGTCCTCTTGCCCCAATGAAGTTAGCTATTTTAGCTACATCAACAATGTGGTTAATTTTCAGCGCTGAGTTTACACTGCCAATTTGTGTCATTTAAGCCCCGGCCTATCCAGACATACAGTTACCTGTGTGAATAAATCATTCTCTATCGTAGTCCCTCTGCGAGAAATCACAAAGCTGGTCTTGACTGCTCCATCCCTGGATGTGTAAAGCTTGGTTGCTTTTGCACCTTTACTAGCAAAGCATCTAGTGTCTGTCTTCGTTCTGCATCAGTCAATTTCCTGTGTTTTTCTGCATGTTTAGGCTCATAATGACAATTTAAATTGTTATCCTTCAACCCAGCAATCTGCTAACCACAAACTAAGAACACAACTTTATCTCTGATTTTAGTAAATAAATACTTTTTTCTTTTTCCGCCCCAAACACACATCTCATAAATGTTTGCTCTGTGAAGTTTCATTCACATACACACACATATGTACAAATGTAAATAAAGAAACAAACAAAAAATGTAGCAATCACCTTTCAAATAGAAGCAACAAAACTGTAATGTGATTTCCAATAAAATAATTTTTTTTAAATGGGAGAAAATGAATGACGTATACCTATTTATATCTTAATTCTAATTTCCCATTGACCACATGGGGTGGATCGGGGAAACCAAAGGGCCCAGGTCTGCATTAATAATACATTCTACTGATCACATTATGACAGACCTACAACATGGACTAAAGCTGCATAGGGTCCTATTCTTTCTGGATTACCTTGTGGGAAACCCCAGTGAAACCTAAAGTTGAGCTTTAGTATTTTGAAAGTCTTTATTACAGTTCAGCCATTAATATTTACATCTTATCATACTATTACTGGTGTTTTTTCTTGCTTTTACTAGCAAGAAAAAGCACATAACACATAACATTACATAACCAGTCATTTCTTGGCATTTTTTATCCATATTCTACAAAAACAAAATGTGAAAAAGATGACTTCTGGTTTTTACAGGGGTTACACACGCAACAATTCTTCACACTGGTCAACATGAATCGCCCAGCTCCAGTCGAACTGTGCCACAAGAACATGAGATTTCTTATTACACACAACCCAACAGATGGCACACTCAGCTCCTTCATAGAGGTGAGAAATATATGTGAGTATGTGTGTCCTGCAAGGGTAGACAATATTATAATGACAAGCGTAATAAAATTAGGATATTACCTGCATGCTTGTTTCCCTCTGTGATGTCAGCTTGTGTATTGTGACTTCAAAAAAAGTTTTTTCCTCACTTTACCACTTCCAGGACTTGAAGCGATATGGTGCCACAACAGTGGTCCGAGTTTGTGATGTCACTTATGACAAAACACGGCTTGAGAAAGATGGCATTACAGTGGTGGTAAGTTCAGAAACACACACCTTTAATATGAATATTTACTCATTCTATGATCAAATACAGTACACCAGACAGCACCTGTTTGGACTCTCTTTTAGGACTGGCCATTTGATGATGGAGCCCCGCCACCCAGTAAGCTGGTCGATGATTGGTTGAATCTGCTAAAGAAGACATTTCAGGAGGATCCAGGAAGCTGTGTGGCTGTTCACTGTGTGGCTGGATTAGGGAGGTAGGAGACATTTAAAGTAAAAATTTAATTTAAAAATACAGAGGAAGACAGGTGTGTGTGCACACATATAAGTTAGCATCACTGGACAATAACTCATATGTTTGATTTGGAGTGCTTATACTAAAAACTATGACTTAAAGATTTGCCAAGAAACAGATAAGCAGAATTGATTGGACATGTATAGCCTAAAACATGGATTGTGTTGTATTTATACGTGCACACAGGGCTCCTGTGCTTGTTGCTTTGGCTCTGATAGAAAGTGGGATGAAATATGAGGATGCTATTCAACTCATCAGACAGTAAGTATATCCTGTGTCATATTGAGGATAGTTTTTCTTTCCTTTTTTTCACTTAATGAAACTATTTCAGAAACCAGAGTGGTCTTATATACTCTATATCAGGGGTGTCAAACATGAAGATGGGACCAGAATCGCAAGTAGTGCATCAGGCCCACTGCACGGATTTAAAAAAATGTGAAGAAGGGCGTCAATTCTGGAATCTTTTTACTCTATTTTCAGAAGTTTTACAGCTTTTGTTTTTGACAAAGACCCCCCCCCCCCATTCTGCTACAGTAAATTACTACATACCAAACTTAGAAAGTCTGCTTTGATGGTGGACTTTATCATCTTTTAACTCCTGGTTTGAGAACTAATATGCGGAAATGATTTTGCTCTGTGATTTGTTTTACTGCATCATGGGAGGGTTAACTGTTTTGAGGGCTGAAATTGACCACAGAAGGCAAAACATTTTCTGTTCCGTGCTGTAAAAATGCTTTTATTGCTATAAGTTGGGCATTTTAACACGGGAGCCTATGCTGATTGAAAGTAGCTATAGAAAACAAGAACTGGTAGGATTAAGTACACTTTTTCTATCATAACCTAGAGAGGAACACAATGAGAAATGCAACACAAAAAGGTGACAGAAAAAGACTATTATACTTGAAAGTACAGCGTGCAGTGGAAGATAAAAGGTGTCTGTGAGCTCTCTGTATTTAATGAACCTCTAAAAGCTTTTAAAAGTTCACAGCATTGTGTTTGTGTTTCAGGAAGCGTCGTGGAGCCATCAACAGCAAACAGCTAACCTACCTGGAGAAATATCGATCTAAGCATAGGCTCCGTTTCAAAGACTCCCGCAAACACAAGAACAAATGCTGCATCGTATGAACACATGCACCATGCACACACACACGCAGGCACACACACAGAGACATTTCTCAGGAATTCAGCAGTACAAGGCTTCAGTCATTGTCACAAATACTAAAAACAGAGGCGTCAGTGCCCATGTTGAATCTTAAAAAGTTTTTCTTCTTTGTTTCCCTTTCTTTTCTTTTAATATGTTTTTTTTTAATTTTTGCTTATTTGCTGTAAACAAACAGCTGCAGGATGGATAAAGGACAGGAAATCATTTTAAAAAGTGTTATAGAGGATTGTTTTTACAATATAATTCTGCAGGGAATTTAGCTATGAGGTGCATGAGCGACATTCAAATGTTCAACCGAACAAGTCCTGAAACTTATACAGATGTGCGGTGAAACTTTGATTCTGTTGTCCCTGGTGACTGGTTTTCAGCACCTTAAGTCTGACCTGACTTTAATGAATGTTTAACACTATCAGGATATAAAATTATAAACAGTTAAATTTGTGTTTCTCTTATTTTTTCTTTCTTTTTGGGCTTAAAAACCCTTAAAAACATGTTTTTAACAATTTGGAGAGACTAAAATTTTACACTCCAACAAATCAGGTTTAATCCAAGGGTAATCTTAGCCTGAGGTATTAGTCTCATCCTAGCGCAAATGTTGCTGTGCATTATTAAATTATCCAGTCTAGTTTAAAGTTTTATTATTTTCATATGTATTGGTGTGGAGTTTATTTCAGTTGTATTTTACCTGAATGATGCATGTAAACAATCACTTTGAAAAAATCATTTAAAAATCTGTTTTTGATGATGATGATAACAGAGCATGCACTTTTTATGCAAAAAGTAGAGTCCTTATGACAGTCTCTTTTATTGTAAAAGCATCTTCAACCTGAATTGATATACATACATTAAAATGCATGAAAAACTAAATGGACAATGAAATAGGCAGAGGGTGTAAAACTGAAGTTAGGAGAAGGGAAAATGTTAATAGGATCTAGCAACCCTTTGATTTACAATCTTTACCTGAAAGCATTTTAAAGCAAATGGCAAATATTTTCTTGTTCACATGACGTGTGTGCATATTTGTTTGCTTGTGTGCGTGTGTGGGTGTGGGTATATGGGGCGGCCTCTATACATTGTTTACTACTGGGGCAGGCCTGAGCTGACACTTTTTTATGTAAAAAAAAAACAAAAAAACAAGCTGTAAATGATAGTCTGTAAATTTTTTGCATTGTTTAATAAATGTTATGCCATTATCTTTGTATGTAGTGCGTGGTGTTTGTTGTCAGTGTTTGATTACATCATGTAATAATTCAAAGATTCGCTCTTCCTGGCAATTTAGCTGTTGCTAATAAACGAAATATATTGCAGACAAATTCAAAACACCAGAAACATTTTTGTCAAATATTCCTTAAATTCCTGAAATTATTAATTAGTCTGCACTTTTGATCTACTTTGACTATGAGTGCGTTAATGAGTCCTAAATAGTAAAAACAACCACCTTTAATTGCTATGAGCTCTTTATGATTGACTTAACTCTCACTTAGAGCTTCTTCTATTCTTACATATTATTATGTTCAGTGTCTCTTTATATAATATCCATACCTGTAAACAACATGATGGCTTACTAGGGATATGTTGTGAAACACGTTTTTTTCTTTGACAAATATTTTAAAAGAAGAAAATGAAGAAATAAGGAAACCTAAGTATATTTACTGTTTTTGTACAATGACACATTTCTGACTATATTTGTATAAGTATATGATAAATAGCACAGAATCTGTAACACGTTCGTTTTTTTTTTTAATCTCTAGTCTTTTCGAGGCCCGAATGTGCAAGCGAACAGCCAGGGGCGCTTTTTGGTCGCTTCTATCGCGTTCGGTGTGTATGCACCGAACGCCTAAACGCGCTGCTTTGCGCTGCAGTGCGGTCCTCCTGCCACAGAGGGCGATGTCTGTTACAGTGCTGCAGCTCCAGCAAACTTCCGCTGGCCTGAAGGATTTGTGCCGCAGATTCGACAGAAATGTGTGTCTTTATTCAGTAAAAAATAGACTCTAAATCACGATTTAGTGAATAAATTTATTCGCATATAGGTTCTGGCCTGTATATAAATTAGTATTACTTCGCTCGTTGGTCGCAGAGGGAAATGGATGGACAAAAAGCAGGTAAGAAATTTGGCTAGCTTCAACTCGAATATGTTTTTCGGGTCTTCATGTTAACTCGGGCCAAATCAAAATAAACAGACGTGCATGGTTAAAAAAAGGGCACCGTTTCATTTGGCGTTTTTTTTAATATTATGCTCAAACTATGGACACTATACAGAAAGAAAAGTACAAATAAGCTACAAACCGTAACCTGTTACGTTAACACACAGTGTCACCTGACTCCACGGTCAATGTAGTTCCCACACTTAAATCAGCATTAAATGACAAATTATACACGTGTACTTTACTATAGCAATAATTATCATAGAAGTTAACAATGTCTGGTTAGACGATCTGGTTAGTTTGGGAGTGGCTTTTAAGCTATTGTTCCTGTAATAATATGTTTCATTTGAGGTGGATTGGGAGTTGAGAGAAAACCGATTACTTGTTTGTTATTAATCTTTTTACATTTTCCAGCAGATTACATACATGCAGTATATAACACGGTAAAATTAGCCAATATCCACCCCACAGTTTCTCATATTGCCGCAAAATGTATCTTCTCTGTGCTACAAATATTAGTTGATTAACGCATAAACCTCTACGGTACAAGAAAAAAAAAAAACCCACGACGAGATCAACTTATTTAACAAAAGGCTCTGGATATGCCACCTTTTCTCTCTGTGTCCCCAGCTGGTTCTGTGTTTATGTGTCGCCTGTGCAACGTCTTTTCTCCAAGTCGCTCCCAGCTACTTGCACATTGCTCCCAGCTGCACCCTCAGCAGGAGCCTCTAGATGACATCATTATTGCGCTGCAGCCTCTTGTGGCAGATCCTGTGGAGAAGCTGGCAGGTCAGAGCACCACCACATCACCACTATTACTATCACAAAAAAAGACCTTACTCAGGTCTGTAAATGTTTTGGCTACACAGACAATGATTGCAGAATAATGTCTTTGTTGATGCTGTTCTCTTAGGTGGATGTGTTGCAAGAAATGAAAAACAAAACAAAACAGTGCTGCCTTTTTTTTAACTGTTCTGTTGGATTATTGGCCCACAGAGACCCCGGTGAAGCGAAAACGAGGAAGACCAAAGGGCTCTACGAAGAAGATACGCACAGATTTGACAGAGGGCACGGCCATTTCCAGCCATTCTCCAGAGAATAACTCCAGAGAAGAAAAGAGAAAAAAGGAGGAAATTCAACAATTTAGTTCAGCAGAAGGTGGTATTGTTGCCTTATACAGTGTAAATCAATCTTTTGTTACCTGGTAGTACTGGTCTGCAGACTGCTAACTGATTATATTAGTTGGATAGCTGGTTCTTGTTTTGTATTCCTGATTAGTAATGTAGCTTTGCTGTTACTAATCTGTGGTACATATGTTTTTGTAATAATGTTTTTTTAGCACAAAAAAATGATGGGATATCAGGCCTGGAATGTAGACACTGCCATCGCTCATTCAGCAACAGGCGTCAAATCCTTAAACACATCTGCCTAAGAGAAGAGGATGAAGATGCAGATGAGGAGGAAAATGGTGAGGAATCAAAGGGCACAAATGTGAAATAATTTATCAGCAGGAAAGTCAATGCCTGCCGCAGATGATTTCAAAGAACAGTTAGTTGGAGAGCATGCTAGAAATGTTGCTTGAAGACTGTTAAATCTTTTCACACACACACTGAAGATGTTAAAGTAGATCTAGTTACTGTACCTAACATTTGAAGTTTATCAATTTAATACACACAATAATTTTCAGGGAGCATCTCTGGTACAGCAGAAGGTGAGGGAACGGAAAATGTGGATCCCGGAGGAGTTGATCCAAACCAGAATAAACACAACCAGACACAATCAGGACTTGATCGAGAAAGCAGTAAGATCATGAATATGGTTTCTTAAAATTAATCATTATTGGAAGAATAATGATCTGATCTATCTTTTGTTCTCTGTTTATAGAAGGGGGAAACTCTAGATCCTTAAAAACCAACCACAGTTGCATCTCCAAGGAAGGAGGCCAAGCAACAGGAAACAAAAAATCTGTTATCAGTGTTGTTCTGACAGAATATGAAACACTTCCAGGTTGGCATTAAAGCGGTATTTAAGCCTGCTTTTACTTTCTGGCTAAAAATGCAGTTTTATGAATAACTATAATACTTCACTTTTAATTCAAAAGGTGTTTTTAAAATGGTTCCTGTAGAGGAAGGTTCAGCAGAAGCAGAATCTGGTTCTATCAAACCTCAATCTCAACCTCAGGTAAGTGCTGAAATGCTGTGGAACAGCAAAGAGTCAGTTCACACAGATTTTAACCCCTTAAAGCCTGAACCATGGAATTGCCCAAATCAGTTTCTTAAATGGAGTGTTTATCGAACCTTCTGACAAATAAAAAAATAAAATATAGTAATTTGCATATATTAATTTTAATTTGTATCATGTTTGCCACATCCAGCTATTTTTGTAATTTATTCCTAAAAAATGTAACGTGCAATTTATTTTGTTTATCTGGGGGTAAAACTATTACACTGATTATGTTTCTAGGAGTCCTAAAAACTTATGTATTAAATACATTACATTTGGCTTTAAAGGGTTAAAATATGTTTTTTTTATGTACAACAAAGTCTTCTAACAAAGTTACACAGTTTAATTTACACATGGTTTGAGACCTCTTCCTTTTGTAACCATGTTAGCCACGTGGTGTTTTGATTTTATGTTGCTCATAAAACTCGAAATTACACAGAAGTAAAATTCAATTCTGTCCTTTAGAAACACAGGATTGTGCACAGTGTTTACATTATACTTACTTTCTGCTGACATCTCTATAACTTGTTAACAGTGTTTTTGTTGCAGTGAAGAAAGTTTTAGTAGTTCAGCTGAATTTGAACTCGTGATTCTGTCCTAAAAAAGATACCGTGTTTGTTGTCCAAAAGTATTTTGTGACATTATTATATTGATCTTTCTGGACATTCAGCACTCTGCAGTCGTCCAGAATGAGTCACATGATGTTGCAAGTGAAGCCATCACAGATAACCCTCAAACAGACCAGGAGCCAAGGTAATTAATAAATTATTAAACCAGAAGATTTCTTGTAAGTAATTAGAAGTCAGTGTAATTGATTTTAGGTGAAATAGTTGGTTTGTGAACATTAACAATCTTTTACAAGATTTTTAAGTTTCTGGTTGTCGCTGTGTGACCTGTCAATGTTTTGTTTTGTTTTCTATTCCTAGTTCTAATCCTACCACAACAACAACGACAAACAGCAGGGGCTTCCAGGAATGTTCTATCAAACAAGATGCTTCCAAGTACTTTTTGAATATTTTAATATTTGTAGTTGTATTTTCACTCAAATGTTGTTTCTTCATATGTGCATCATGTGAAAAAATAAGCGCACCCTTACTGCCTTTACAGAAATTAAGAAAGTAAGTAGCATCCAGGTGCTGCTAATCAAATTCACTTGACTGTTCCAGAGCAGCTGAGAATAGTTTTAAGGCCAATTCCAAACAATTTGTCCATCATTCTACAGAGAGAAAGATTATTTACAAGTATACAAGACAGTTATTAATCTAAGCAGGAGTGGGCGTCCCACTAAATTATCCTAGTATTAGACCACTACATATAATACCTTGCAGGCCTCAGTTAGCATGTATAATATTAAAGTTCATGAAAGAACTTAAAAAAATGGAAGCATGGATTAGGTTACATCTTTTGTAATAAAGTCCTTAGGACAGACAAAACCAGATGCAACATATTATCAACACACACACAGCTCATAGCATGGTGGTGGCACTATGATGATTAGAGCTTCTTTACAGCTGCATGACTTTGCAGTCATTGAGTGGACTCCTCTGTATACCAGAGTATTGTAGAGGCCATCTGCCCAAAAGCTAAAATGTGCAACAGATTAATGATCCCAAGCACAACAGCAAATCTATAACAGAATGGCTGAAAAAAAAGAATCAAGGTGTTGTAATGGCCCAGTCAAAGTCCAGACATCATCAGCCCGACTAAAATGCTTTGACCGGATCTTAAAAGCACTGTGCATAAATGAATGCCCGCAAAACCTCAATAAACTAAAGTAACGCTGTAAAGAAAAGGAGGGCAGAATTCCTTTACAGTGATGTGAGAGACTGTTAAAGTCCTACAGAAAACCTACTTCAAAAATTACTTCAAGTTATTGCAGCTAATGGTAACTACAAAATGCTGGCTCATGGGGTGCACTTAATTTTTCACACGGCAGCATAGACACGACTGTATGTGGATTTTATTTTACACAGTTTTTAGATTTGGGGCTACAGTGTAGCTAAAAGCTTCTTCTTATGTAATATGACAGAGGTTAGGTCCACCCTGTTTCACCATGATATCAACAGGAGTGAAACTGATCAGCTATGAGAAATGTAATATTGTCACCTGCTGTCTTACAGTTTACCTCAGAGCCACCTGAAAATTTTTGCCTGTGAGTTCTGTAACAAAATCTTTAAGTTCAGACACTCACTGGTTGCTCACCTGAGGACACACACCCAAGAAAAACCGTTTCAGTGTCTGCACTGTGACTACGCATCGGCCATCAAAGGTAAATTAGTCTATAGATTTCAGGATGGCTGCGTAAATGAATACAAAGTTGAAGTTGTAGCATTAACTGGAAAAGGAAGAGTTGCACTACTTACTAGATTTGTCCTTTAAAGCAAACCTGAATGTTCACCTGAGGAAGCACACTGGAGAGAAGTTCAGCTGTCAGCACTGTCCTTTCACCTGCCTCAGCCCAGGACACCTCAAGGTGCTGGCATACTGCTCTCAGTAGTCATATTGTTACATGCTGAGTATTATTAGCATTAACACACAGGCTTCAAGATATTAAAGTTCTCTTTTGACCGTGTTAGATATACTGAATATATTTTCAGTGTGAAGCTGCATGGTTTGTAATTTGTGTCTCTGTGGATGCAGGTCCATATAGAGCGTGTCCATATGAAGGTGAAGCAGCACTGCGGCTTCTGTGAGAAAAAGTACTCTGATGTCAAGAACCTGCTGAAACACATGGAGAAACGACATAATCTAAAAGATCCCACTGTTTACCAGAGCTACCAACAACTGAGGTTTGTCCTGCTGAAGAGGTTTTCAAACTGTGAGGTGCTCCTCCAGGGAGGTGGTGCGTGAAGTGTTGAATGGGGTTTATAGCCAAAGACAGAGGGAAGAGTTCCTGATGCAACAATACGTTAATGTAGCTCATTGTAGATACACTATATTGCAAACGTATTTGCTAGAGGGACATCCCGTTCTTAATCCACAGAGTTTAACATGATGTCGGCCCACCCTTTGCTGGTATAACAGCTTCAACTCTTCTCTGAATGTTTTCCACAAGGTTTAGGAGTGTTTATGGGAATTTTTGACCAGAAGGCCTGGCTCGCAGTCTCCACTCTAATTCATCCCAAAGGTGTTCTATCAGGTTGATGTCAGGACTCCATTCAAGTGCTTTCACATCAAACGTGATCTTCATAGATCTTTCTTTGTAAAAGCTTGATTTTATACGCCTGTTGCCATGGAAGTGATTGGCACAGCTGAATTCAATGATTTGGATGGGTGAAGGAATACTGTGGGCAATATACAGGGAGTGCAGAATTATTAGGCAAGTTGTATTTTTGAAGAATAATTTTATTATTGAACAACAACCATGTTCTCAATGAACCCAAAAAACTCATTAATATCAAAGCTGAATGTTTTTGGAAGTAGTTTTTAGTTTGTTTTTAGTTTTAGCTATTTTAGGGGGGTATCTGTGTGTGCAGGTGACTATTACTGTGCATAATTATTAAGCAACTTAACAAAAAACAAATATATAAACAAATATATATAAACAAATATATATATATTGATATATATATATATCAATTATTTATTTTTACCAGTGAAACCAATATAACATCTCCACATTCACAAATATACATCTCTGACATTCAAAAACAAAACAAAAATAAATCAGCGACCAATATAGCCACCTTTCTTTGCAAGGACACTCAAAAGCCTGCCATCCATGGATTCTGTCAGTGTTTTGATCTGTTCACCATCAACATTGCGTGCAGCAGCAACCACAGCCTCCCAGACACTGTTCAGAGAGGTGTACTGTTTTCCCTCCTTGTAAATCTCACATTTGATGATGGACCACAGGTTCTCAATGGGGTTCAGATCAGGTGAACAAGGTGGCCATGTCATTAGTTTTTCTTCTTTTATACCCTTTCTTGCCAGCCACGCTGTGGAGTACTTGGACGCATGTGATGTAGCATTGTCCTGCATGAAAATCATGTTTTTCTTGAAGGATGCAGACTTCTTCCTGTACCACTGCTTGAAGAAGGTGTCTTCCAGAACTGGCAGTAGGACTGGGAGTTCAGCTTGACTCCATCCTCAACCCGAAAAGGCCCCACAAGCTCATCTTTGATCATACCAGCCCAAACCAGTACTCCACCTCCACCTTGCTGGCCTCTGAGTCGGACTGGAGCTCTCTGCCCTTTACCAATCCAGCCACGGGCCCATCCATCTGGCCCATCAAGACTCACTCTCATTTCATCAGTCCATAAAACCTTAGAAAAACCAGTCTTGAGATATTTCTTGGCCCAGTCTTGACGTTTCAGCTTGTGTGTCTTGTTCAGTGGTGGTCGTCTTTCAGCCTTTCTTACCTTGGCCATGTCTCTGAGTATTGCACACCTTGTGCTTTTGGGCACTCCAGTGATGTTGCAGCTCTGAAATATGGCCAAACTGGTGGCAAGTGGCATCTTGGCA
The DNA here is from genome assembly GCF_965226115.1 of Aulonocara stuartgranti. NCBI lineage: Eukaryota > Metazoa > Chordata > Actinopteri > Cichliformes > Cichlidae > Aulonocara > Aulonocara stuartgranti. Next base: position 22,857,272 of record NC_138947.1, read on the forward strand.
GCTGCATGCTTGACTTTTCTCAGTTCATGGGCAGTTATTTTGTGCCTTGGTTTTTCCACACGCTTCTTGCGACCCTGTTGACTATTTTGAATGAAACGCTTGATTGTTCGATGATCACGCTTCAGAAGCTTTGCAATTTTGAGACTGCTGCATCCCTCTGCAAGATATCTCACTATTTTTGACTTTTCTGAGCCTGTCAAGTCCTTCTTTTGACCCATTTTGCCAAAGGAAAGGACGTTGCCTAATAATTATGCACACCTGATATAGGGTGTTGATGTCATTAGACCACACCCCTTCTCATTACAGAGATGCACATCACCTAATATGCTTAATTGGCAGTAGGCTTTCGAGCCTATACAGCTTGGAGTAAGACAACATGCATGGAGAGGATGATGTGGACAAAATACTCATTTGCCTAATAATTCTGCACTCCCTGTAGTGTTTTTTTTTTTTTTTTGTTTTTTTTTTTTGTTTTTTTTTTACTAATTTGGCTTGTAATTAATTGCAAATGATCTTTGCGAGTCACAACACATGCATTTTTTTTTTTTAAATTTGGGTGAAAAGGGGGAAAATTACTTAATTTTGTCACTGTCAGATTTGGAAACTGATCTTTGCTGATATCTCTGACTGTTTCCTGTGACCCTGCCTTTGTAATCTGTTCTGTTTGTCTATATAATCCAGGTTAAAAACTCGCCAGGGCCTCAGACAGCTCCTTTACCACTGTCACATATGTAACCGACGCTTCAAAAACCACCTAGAGCGAGAGCGCCACATGTTAGTCCATGGGCCTAAGCGTCCCTACGCTTGCCTGCTCTGTGACCATGCCGTGACCAAGATGGTTGCCCTCTCTGCTCATGTCAGGAAGCACCTCTTCCTGTACGTGTGCTCCGTGTGTAACGAGAAGTTTGTCAGCTCACAGAGGCTGAAGAGTCACTTGACAGAGTGTCACCCAGGACTAGATCAAGAGCAGACCTTCACTGACTCCATCAACAGCAGCTACTATTTGGCTCAGCCTGGAGGAGACATGCTGGGGAGTGAGGCGAGCATGGACACACAGGAGTGCCGGATACCACAGGAGAGAGAAGAAGACAGAATACGAGAAGAGGACGGACAACATGGCACAGGGGGGAAGGAATGGGAAGATGTGGAAAGAGAACAGCTGAGAGAAGAGAGAGAGCAAGAGAATGAAGAAGAACAGGCTAATAAAAATCCCGCTGAAAGTTTAGAGGCAGTGCCGCTGATAGATGGAGAGATGGGAAAGGAAGTAGGAATAGAAGAGAGAGAAGCACAGCCAACCTTTAAAGACGGACAAGAAGAAGCAGCAGCAGAGAAGATGTCACACATTAACACGCCAGACTCATGCAGCTCTGCAGCTGAAAGACTCAAAGAGGACTCGCACACCTTGTTATCACAAGAGAACATTCAAAGTCCACACTTAGAGGCTGGGACTCAAAAAAATGGACACGCACCTGCTGAGAACACACGCACATCATCTTCATCATCATCATCAGGAACTATAACCCCGTCTGATGCCAGCGCATGCACACATTTGTCTGCAGGTCCAGACAACAGCCAGGCTGCACAATCAGAGGAGGTAAATGCAAAATTATAATATGATTTAATTCCTAATGAAAATATTTCTTCTTTAGATGTTACCTCGTTTATGTTTTATATTTACACAAACGAGGAAGCACCTCCACATTAGCTGTATTATTCTTTAAGATCACAAACCAATATTACCAAGAGAAAAAAACACATTTTGTATTTTTTATTTTTTTTTAAATGGTGAAAACAAGTGTAGTTTTACTGGGATTAGATTCCTTAATCTGGTCGTATCCTTCTTCCTATTTGTATGACTTTAAATATGTAGATAGTCCTGCTTAATTTGCCAATGCAGAGATTCAGTTTGAAGTAGCGTCCTCTGCATGAGTGCTGAGCAATAACTATTTTATAGTGTGTTTAGTTCTCACGATAAATCATCTCCGATAAATCACTCATGGTAAGAAGACAAGCATTTTTATCCAGTCTTATACTGAGGTTGCATTTGTCCATTTCTGCTGGTAGGTTTCAGAGGGTTCCCATCACAGCGCATTCGAGCAGGTGTTTTCATCCCTTCAGAAGACTCAGCTCAATATGGAGACTTTCCAGCGGCTTAGGAAAATTTATGGAGAACTAGAATGTCAATACTGCGGTAAGACAAATAAAAAAACAAAACTCTTTGAGTAGATTGGATTTGCTTTGTCCTGCTTTTTTTAATATTCACTTAACTGTAATTTACTGTTAAATACTGTGTGCAGCTCCTAATCACAGTTTTGTGCCGCACAGGTAAACTGTTCTGGTACAGAGTCCACTATAACAGCCATGTGCGCACACACACCAAGGAGCACCTGCATTACTGCTCAAAGTGCAGCTACTCTTCCATCACCAAAAGCTCTTTAAAGCGACACCAGATCCAGAAGCACAGTGGCTTGCTGCTGACTTGTTCGAATCCTGACTGCAAATACAGCACGCCTGACAAATACAAACTTCAAGCACATATGAGAACACACAAAGAGCAGGTAACTAGCCTGAGCAGACCAGTTCCTAGTGATAGGTTCTTAATATGTGGTGCTGTTGAATTTATACACTGAGGCTTAAACAACTAAAAATGATTGCTCCTTCAGCCTTTCCTTGTGTCTTCTCTTCAATTACAGGGGAGGAGTGAGACGTGTCCTGTCTGCCATCATAATTATCCAGAGCACAGACTAAAGCACCACATTAAAACATCACACCCTGGTAAAGAACACACAAGCATTGCTGTGTCACTACAAAAAACTATATAACTCATTCTTGTTTGTTTTTATTTTAAAGCAGATTCAGATCTGTCTTTTTAAAACTGCCAGTATTACCTTTTGCTCCTGCCTCACTAAATCCAAATTATATTATTATATAATTATATATATTATATTATTATTATAACTTTTTATTGGGCACGTATTGTGAGCACAGTCAGTCAGGTAATTTTATATAAAAATAATGTTGCTTTCATAAATACACAGTGTAGAATGGTCTTCCAGCAAACTGATGTGATTTCATAAACTTAGTTTTAATCTATTAAAAATACACGCGGAACTGATTTGTGGAAGCTGCCATGTTGGCCCACCATCTTGAAGTGGCTGAGATGGACTGGCGATGTTCCACCTACTTGAGTTTTATGTGTCTGGCTAGAGACTGTCCACAGACTGTCCACAGACTGTCCACAGACTGTCCACATACGTAGTACGGCAAAGATGGAGGAGAAGAGCTCGTAGGCATTTCTGTCCCATGGTGGCAAATTTTAAGTAGTGCCTCCACCATCAGACTCAGGATATGTAGGATGATGCTTCTGTTTAATCATCCGAGAACCCGTCCCCTTCACCAAAAAGTAAAACAACTCAACTGGGATCTGGATAAAAACCTCATCCTCCCCTTCCGCACGTTAAGCCACATTTTACAAACTCAATTCAGAGCTCTAACACACAAAATATCCCTAAACACGCTTATTTATTCCAGATATTAATTGTTATCAGCAGATTAAACATGTGGCCGCCCCGTCTCCAGAGAGCTTTCAAAACGAGCCAACTAAACAACAACAACAACAGCTAAGCTATGCGTCATAAACTAAGTTATGCCAGCTAATGTTAGGCTCGAGTCTCTTAAAAATCACACTTTCCCTCTGATAAATAGTTTGATTATACTGAACAAGAACTTTTTCACTAAGTGTCCGAGTCCAACAATGTTAGATCCACTTCCAAGAAACTTTCCCTGATGCTGCTTAACAGCAACAATTGACTGCAATCTGCTGACATCTACTGGTTAGATTTTACACCCCGGACCTTTAAATGATCAAAGTGTTGCAGTTGCTTTCAGCCAAAGCTGTCGCACAAGGCTAAAATAAATAAATAGCAAAGCTAGTTTCTGTTGCTAACTTTCACAATATTTTGATGCCCATTAGAAATTTGCCATCTTGTACATTTACTGCATGTTTCTTTGTTTGCATGGATGTTTTGGACAGACACTCTTCCTATACAAGGTAAAGGACTGATGGTGCAGCGTGCGGAGAAGTGCCCTTACTGTGACTCCTACTTCCTAAAGAACAGCAGTGACTTTCAGCAGCACATCTGGGCCCATCAAGGTCTGATAACACTCTGCTCTTTAAAGCTGGCGACACGCACACAGCACAAGTCCTCAGCACATGTGGGCGAGCACCTCTGCACAGAGTTTTACTGTATCATTATTTTTGAAAGCTGAGTTACCATCTGTCCCTCTTCCTCCTGGCCGTCGTCCAGAAGAATGAAGCAGACTGCAAATACACATGCAGATGTTGTTGAGGGAAATTGGCCCATTAGTCAAGTTACTCTTAAAATGATGAAAACAAAAACAAGCAAAATTGTCCATGTGTGATGCTGGCAAAAGAAACACTTTAATGGCTATTTTTCTTTTGCACTGGTCTCTGCAGCAGGACTTTATGTTCTGCAGATGTTTTTTTTAAAGGTGAATGAGATTGCTAAAATTACTTTAAGACTGAAGAATATGTCCCTGCTCGGCTGAAGCTGCTTAATATATACAGCCTGTTCATATCTGCTGTAGAGTACAACATTTTGTCTTGAGGAAGCAAATTGCTGTACTCGCTTGATTTGATAAGTTTTTTCACCTCGTCAGTTTATAAAACAACAATTTTCAAAAAAGTTTATCTGGCTTTATTTTCTTTTTCTTTCTATTCTAATACTTGGCTGACTCTAATCCAGATCACCGATGGCTGCACCTTTTCAACAGTCACTCGTAAATACAATTGGCACCAAGTATCCATAAAATATCCACTTTAGTCGCGTATCTCTTAAAAGTTCAGGAGTAAAAACATTTTCCTGCTGAGATTTGCTGTTTATGGCTTAAATATAATTTGATTGCATTTGGAAACGAAGATTTCCATGTTCAAAATGTCTATTTATTTTTTGCTTAATAATTTAATTTAATTGCTTAATAATCTTTTCTGCTGGCAGCTTGTTAAGTGTGTGTTTGTATGTTGTTGTCTGTGTGGGTAGGTTTGAAGCCATACGTCTGCAACGTGTGTGACTATGCAGGTCGCAGTAAAAGCAACCTGAAGACTCACATGAACCGACATAATACGGAGAGACGTCACCTCTGTGATCTGTGTGGGAAAAAGTTCAAATCTAAAGTCACGCTGAAAAGCCACAGACTGAGCCACACAGATGAAGGTATGCACTTTGTTAAAATTACATTATGTATTTCTTTAATATTATAATTTAAAATTAATGATAACTTTGCGTATGTCACAAATGCTCTTAATGACCAGTGATGATAAATGTCACAGTGTTTACTTTGCGTCTGTCCAGGGAAGCGGTTTCAATGTTCAGAGTGCGACTTCACCTCGGTCTCTAAACCTTCCTTACTCAGACACATGGAGCAGCACGCTAAATTTAAGGTCAGATTACATCTAACCTTACCATCCTCAGTTTTATTATTATTTATCTTTTAACAGAATATAAATAGAGCGACAAACCATCAGGGTCCGTGATTCCATCTCAAATCAACACGGGCCTTTTATGATACAAAGTTTCAACACCTATAATGATTACTGTGAGATTTTAGCATCATTTATCAAATATCAAAGAAGAAAATATATACTAATAAAAAAAGAGTAGAATAAAGAAATACAGATGACTGAAAATAGTGTAGCAGCCGTAATCCTTACACCAAACTCCTTGAACCACAAAACTTTCATGCAAATCTCAAACGGTCGAGCAGAAAATGTTCTAAAAGTTGGTTGATTTCAAATGAAATGACCCATCAGCATTCTGTATTTAAAAAAAACTTGCTTTAGATATGCTGCAAAATTTTACCCAACAAGAGAAAACTAGAATTAAACAGCAGCACTAACATGTGTTTGTCTCTGTAGCCGTTTCGTTGTGCTCACTGTCACTACTCCTGCAACATTGCTGGCGCTCTGAAGCGGCACTACAATGTGAAGCACCCGGATCAGAGATACGAGAATGCCGGACCCGGATTGCCAAACCCTGACGCCCTGAAACAGCAAGGTCCTAACTCTGCTCTCCCTCCACTATGTCCAGGCACCTTGATTATTATTAATTAATATATAATTTCACTGCAGCTAGACATTTGTAAAACATTTGAATACAGCGTTGACATTTGTTTTCTCTTGGCAAGCTCTGGTTACTACATTGTCTGACCTCTGTCGTAGCTGTAATTGTTGTCTGACTTAGAGTATGTAGGGTTTCAAACAAAGTGTAATATAGCTCTTTGTGTGTGCTTATGTTTAGGAGGTATGAAGTGTCCCGAATGTGAATTTGTTTATGGCACAAAGTGGGAGCTGAACCGTCACCTGAAGAGCAAACACAGTCTGAAAGTGGTAGAAGGCCCTTGGGAGGTAAACAAATACACAAGATACAATGATAATAAAATAAAGCTAGCTGGGTGTGAACGCTGAAGTGTGTGGACTGGTAGCCTAGAAAGGGTATTCTGTTTATCCGGATGTAGAGTTTACTGTAGAGAAACGGGGCCCGGCGAGCTACTGTAGCTCTTCTGTGTTGTGCCATCTGCTTGATCCAGAAGAGAAGACTAACTGCTCCATTAGTAAGACTCTTTGGTTATTGTTTTGGTATCAGGAATATTGGAACAGATCATTTTCTCTAAAAATCACGTCTCTGTGGCTTTCAAACCCAAAAACATACTACGCCAAAGAACTGGTCTACCCCAAGGATTGGGTCCCCCGGCACAAAGAGAGTAATGTAGTGCAGGTAGTGAAGTACCTGGAGGATTGCTGTGAATTATACATTGGGGAAAACAAACAGCCTCTGGCTAAGAGCTGCTACTTTCACCCAATTTATGCTTCAGCAGGAAATCTACTACGTAACTTGATCTGACACTGAAGAGATTACTTAAATGAATGAGAAAACATTTCTCCCACATCCAGATGAACAGGATTTCTATACATGAATGATTGAGCATGCATCCAAACATAGAATGAAATTTTATCACTTATTTACCGCTGTCCTGTTTGGCTAAGTAAAGAAGGTAAACATTGTATCCACACCATGTCATCCATACCATGTTAGCACCTTAGTATCCCATAGCTGTAGAATGTTACCATTGGGTTTATTTGTAGTAACTAGAAACTAACTTAATATAATCTCTTCCTTGTGTATGAATACGTAGGTGGGAGAGGAAGTAGAGGCGCAGTATGTGTCTGTGGAGGATGAACAGCACCTGTCAGAGGCAGCATTAGCAACCCTGCAGGACAACGGTAAAACCTTCAAGAAGCATCAACAGCTTCAGGATAACTGAAGCTGTTTTATGTGCTTATAATGTGCGTTTACCTATGTCCTATATAACACTGAATTCATTTAGTGCCTTTTCTGTTCAGTTAACATCCAGCAGATCACTGAGCTCAGTTCAGAGACTCAGGATGCTGTCACCTCCATGGTCGCCATGGCTCCAGGCACTGTAGCTGTTGTACAGCAGGTGAGCGACAAAACATCACCATGTAAGGAGGTGAGATTTTACAAAATGGCAAAAAGTTTATGTTGAGCTGTCTCTGAAGTTGCAGGTGGCCGACGAGCAGGAAGTCGGTAACTGCAGCAACCAGCTGATGGTGGTAAACACAGAGGGGGCCCTAAATGGTGACCAGGTGATGGTGTTAGAGGAGGGACACAGCCTGGAGGCACTGACAGTCCTTACTCAGGGAGACGACACACACCACTATATTGTCTACGTACAGGAACACACTGTAGAAATCAACTAGTGTTTTGCTACCATTTTACCATAATGTACCAATAAACAGTAAAATATGGATTTAGCAACATTTTCAACACTTAATTACATATATTTTTCAGACAGTAATGAAATTAAGTGCAATACGCCTGTGATAATGTGGTATATTTTGTACTAACAAAGTATATTTTAATAAAATCTCTTCCCTTGAATGTGCTTGCTTCATTTCATCAAATTTAATGACAGGCTCATAACATGGTGCAATATACTGTATTAGAAATACCACAAAGCAGACTTCCCAGTAAACACCAGGTAAGAAGAAGGTGGAAGTTAAAACCACAGATACCATTCTAAAATGAAAATAGTACCATGCAAACTGATTCATGTGTAATTTATTCGCACATTTATTTGTCGCTGAACCGCATTAAATATTATTAATTTACCTAGAACGGCTCTAATACAAATGATGTAGTTCCGTCTCAGTCCAATAGATGGCGGTGAAGAGCCTTTTGAGTGCTAACAGTGCATGTTAGTTTGCGCAGAAGAAGATGAACTGGTGGGAAATTTGACGCGAGTGTTTTTCTATTAACCGAAAGAGCCCAATAAACAAACAGCAATCCTATATTTACTAATATTTACTGGAGATGGACCGGTATGTTTTAGTTATATCTTTTTGCCGAATTGATGACGAGTCGCCGGATGGTTTTAAATGTAAGTTTTCATTTAACTTGGAAACATGTAATACTTCCTCTGCCAGTACCTTAAAAGTGTGCAGACTTAGCCCGTGTTAGCTTTGTAACTGTAAACTTCGTCTGGCTGAGCTCTTAATATCGTCCTGACTTTGTTAACCTTTGTTCGTATACGTTTGTGTTTCACATTTTGTTTGTAATCACGATGGTTATCCGGTCAAAGAATTTGAAGAGTGAACTATGCTAGCAGCTTTTAACAAATTTGCTACTTGTTGTTCTTTTCAGTCTTAAATAAATCAGAAATCTGCTTGTAATGAATCCTGACAGCTCAGTTTTCACTGATCGCAGGTTTGGAGCCACTAAAGCAGATATATGGCAGACTCGTGGACATCTCCACTCAGGAGTCAGAGAAGGTTTCTGTGTTTCCAGGTACAGTAACAGATAGATAACTTAGATAGTTGCTCTATCTATTGGTTCTAGATACTGCACATTAATCACTAATCAGCATCACTGTAAATGTTCAATTTTCAGTGGTCATTTCTTGGCCAGATGCTAAATTGGTCATCAAATCAGTCATAAAGGAACACCGTTTAAACCTATTTACGAATACATGAGGCAAAAATAAGATAAGAAGTAGTAGTTTGCAAAATAAAACATATACAAAGCAAACAGTTTTTGTAAGACACTGTTGCATTGTCAGAGCTTCTGTATAGCAAAGTATTCTAGAGTCAAATGTGAATCCATCTATCTGACAGCTGAAGTTTGGCTCAAATTGGCTAATGCAACAGGACAATGATCCCAGGCACAGCATCAAATCTGCTTCCTCAGAATGGTTGAAAAAGAAAAGAATCAAGATGTTGCAGTGGCCCAATCAAAGTTCAGACCTCAGCCTGGCAGAAATCCTGTGGCAAAAACTTAAGAGAGCTGTGCATGAAAAATCAGTGAACTGAAGCAACATTGTAAATAAGAGTGGTACAAAATTTCTCAACAACCATGTGAGAAAAGATGAAGTTATTGCTATTAAAAGTGGTTCTACAAGTTATTGAATCGTGCGTTGTACTTAGTGTTTTACAGCTGTATATACTTTAGTGTTGTATCAGTGTTAAGACAGACCAAGTTATTTCCCTTCCTTACATCTTTCTCACTGCATGTTTTCCCAGCTTGTTCTCTCAGTGGCAGCCCGTCAGCTCGGAGGTGGTACGTTGCTGTTCAGGCTTGTCACGGAGGTGCACAGGTGAGACACTTGGAAGATTCAAGAGCATAGATATGGTGCCTGTATATACAGCTTTTTTATGTGTGATGCTTTAAATTGTCACAAGTTGTCAAAGTCTGCACCAACGTAGCTATTGTGTCATTTCCTTTCTTACTTCTTACTTATTAAATACAATATCAGCTTTACAACAGTTTTATTCATCTTTGCAATGGCAAGTTAGGAATTGGTACAGAATGCCTTTATTAAAACTGCAAAAGCACTTTATGCTTCATACTTAACCACATTGACACACATTTGACAAGGAAACAATGCAGAATTTTACCTTTCAAACTGTTAAGTTGTGAATAAAGAATTCTGGATTTAGTTTAGTAATTGTCTCTTGTTTGGCAGTTTTGCACCTCTAAATGGGAAGAGTTGAGCCTTCACAGATGTGACGGTGAGGAGGAGAAACCCACTTCTTTGGAAGCTTGTTTGGGTTCTCTGAAGAACCAGGAGGCACCGGACCAAAAGGCTGATGAGCTGACACTGACAGAGTGAGATGATAATAATGATAATGTCTGCAGTTATTGTCCGTAACAGGGATTTGCTCCATCTATCCATTCAAGAATCTGCGTGACAGTGACATGTCAGCTCATCTGTTCTCAACTTTTAACAGGCTGATGGAGGAGGCTGCAGAGGGACTGCATGTGCTGTCAGACAAGCTTCCACCTCCAGGTACTGTTATCCAGTTAACATTGGTTACTTTCTATACTTATATATCTTCCGCCTTATAATTTTTATATAATTTGCTCGCAGTTTTGAAGCTGTTAACTTGGATCTTATAAGGCTTTTACTAAAAAAAAAAAAAAAAAAATTCTAGTTTGAGGATTTTTAATCCACAATGCTTCCACACAGCACTTCTCAGGTGACTTCGATGATTACCTTTAGGGCGCAGTTTGCCACTTCAGTTTCTTCCATTCTGCATTAAGAAAAAAAAACGAAGATTGGCTTGTTTTACTGATGGGAAAAAAGAACAAGAAGTTTGCTGCACAAAATAATTTCTCATGGGGCGATTGTGTCTTAGCCAAATCAAGGAATTAAAACTTCTTCTTAAAAGAGTGCTGTCGAATTTTAAGCAGTTAGATTCTGAAAATCTGCCATGTGGAAAAGGTTGCCTGCTGTACTGCATAAATCTGTGTTCACCAATGCTCTGACTTCTTTGCAAATCTCCCTCGTGAAGTGTTTTCTTTTTTGTTTGTTTTTTTTAAGAGAAGGTTTTTTGGCACACAGTCTCCGCAGGAGTTCAGAAACAGTTACCCTCTAACTTTAGTTACCCTGAGGAGCCAGAGTCACTACAATTCTTGTAATTTGGTTTTGATAACAAGCGATTCTGCCTACTTTTTAAAAGCTCACGACTTGCCTTGATACGTCCTACCAAGAGATGGATGGATGGAAAGAAAAAATTAACAAATAAAAGAAGGAAACACTGTGTCCTTTTTGTTTCCTATGTTTTTCAATCAGGTAAAGCCTTGCTGGATGTTCTGGTGCTGGGCTCTGCTGAGCAGTCCCCTCCTGTTAAAGACCTCCTGCCTCTGCTGGGAGCCGTCAAACACATGTCCTCCTGGCATGCTGCAAAGATCAGTGTCATCACACAGCACACACCTGGGTGAGAAGATGAAAAATACCCATGCATTACACTCTATTAGGGGTGGGTTTTGATAATCGATTTATCGATTAAACCTCACAAAATTTCAACAACCACCAAACAGCTAAAACAATGAATGAGAGCAGGTACACGGATTCTGCACATAAATGTAAACATAAAGCGCGGAGCCGCTGACGGATCAGAATCAGTGAGATGTCGTCTTTCTCACCCGGTCGGGGCTGAAAGCCAACAGCTCGCTGATTCTGATGTTTCGGCAGGTCCGCGCTTTGTGTTTACGCCCTTTTCTAAAGCTGTTAGTTTGATCTCTCTCCAAACAATATTGACCGAACCAGCAGCAAAAGAAGATCCAAACTACGCTTCACACAAACATCGTCATGGATTCCCTCTGACTTTTGCTGTTTTGCTTCCAACACGTTTTCTGCATTATTCGCTTGCTTGTTACACACAAGTCTACCGTTGTTTACAGCGCTGTCGGCCGCTGTTGTTTTTTTTTTTTTTTTTTTCCTTCTGAAAAGAAAACCTAATTTCTGCTGTTCAATAGACTTCTGAACAAATTTAAACTTTTTAAAATTATGCAAAATGCAAAACGCTTAGCCGTGTCTCTAATCAAACCGCTGTAACTTCAGAGGCAATGTTCATATGTTGATTAATGGTTTTCTTTCGTTTTTGATCTACTGCAGAATATTTTTATAAAATCCCAGGCCAGGAAAATCACCTTCATGTTTTTCTGTGTTTTATCTTCAGCTCCTACACACAAAGGCATCTTCTGTGATGCTCACACCTTTGATAAAGTCTTGCGAGTTTATTTTATTTACTTTCCGGCTCGTTGAAACGTGTTGGCAAAATGTCGAGGAAAAGCACCGAGTTTTTTAAATGGACTAACAATGAGGTGGAGTTGTTGCTGCGAGTAACACAAAAGTACAAAGTTGCAAAAGCAAGTGAGAATTAAAGAATTTGAAGAAAGCATGTACAAACTGATATTAATCTTTAATAGGGCTGTCAAAATTGAGAGCAAACAAAACAACTGCTGTATAATGCCCTCCACTATCTTAGTTTAATTTGTCACATGACTGACTAAAATGTGTCATCGTTTTCGAAAGTCTCCGTTTTCGCTGTCCACACTGCAACGCGAAAGCACCATCTTCAAATGTATTTGTTTTTGAGAGCGTTTTCCTTCGGGGAAGAAATTCGCCGTCTCAGTGTGGACGGGAGGCCAAAACGGAGAGAAAACGATGCGTTTTCAAACAAAAACACATTAGTGTGGACGTAGCCTTAATCCCTAGTATGGGCTTTCCCCTTAGAAGGAGGTCGTTGGGACCACTGTTGATTATGTGTGTCATTCCACGAGCCAAGGTGTGACAAAAGGTGTAGGTCATTATCATTACTTGGGGTTAAAGGTGAAATCAGTGTGAGTACATGGAGTATCATGTGACTTGTTGAGGTCACCTAAAGTGAGGTGTGAGTGGATTGTAGGTGGCAGACAGCTGATGGCCTCTTTCACTCCTCCAAAACCATTGGTCTTCCCGGTCCAGTATGTGAACATTGGCATCATTCAAAGAGTGACATTCATCTTTTAGCTGCAGATGTACCGTCGAGGTGACTCTCCTGTGTTGTGCCATGTGTTTGTGGAGTGGCTGTTTTGGTTTTCTAATGTAGAGGTCTGAGTGCTCCTCATTGCACAGCACAGCGTGCACTAAGACACTCAGTGTCTGAGTTTTTTCCTTGGGATGAACCAGGTTTTGTCTAAGTGTGGCTGGGACTGAAGTGCACTGAGATGCTGGGGTTGGAGAACATTCTCCTGTTTCCTCTAATAAACTTGGTACATAAGGGATGACAATGTTGTTCCATCAGTCATCGCCTTTCTCCCTAGTTGATGTCTGATCTTCTTTCCTGTGTATCTTTGGTAATTTGATGAAGGCCCAGTTGGGACAACCACATGTTTTAAGAGCTTTATTTACGTGTGTCTTCCTTCTCTTTCCATCTGTGCCTTAGAGGGAACGTTGGTAGGGTGTGGTGTAGGGTCCTGTTCAACCCAAGTTTGTGTTTCAGTGGGTGATGGGAGTCGATGAGTATGCATGAGAGGGTTTCCAGTGACTTAAAGAAGTCCATTTTTTCCCTTCATTTTTAAGCTCTTTAGACAACCATGACTTGGATGACTGGGAATGTACACAAACCCATTATTAATGAAATCCTCCTAGCTCACCACTAGGGGGAGTTAGATGGATAAATAAGAGAAGGTGCTGACTTGAAGTAATGGATGGATACACATGGATGAACATTTCTGCAGAAGCACTCGTAATGATAAAAACAACAAATTAACTTTGGCAACATGAAGACAGATAATCTCAGGAGATGCCAGAATGACCTTTTTCACCCCACAACATCAGGCATCAAAACACCACCTACCTGATAAGAACTAGACATCTTAAATGTGACAGGCTTATTGGTATAACGTGAATGTACGATTAACATTTGCAGAACTGTTGTAGGCAATAAGAAAACCTGACACATGGGCTTGAATATTGCTGTCTAACAGAGAATAAAAGTTACTCGGGCTCATCAAGCGATTCTTGTTTTCTTCATTCAGATGGCAGAAAATGGCGTCCTCCATCAGCGCCGCTTTGGTCAAGCTGGCTGACTTGGACAGCTGTATTGACTCCAAAGAAATATGGAGGGGAAGCCTGCTTATCAGAGAGAAGAAGGTAAGGGTTGCTGGGGTAACTTCTGGAGATGGTGCACATTTTCAGACTAGTGATGTACTCAGATGTGCACAGGACAGTTGTGTGAATGAGCTGAATATTTTAAACAAAAGAACTGAAGAAACGGAGTCGGAGATCTATCCAATCACTGAATAAATATCAAATTGCTGTTATTATCAACTTCTTGAAATTGCAGGACACTGCCTCACCACAGTCAGAATTTGGAAAAGTGAAACTGCTGAAGCTATTTAACAAAACACAGCTCCAAAAAAATTGGTCACAATTCTCGCTTGGTGGTCAAAGTTTGAGACGGAAATGGATATGAGCAAAAATTTTAACTTTAATTTACATCACATATTCCATAAACTCCCCAGTAATACAAGTTTTTGGTTAAAAACTCCCCAAAGAAAAAAAACAAAAAACTTTGTAATTTTTACTGCAGCAGCTGCATAGCAGGTCTTTATAACTGTGGTGGGCCAAAAGGGCCAACTTACTATTGAGACGGAGGATTTTAATAAAGATTCTGTGGATGCTGTAAACCTCAGCTGTTTGTCAGTTACAGGAAAGCGGAGACCTCTAGGAAAATGTGTCTGTGGATGCTGTTTTGCTTACCAAAGAGAGGACTGTGAAGTCTTGTGTCTGTATACACTTGCTTGGATGTAATTGTTCCAAACCTAGCAATGTGGGTGTAATTGATGGTTTCAAAGGAGCAATGAAGGGAAAAAAGCTGTTTGGTAGGTACAGGCTGTTGAGGGAATGAACATCTTTTGTTTTAACCACTGTGTATGTGAGACTTTGTGTGTCTGTGTTTGCAATTTCTGGACAAATACTGTTGTGGGCCGGAGAAAAAGCCGTGTCCTTTTGAACTTTCCAGCTTGCTTGTCCTGGGCTTTTTATTACGAACACATCCTCCTCTGTCACATCAAACCTCTGCATGTCCTCCTTCACAACATCCATGAACCTCCACTGAGGGCTTCGTCTTTTCTTTCTGCTGGACAGCTCCATCTCCAGCATCCTTTGTCCAATACATCCACTATCCCTGCTCTGCACAAATACAAAACATCTCTGCCTCACATCATGCTGAATGAATCTGGAAAATTACTGGAGGTCATTAAAGGGTCATGGGAAAAGGCACCGTCCTACTGGCATTGACCTGGCAGAGCTGAACTAGCTGGTATCAGTTCAGCCCAGCTTGGCCCACTTTGACCCATTAAACCCCCCTCCTATCAAGTTTTTTATTTTTTTTATTTTTTTATTTTACTGGGGCATGAAGCTTATTGAAGCCAAGTATTAAAGAAGATTGCTGGAAATAATGAATCAATAAACATAAATTATAGCTTTATGGTGCAGTTTGTCAAATTTCTTTTGGCTGTCATATTCTTGACAGTTTTCCCTTCTCCTTGTCATGCTCATACAGTAGCCACTTGCTACTCACGAGGTAGGCCCACCATAATGCACACCTTACTTTATGATCCTTTTGACTTTTTAACTGCACCTGTCATTTAACTGAACATCATGTTGTTTCAGAAAGACTTGAAAGTAGCAGCTGAGACCATAAACACATCAGCAAAGTGTTTATGGAGGTCATAAATTGAGTGATATAAAGTGTATAAAAAAGCGACTAGCTGGCCATTAGAAAGAAAGCAGACTGAGATTCGATGGGGAAGAACTTCAACATCAATTTGAACAACTCTGCAGTGCTTTTGTGAAATAGAACAGGTTCCTCCAGTTTGGGCCAATAATCTCATGAATAGCATTTTAAAGAGTGAAGGTTATTGTAGCATCGCATTGATGCTAATTCTGAAACGAGGGTTTCACAGTCATGTGGATGTGGTGTTTAGGTGTCCTTATATTTGCTTGTTTCCATGCATTTCCTGCTTTCCTACAAAGTAACTGTTTTGGCGTCAAAGTAACCAGGCTGAGGTGATGTGACAGCATTTTTTTTTTCTGTTCCTACTCTGGAGATTACTTCAGGCACACTTGTTTTTTTTTGTCTTTAAGTGAAAACTCTGGCAGGTGCAGTAGTTTTCTTTTCTCTGGACCGAATTTGCCAATTTTGTGCTGTTCTTTCATGGCCCTCTGGGGAGAATCAGCAATCTGTTTCACTGTGAGGTTTCCTTGCATGTCTCGTACTGATGGTGTTTTTTTTTTTTTGTTTTTTTTTTTAGAAATCTGGGTGAGACTTTCAGGTCTTATTTTATGATTTTAAACACTGATCGGCTGAAAATATAGATCTTGTCTTTCTTGAAACGGCTCAAAGTAGTGTCTTTGTGTTTTAGTATGTGTGGGATTTTTTGTTTTGTTTTTTTAATATTATAAAATGAAGGTGCAGTGTTGGTGACAGGCACAAGTCTGATATTTCTGAGATAGGAAATATTTTTAAGAACTAAACTGTATTTTTTTTAGTTTCTATTTTTTTTCATTACTGTATGTTTTTCAGTTTGGACCTTAATGTTGGGAAAACTCTGCTTCTAATCTTTAAGTGAAAATATTAAAAACAGAAAAAACAAAATTGAAAATGGTTTATATAACCTTTATAAAATGACATCTCTCATCTAGAGCCTCTACTATAGACTGTATGTAAAAGCTGGACACGGACACTGGGCCATCGACCATGGTTCAGTGAAGTTGAGCTGAGCGATTTTGCTGTCACCATCTTGGTATTTTCAAACTGCATGTGACAAGTAAGAGGCAGATCTGAGAATCTGAGGAGCACAACGCAGGCTTGCCCTGAAGAAGCTACTTTATCAGCCTTGTTAACTCTACTGGGGGTCATCTTTCGTAAAGGGAACATTATCTTGTTCACTTTATAAAAGAAAGACGTTACCAAGGCTTCAGTCACATGGGCCAAGGGACCCATTGGCGACCCCCTGACAGCCACCGATTGCTATGGAAAAAATATGAATGACCTGACTGGTTTATGAGTGCGAGTGGTTGCTGGAGGATGATGACAGTTGCTAGATGAAAACCAGTTGTAAAGATGTATTAGGTTCTGCACTGAAAACCTCCTTGTGTTTGCTTTCATTGCTACCATTGCCATGGTCATTCATCATTTGCATTCGAAACTCTGCCTTTCGAAACTTGTCGGTGGTAGTGGTAAGGCACAGCTTTCAGTTTAGAGGTGACTGTTCTCTATTTCCTGTGGGAAACCAAGGACATTTGCAATCTCAAGGACATTTTTTTTTGGGGCACCAACTGATTTCATCCAGAATCATACAGCACCCTCCAGGAGCCACTGGCCAAACTGTCATGGAATAAACAATTAAATGAATAACTTTGCTGAGGCGATCACAGAACAATCTCTAGGACTGTGTAATGGACTGGAAGTCCCATAACCTTTTATACACCCAGACTTTCAAATTTTTATTTTTTAATTTTTTAAATTGAAACCAGAGGACTTAGAAAGAGTGCAGGTTTGGGGCACTCCTGCATTGTCCTCACTTTTAAGACTGGGAAGCTTTGACTATCTTTTGTGTACAGTCTGTGACCCTAACAGTAAAGTGTATAGACACCGTATGTTAGATTATCAACCAATGTGCTCCAAGTATGGTGCTCTAAGGCAGGCTCGCAGCGTCTCCTTCACTAAAGTGACCTTTTCTGAGTTGCTGCCCTCTGAACGAGTGAGTTCTAGAGACACTCAGTAAAAGCTTCAAGGTTTGGAGAAGCCAAACAAAGGAAAATTCCCAAAAGAATAAACCCTTCTCTGAGAGCAGCCAACACCATTTTACTCCCATTTGATACAGTTATGATGTCTCTATATGTGTTTGTGTACACGTAACTCCAAAGGGCACAGCTATGCCGAGTTATTTTTGAGATATTATTCAGACAAACACTGAAGCTGTAGCATTTGTTAAAATGCACTGATGTCAAACAGTTTGCATTTCTCTGTTGTAGGTTGTACAAATGTTTCTAACTGCATATACACTGACTGTGTCATGTATTATTTTTCTCCTCAGTGTGTGTCAGAACTCCGCTTTGATGGTTTTTCTCTGCATCAGATATCAGAGTCTGGTCTTTTGGAAGCTCCACACATGACCACTGACCACAAACTGCAGTCTGAGGTGAGCTCTGACTCCTAAGTTTCATTGGACCTTTTGTTGAATTGAACTTGAGATGACCTCAAACCAAACTTTGGAAGCATTTCACAGTTAATCAAAACAAGGCTGTCCTTTGGTGCTCAAGTTTTTGACAGCCAGCTCAGTAATCAGTTAACTATTTTCTCTGACTTTGTTTTCCAGAAAGTCAAATTAGTCCTTGTTGTGTCCTCCAACAAAGATTTAGTGCCCAGCTTGCGAGCAGCTGCTCACAGCAGCAGTCTTCCAACAGAGTGCTGTAGGGTGTGCACTTGATCCAAACTTTGTCAGTGAGAACGTCTTATATTGAGAATTGTAATGCAGCTTGAGAAAAGACTACTCTCTGTGTGTGTTTGTGCAAACTTCAGGGTAAAGTTTTGGCAGAGCAGATAATAGCCCAGTTTGTATTACTGTAGAGCCAGTCTTGCTTTCAAGCCGTCCAGTAGAACGAACCCCCCACTGTCTATTTCCAAATGAGAAGCGTCACGTCCTGGTTGACCTTTATTCACACTGTGCAACCTGTGACAGATGATCCATCAGTCAGATAAATCAAATGTATTTTATAAGCCAAATTATTGCCAACCTTTTATGTACGTATGACCTTGCCACCAGAAAATGACACAGAAATAAAGATTTATTATCTCATTGAGGCAGGCCAGTGGTGAAGGCTTCTTCCATGGGAAATCTTTTTCCTGCTTTGCAGTCTGATTTTTTTAATATATAATTTGTAGAGTATTTTTAATGGAGTTATATCACTCGGCACTCACTCTCCGGAACTGAGAAGCTGTTACTGAGCTGTCAGCTCATCTCGATGTCTCCATCCACTCTGAGTCTAGCCTCAGTTAATGTCTGTGTGTCAGAACTGTTGATTGTACATGACAGATATGAGTTCATGCCAAAACTTTAAACTGGTATTCACATAAATATCATGTTTGTGTTCTCTGACAATATATTTAACGCAGTGTTTACAGAACTCTTAATTTTATTAATATGCTATCAGTAAATATTAATAAGCCACATGTATAAACTGCAGGCTATATACAACGTCTGCTTCCAGCTCACTGTTATCACAAATGACAAAAAGCTTAGACTTGTTTTTCATATACAGTCGTATATAATAGATAGAAAATAAAACTGGGAATCTTTTGGCATTTTTTAGCCTCATTAGCAGCACGCAGCACACTGTGATGGTAAAAATCTCCAGAACTATCTAATGGATTGCCATTTGGTTTAGACATTGCTGGTCTGCTTGGAAAGACCCACTGTGATCCTGCTTTAAATAGCTGGGGGGCTGCACACTCACCGGCCAAAGGTTGCAGACTTGTCAGAAACTCTGCAAAATAATAAGAAAAGAGGAAAATGCAGGCTGAGAGTAGGATATCAGCAGAAGGGATGATTATAGGGGATGTTGATAGGAGTAACTTTTTTCAAATAAATATATACATGTTTATTTAATGTGGAATCCAGTGTAGTATACCTTTTTAATTTAGGTAGGTAGTCTTGGTTATGACCATATTTGTGAAGCTAATAAAATTCGTGCCAGCCTGTGCCATACTGTGTATCAGCCAAATATCACGGATGAGTTTGATTCTCAGTGACCCCGACCTCAAGGACAAAGTCGTAGTCAAAGAGCAATTTTTCTGAAAATCTTGTAAATGCAATAACTTGAGAACGAAGCGGCATAGGAGGTTCAAATTGATACCATAGGTACAGTTCGGTCCATAAATATGTGGATATCAAAAACATTTTTCTAATGTTGTAATTTTATAATTTTCTGGTAGAGGTTGATCTTGGTTTTGTCTGTCCAAGAATTTTTTTCCAGAACTGTGACGGCATTTTTAGATGTTTTTTCTTTTAGCAATGTCCAATCTAGCGTTTCTATTCTTGAGGCTTATGAGTGGCTTGCAACTTGCAATGAAACCTCTATATTTACTTTTATGCAGTCTTCTCTTTATGCTAGACTAGGATATGGGCACGCCTACCTCCTGGAAAGTGTTGTTCACTCTGTTTGTGCAGTTTACGGATGGCTTGTTTCACCTGCTCCTTCTACTGCATGTTGTCTGTTCACAGCAAAGCCTTCCACCACACCTCAAATCAACGCCCGGCATTTTATCTGATTAATTGATAATGACATAATGAAGGAATTGCCCACATCTGCCCATGAAATAGCCTTTGAGTCAACTGTCCAATTTCATTTGGTCTCTTGTAAAGAGAGGGTGGCACATCTTAAGGAACTAATCCCTTCATCCATTTGTAATGTGGATACCCTCAAATAAACACTGAGAGTCTACGCATTATGTCCATGTCCATAAATGGAATAGGTTTCAATAAAGAGGTAAAAACTTGTCAGTGTCCAAATATATATGGACCTAACTGTATGTCTACAAAAAATCTTGGCCGACAAGTTTTCCGAAAATCTTTTGAATGCAATAACTTGAAAACAGAGTTATCTTGGATTAACAAATTGATACCACAGATGAATCTACTAAACCTCTCAGACGAGTTTAGAAAACAACAATTTATCATAGTTACATTAATCTACCCGATTTCGTGGTAAGAACAGGTGTGTTTGAAGCTTCCTACTTATACCAAAAAAGTACTTTGGAGTCCAGTATTGCACATAAACTGATCTGAACTGGAACCCGTATGCCAAGAACTGTCATCTACTTCATCACAAGAGAATACTGAAGAAATAAAAGCATTTCTGATGTTTCACTTACAAACAGCCGGGCCTTGTGGGATGAAAACATAAAACATGTCTAAAGATTTTCTGGATGTATATGTAATATTTAATAGCTCATCTGGTTAATTACTCTAGGAACTCAGCTTTCAGTGTCATTTTCATGGCATATAAGATAAAAGCTAACATGTTATCGAGTTGAGGAGAATATTAGTCCCAAAACCCTTTGGTCATAAAGGAATGTCCAACTCTAGTTCTTACTATAATAATGGCAATCACAGAAAGTGGCAGTATTCTCAGTGGTTTATATCTATGATGGTTTTATTATTTCTTATTCCTGGTTCTTACTCAGCCATTTGCCTTTAAATTGATATGGTGAATAAAGTCACTAAGGCTCATACCCTATTAAGATCTACTGAGACCTGGGAATGATGTGTTATACAACTTGTATTTACAGGGGATTTGTGCCAGTGCATCGGCCACCAACACCAGTTGTGCCTTTTAGAGTTTTATTTATCTCTAAGAGCAGAACTGTAATGTGATGAACTTTCACTAACATTTAGAATCTGAGGTTGTGGCTTTGGCCAAGTGTGTGTTCTGCTACTTGTTGTCTATAGTTTAAAGAACCACATTTACAGACAGTGTATTCTGTACTAAACATGATGGTATTATATTACATTGTAAAGCTTTGTTGTGAGTTTTCTTATGTAGATTAATACATGCAATAATGAAAACTCATCGATTAGCTGATAATGTCTATACTTACACAATCGGAGTACCTTTAACATTCATTGGATTAGCAGTAAAGACAGTTTCAAAGTTTTCTGATCTACTCATTAAAGAAAAATAGTCTTGTTTTAATGAGTCTTAACATTATAATATTACAATACATGTTCTGTGTTATACATGTATAATATCTGTAACCACTGTCTGCTATGTGAGTTTGTGTTTGGCACCAGATACTATGTGTGTTGTTGTGTTCGCTTATTGTTCAGTTTAAGCAGAGTTTGAGAGTTTGTCTGTGCATGCTGCTCATTTATGCGTCTATGGAGAATGAGAGTGAATGTGTGTGGGTTTCATCAGATCTTTATACAGAGAAGCAGATGGCAGTGATTGTTTTGGCACACAATTAAAAAAAACAGCTCTGAGGACAGCAAAACTATCACATCTCCACACTGCTGGGATAAATGACTGTGCAGCGACTTGTACTCAGACAAACACACACTAAACTAGGTTCAGACAGAAACTATTAGTTAGACCTCCTCACTGTCAGGAGTAAGTGACATTATAATTACTAGCACTCAGTGAAGGGAGAGGCCACAGAATTGACTTTTCATTTTCTTGATACCAGCCCTCATGTAACTGAAACTATAACATTAAAAACACATTTGAATTAACAGTCAAAAAAGACACGCTTAAAGTGTCGTTGAATGGAAAGGGAGTCCTCTTAGTGGAACATTTTTGCAATTATCATTAACTTTAAAAATATTGTTGAACAAAATGTAATATTACCGTTATCATAGACTAAAAGGTAGACTTTTTGCCTGCTGTATATTCTGGATGCATCTGGGTAGAGAGCACCAATAATCTAAGTAATTGCAAATCTATTTCACTCATTTCAAACAACATGGAAGTAAATGCACCAAAACCATTTCTATTCTGTAAGTGTATCATCCAGAGAGCTGTACTGTATATCAGGAAAAATGCTATTAGTGAATTTTCTCAGGCATTTCCGTCTGCCCTACAGCATATTAAAATAACAACTTTTAATCTCTTTAAGTGACGTTTTAAAGAGAGCATCAACCCTGTTTGTCAAGACAGGGAAAGGGCTTCACATTGCATTGTCTTTGGGGTTTTAAAGCATTCAAACATTCAGACCTTTAGACTTTGTTCGCTCCCACACAGCTTATCCTGCAGTGGAAGTTGGTTGGTAAGTGGTGGAGACCTCCTTTGAGTTTTTGCCAGTAACAAACAAGCAGGAACACTTGTTGAGGGCTAATGTACTAAAGTTTTACAGTAGACATTTTGCTTTTTGTTACCTCTTCATCTTATTTTACTGATTTGATATATATTTGTTTGTTGTTGAACTTATTGAACCAGCAGGAACATGTGAGAGATTTATTTATATCCAAGAGGTGTTTATGCCATGTCAGCGTATGTCAGGAAACAACCTTATACTTCCTCCTCCCACCACTTTTGAACTGCTTGTTGACAGTCTTTATGCACGGGTGTTAGAATATACAAAAAAGTGGTTACTGATGTGAATACAGTGAGTGGGTGAGTGATATTTTATGGAAAAAAAATCTAATGTTAGAAGTCAGTCACCCAACCACAAAGTCAAACACACGGGGGTTCTACTAGGTATGCCCATATCTAGTCTTTGTTTAAAGGACTGAATATTCTCAAGCTTCCGATGAGGCGTTTTTCTCCGAAGCTGTTGAGAAGTTGTGGGTTGGATAGCGTCTTCCTTTCTCAACAGCACTGCTTGTTTTCCCTGAAGAGCGGAAAAAGCTACATCATTACATTTAGCAGCACCTAGCTGAGAATTTGCATGAATCAGTTTCCCATATGTCTGATAAAGTTGTGGGTTCAGTCACAGCGATTTTATCTCTATGTTTTGTCTAAATTGTTGCTAAATATACGATTAGTCATTGTTAGGCAGTGAAGGAGTCTGTGCCTTCACAGAAAACCTGTTATAGCTCAGAGCAGAGCTGTCTAATGAACAATAGAGCTCAGTCAGACAAAATCAGATTTATACGAATGATGTTCAATGTCATATTATGACTGCTGAAGCGTGCAGTCTTAAACTCTTACAAAGTGTGCTTTCAAGTGAACATAATGAGGACAGTTGAATATTGGAGGTCTTAATAATCTCTCTTCAGGTCACTGCGTTAGTCAGAGGCTTCACTGAACTGAACAAGGGATTTATAAATGTTTCCAGCTTTCTTAAGCTCTAATTTTGACCCAAGATCATTTAAATCTTCATGTAGATTAGACTTAAAAAAAAGTTTGACATTCAATAAATTATGAGACTGCCAATTCCAGTGAAATTCAATCAGGGTTTATAAACAAGAGATGTCGCGTCAGAATTGTGTTCAATGTCAGTCTTTGCACATTAAATCATGACAAAACCTAAAGGTGTATCGAGGCCCCTCCTCACTTCTAGCAAAATATGGCATTGATAGAACAACGGCAGTAGTCAGGTGTTAGTGTTGTTTTTAATGTTTATGATAATCTTGGGGAATTTTGTTTAAGGATTATTTTTTTTATATGAGGGATATGTGATGGGTTAAACCAGAGGTGTCAAACATAAGGCCCGGGTGCCGTAATTGGCCTGGCAACGACTGGACAGCGTTGGAAAATTTAAAGGAGTTGACAGATTTTGATCTTTTAACTGTATTTTCATAGATTTTGGTGCTTTTCCCATTGATAAAGACCTCCACCCCATTTCCAGTCATATTACACCAAAGTACAAGGACATTTTTTGTGAATTAAAGAAAACTTTATACTTTAAATTTATAATTACATGACAGACATTTCTGTGTCCGCAATGATCTACCAGTCGCTTTTCTATATGTTTATCGTGTAATTTCACTGGTCTCACCCACTTCACATCAGAGTGGGCTGTATGTGGCCCACAGTGTAAAATGAGTTTGACATCGCTGATTTAAATGGAGTTGAAGGCTGTACTCTGTGAAAAATATGATCTATTTTAATCATGTTGTCTTTTCTGTTTCTTTTCTTGATTCATTTGCAGGTCTTTCATTACTATGCGCCAGTTTTAGATTTGGTTCAGCTGGTTAATCTGTCAGACCTGCCAAGCTTCCTGATCTCCAGCGCCCAGTTTGAACTGTATCCTTATTTTAAAGTGTCTGTATCTGTGTGTTTGTATGAATGCTTAAAAATAAAAATAGAATATCATAACTTTTGCTTCCATCACCTGCTCAAATGAAACAGCTGCAGGATTAGGTAAGATTTTAGTATGTGTCACACACAAACAGCTTGGCTGTCAGAAACCAAAACAGTCATGGCTATTAATATACATTTTTAAAATTGTTGATAACAAAATAGCTTCCCCCCCCCCCCCCATTATTTCATTGTTTTAAGACTTTTTCTGTCTTTGAAAGGTGGTTTTATAACTTTTGTGTCTCAATATTGTGCTGTTCCTTCACAAATGACAAACAGATGCCTTTCTGGGATGTCTGTGAAAGCTAAACTTTTGTTGAACCAGCTGCGATCACTGTGTGGAAAGGTACGAGTAACTTAGCTGTGCTCTTACATGTACAAAAGTCTGCTACAGAAAGATCCGCCTAACCAAAGGAGCCTGTTCATTACATTAAAGCTCTTCCAAGATCACAAATTCAGAATGTTCATGATTAATCATATATATCGATCATAAATGACGTTGGTTGGGGACTGTGTGTATGCCAATCTGCTGTATTTCTGTTTCTAGGTCGGAGCTTTGTTCAGTCTGTCCTGTGTAATCACTCCCATTGCACAGCCTGCAGCCAGCCAACTCAGCTCCCAGCGCTGGAGAGAATCTCTATCTAGGAGACCAAAGTCTTTACCAGGTAAAACTGGAGTGTCACAGTCGCTTTGGCAATAACAAAAAAGAGCTGTCTCTCCTGCAGGGAAGTACATTGGTTAGTGGGACTGTACTGGTATAGGTAATAAAGTTATAAAGTTCTCCATTGGGAAGGCTCTGAAGTGGTGCTGAATAGATATACAAGATAATGCTTGAAACAACAACAGTTTTTGGCAATGATGCACCAAGAAGAAACATTAGGATGAAATAATAGTCATACAAAATGTGAGTTATTTTTCAGTTCTGCAGTGAAGCATAGGGATGGGTATTGATAAGATTTTCACGATTCCGATTCCATTTTCGATTCTGTTTAAAAGAGCAGTTATGTCACCATGAATCTGTGGACGGGTAATATCCATATTTTGATTTATGATTTTCTGGAGTTAAATGGGAACCAAAGCATATTTTCAAACGTGTTATATGCTATAAAATACTTTTAAAAATTAGGTGAGGGAAATAAAAAATCATTTTTTCTATGTTTGAGTCACAGTAACTTTGACACAGTAACATCTGCAGTAATATTTACAGCTCTGATGACATCTCACCAGTGTTAGCTTTATTTTGACACCAAGACTATTTACACAGAGTTTGTAATTGCAGAGAAATACATTTATTTTGGTCATTTCCTTTTCAAGCAGGAAGCTCACCCTTCTTGGTATACACTTTAGATGAATACAGAGTTTTTAATTAAATACATATTCTTTAAATAATGTTCCCTTTTAGAAAAAGTAGGATAATTAAAAAAAACAAAACATTTATTATAGCTCTGTCACGTAGAAAAAAACCTGTCTTTTTTCTGTGGTCTGTTATATAACATTAGGGGTGTTCGTGGCAATGAACTTTTTAATCGACTAAGCGGGTCAAGTAAGAAACACTTAAATATTGAGTTACATTTGAAAACTGTTTAAAAAAAAAACATATCCCCATTCCACATTCCAAAATGTCATGTGACAATCTGATTGTCTTAGGAGTGATGATGTCACAAGGATGTCACAAGGATCCTTTGAAGTTTTTCTATAAATAGGGGTGAGAAACGGCAATTTTCAGTTCGTTTCTTCGCAGCCTTTGTGTTTGCAGCCTTCAAACGTTCACTACAGAAAATTTTGGAAACCTCTCAGAGTCATCGGATACAAACGCCAACATGTATCCAAGATTACGGCAACCGAGACAAAAAGATTTCGCCGCCTCTCCTTCCACGCGTGGCCGGCCAATTTCTCCAAATGGCCTCTTATCCATCCAAAGGGCATTACAGGAGAGTAGGAATGAAAACAACCATCTCCAGAACAAAATTCGACAAATTGAAGAAGAAAAACTTCACCTGGAGAAGAAGTGCTTACAGATGGAAGCACAAAACAAACACCTGGAAGAAACACTACAGCGCCAGCCCGACATCAACATTATTAATGAGGGCTGGGGGATCAAGTTTGCTCAAGCCAGAGAGCAGATTGTATCCCTCATCAAAGAAAACAAGAAAAAGAGCGCTGAAGTTAAAGAAATGTCCGAGCAGCTTCAAGGCAGGAAAGCGACGATTGATAAAATGGAGTGGGATCTGCAATACATGGACCAAATGAATCACCTGCTCCAAAGAAAGCTTGATGAAGCTGAAGAAAAAAATAAAGAAGTCCTCCAACAGAAGGAACAACAGGACACAAAGCAAAAAGACCTGCAGCGCGAACTCCAAGGCATGCAGGAAAAGTACAGAATGGTGAAGGCAGAGTTGGAACAAACATTGGTCCAAAATAAAGACCTCCTTCAAGAGAAAGAGCAACAGAAAGAAAGACTGCCAGAAGAAAAGTGCATTATCAAGGACTTTGAGAGTAAAAATCAAAAGTTGCAAGGATTCTGTGATGAACTGAAGGTCAAAACAAGTGAGCTGGAGGGAGAAAAGGAAACACTAGAAAAACGATGCTCACACATGCAGAAAAAGATTGATCACATGGCGAAAAACAACTCAGAGCTCATTAAGGGGATAT
This sequence comes from Aulonocara stuartgranti, assembly GCF_965226115.1. Taxonomy (NCBI): domain Eukaryota; kingdom Metazoa; phylum Chordata; class Actinopteri; order Cichliformes; family Cichlidae; genus Aulonocara; species Aulonocara stuartgranti. The sequence goes on from NC_138947.1 coordinate 22,884,596, forward strand.
TGTTGGAATTCAACAACTTGAAGCGGGAAAACACAGAAATGCAGGCCCAAAAGCAAAAACAAGACAAAACGCATGAGGACCTGCAGTGTACGCTCCGCGATATCCAGAAAAGAAATGAGCAGCTAGAAGGCCTGCACAAAGAAGATCAAGTGAGAAATGCAGACCTGCAGAAGGCAAAGCTGACACAGGAGGCAACATCCAAAGACCTCAAAGAAAAGCTTGAAGAAACACAAGCAACATTAGAACAGGTGGAACAAACATGCAAGAAACTTGAGAGGCAAAACACAGAAACCATCGATGAGTTGAGAACCCTCATCCTGGACAAAAAGGCGCTCGTGGAAAAGTCCATGAAAAAGAAGAAAAGATTCTTCAGCTTTTTCCGGTAGAGGGACAATACTGCTTCTTCAACTGATGTAGCCTCGTCTTGCTCCACCTCTGTTCACCCCCCAACCAGTCCCGGCAGTTGACTGCCCCCTCCTGAGCCTGGTTCTGCCGGAGGTTTCTGCCCGTTTAAAGGCAGTTTTTCCTCCCCACTGTCGCCAAGTGCTTGCTCAGAGGGGATTGTTGGGGTTTTCTCTCCTCTACCTTGTTTCGTTATTTACTTGTTAACTTTTTGAACTTACCTCATTTAACCTTGTTTCGTTATTTACTTGTTAACTTTTTGCTCTTACCTCATTTAACCTTGTTTCGTTATTTACTTGTTAACTTTTTGCTCTTACCTCATTTAACCTTGTTTCGTTATTTACTTGTTAACTTTTTTGAACTTACCTCATTTAACCTTGTTTCGTTATTTACTTGTTAACTTTTTGCTCTTACTTCGTTTTACCTTGTTTCTTTATTTACTTGCTTGTTTAACTGTTTTTCAACTTATCTAACAAAATAAAACAGTTGAATTTATCCTTTGAGTATTGTTCATCTAATCTTTACAGAGTTTTTCCAAAACACTTTCAAACATTCAGATCATACGTGCGTGTGTGAGTGTCACAGGTGATATGGTGTCACTAGTCCGGTCATCATGTTTAGGCTCATTCACTCCAGAATTATTTATGCCAAATCTTTAAAACAGTGTCACTGCACACACTTTTCAATCACACAAACGCAGGATTAATTCTTTGCAGTATTTTATCTGATTTATTATGAGAATGTCACGCCTGATCATTTGCACCCACAACATCAAAAATGGGGGCAAAGGGGAGGAGACCACGTTTAATCGATTATAACACGAGGTCAGAAATATAAGTGCTGACATGAGTAGTGTCCACAGAAACCTCTGAATCTCAGCTAAAAACTCATGTAAACCATGTCTACAAACACCAAACAAAGCAAAGACACCAGACAGTTAAAAGAGCAGTTACTGCACCATGAATCTGTGGACAGGTAATATCCATATTTTGATGTATGATTTTCTGGAGTTAAATGGGAACCAAAGCATATTTTCAAACGTGTTATATGCTATAAAATACTTTTAAAAATTAGGTGAGGGAAATAAAAAATCTATTTTTCTATGTTTGAGTCACAGTAACTTTTAAAGTGTTTGTGCTAATAACATCATGTACAGTAAGACAGGCATGGAGAACAGCACTGACTGGGAGAGCCTTTGAACAGATGACATACAGTTCAATTCAACATATAACACTTTATTAAGAATGAACAAGCATCTAAGTAAAATCTATTTATTTAGTCTATCATCTGTGATATTATTATGTACAATTATAATGTATTGTTCACCTCTCTTAAATAAACAGGCAGCCTTAATGTATGAAATATTCATTCATTAAAACACTAAAATTTGTCTGTTGTCTCAGTGGCTGATAGTGCCCACAGGCATCAATAGCTTGAAATAGCTTGAAGCTATTTATAATTTTTATGTTTAATGGCTGGGTGCTCACGATAAACAGATTTTGAATGAAAGCCCGGGAACTTCAGTACCACAAAAAGTGGCTATTCTCTGTGCCCATATGGATCAGTCCCTCTTATTACCATTATTCCCTTAAGCCTCAAGTTGGTTAGTTAACGATTCGATTCTTTATCGATTCTCTTATCGATTCTTTTTAAAAAAAAGGAGAACACTAAGTTCAATTAGCTTAGAACTTCGTTTTATATCTTCTCTTTGAACAAGATAGAAATTTAGGAGTAACATGGCCTTACAAACCCAACAGTGAGATCTTAAGAGATCCACAGCCTATGGCTCTTCAATGGGGTGTCACAGGGTCCCCAGAAAAAAAAATTGTAAATGTAAAATAATAAAATAAATATTCTTCTGTAGCAATAACAAATTATAACATAAATTATTCAGTAGCAATTACACAAGAATATCCAGTAATGTCCCTGCCTACAATTAAACACATTCACTTACCTAAAATTGGGGGCATCTGCTGTGGCAAATGGGTTCAAGCCTTTTACCACAAACTTAGTCACTGTTCGGTGACATTCGTCTATCCTGGCCTGAAAGGAGACGCTACCGGTAGACTGCAGCGAGAACTGCCAGCATCTGAGCCAGACTCTGTCTGTCTCTCTCATCATGGTCACCTAAATGCACAGTAATGGCAGGTTTTGTAATAAGGCAGATCGCGCTAACATAATATGCACTGTTAGCTGATTATTTACCTGCTGCATTAACGGGAGAGGACGTGCAAACGTTACCGCTGCTGCTGGGTTGAGATTCACGAGTCCGGAGCGGAATTAAAAACACGACATTCATTTAAGGTCATCACGCGTTTTGTGAGCAAATGCTTTTGCATAATCGTAGTGTTTCCTCTCTTAAATGAAATATCTACTTTGCAAGTATTGCAAGTTGCCCTGTTGTCATCCGTTCTCGTAAAGTATAACCAAACTTTTGAGCGTTTGAGCTGCTTACGCGCCGTGTTTCCTGCCAGGTAAATGACGCTCCGCAACGTGGTGACGTCATTCGGGGCGACTGGAATCGATAAGGGAATCGTTTGCAAAAATGGCAAACAACTCCAAGGAATTGAAACAGTGGGAACCGGTTCTCAACAAGAACCGGTTTTCGATACCCATCCCTAGTGAAGCATAATAGAAAGATTAAAAAAGAAAAAAATAAACTTCTGAGAGCAGTCGATATAAGTAACAAATGCTCCTGTCTTTCTTTTCTTTTAGTGCCCGATGTTGAGGTCAAAGGTGAGAGTGCTGCCTACTTCCTGTTGGTCCAGGGCTCGGACAACGCTGAGCGTGAAGCCTGCAGGGTCAGGATGCTGCACTCAGACAGTCAAATTAATGGAGCGGCTGCCATGGCAACTGTGTCCGCATTACTGAGAGAGAAGCCTCTGTCATCATCAGGTATTTTATGTGGAAAAACTTGTAGGCGGGCGTCTGTAGCCATTTTCACAGATCCACTTCTGCACTGCACTTTCATAGGCATTAGGAAACAGATGTGCATGTAATAATATGTTTTCGACTCAGTCTGATTGGATATCACATGGCCTTTTACCTGCCTGCCATCTAGTACAAAGCTTGTGTGATGTCTAATTACACTCATGTCGGAATAGAGCAAGATCCCGGGTTGCGGGGTCAGCAGCCTAAGCAGGGAAACCCACATCTCCCTCTCCCCAGTGGCACATACCTGGAACACCTCCCCCAGGAGGTGCCCAGGAGGCGTCCTTGTCAGATGCCCAAACCACCTCAACCTTTCGATGTGGAGGAGCAGCACCTCTACTCTCCCGGATGGCTGAACTTCTCAACCTATCTATACAGGAGAAGCCAGCCACCCTTTGGAGGAAGCCCATTTCTGCCGCTTGTTTCCATGATCTCGTTCTTTCGGTCACCACCCACAGCTCGTGACCATAGGTGAGGGTAGGGATGTAGATCAACTGGTAAATTGAGAGCTTTGCTTTTATACTCAGCTCTCTCTTCAATACGACTGACCGGTGCAGCGTCCGCCTCACTGCAGCCGCAGCACCAAACCGTCTGTCGATCTCCTGCTCCCTTCACCTGTCACTCGTGAACAGGACGCCGAGATACTTGAACTCCTCCACTTGGGGCAGGAACCCGTCCCTGACTCATAGTGGGCACTCCACCCTTTTCGGGCTAAGGACCATGGCCTCAGATTTGGTGGCGCTGATTCCCATTCCCACCGCTTCACACTCGTCTGCGAACCGTTCCAGTGCGTGCTGGAGGCCATCACTTGATGAATCCAACAGAACCACATCATCTACGAAAAGCAGAGATGAGATTCTGACACCACCCAGGTGAAAGCCTTCCGCCACTTGGCTAAATCTATTTAGAACTATTTCATATTGCCATTGTTTTTACTGTACGTTGTTTGTAACATATAGGCATACAGGGAATGGCATATGGGGATTCTAAATATTGCAATATAGTTTGTATCCAAATATCATGTCACATTTGACCTCTGATCCCACTTTTACCTTTTACATCTGCACTACAAACTTCTTAAAGCAAAGCAAGTGAATATTGAACAAAACAAAAATTCCTTTAAAAGTAAATACTGCCCAGAGAACGAGCTGCCTTGGCACAGCTCTGTGGTCTGAGTGCTTCTTGTTATTATTAGTTCCTGTTTGCAGTGAACCCAATCATTGTCTCTTAAAAAAGGTTTCAAACATGGCTGTTCTTGGGCAGGTGGGTGTATTGGATGTTTAATCATGATGGACAACATTGGGAATGGTATTTTGGGTATAGTAAGTGTGATTATAAAAAGGGTTTTAAGCAAACTTACTTGACCCTGTGAGTTCTGTGTCACAGCTTCAACTAAACAAGTGGTCAAACTGAAATAAAAAGTCTCTTAATTTCATGTCCCCTTCAGGTCTCTCCTGCCCCTTTGGGGAAGTTTTGTTCAACTGTAATCACATTTAAAGAGCACTTTAGTAGTTTCTCAATATTTGTACTTTTGGAAGTTCTAACAGCAATTTGTTATCTGCCATATTTAAAGAAAGCCCTTCAAGTGGCTTTTCGCTTAAAGCGGCTCCTCAGCTTGACTGGAGTAGAAGCCCACAGAAGGCTTCTCCCACAGAAGCTGTGAGGTGGTTATTGTTCATCACGTTAGGCTGTACTGGAAGCTTATAGTCTTTAACACTGCTGCCCATCCAAGTGCCAAAGATTGTATTTATCAAAGCTTAAATCTTCTTTGCCTCCATTTCTTTCTTCACTGCACCAATCTGCTTTCATCGCATTGAACTGTTGCGCTGGTTCTCTTGATGCTTTCACTATTTCATTCATTTTTTTATATAGGAGAGAGACCAACAGAGAAATGGGCGAGAGGACTGACATGATGCATAGATGATTTACTGTGTGGACTTTTCAGGCTATAAATAACCAGATGGGTGATCGTCTATGAAAAGAAAAATATACTTTTTGCCTAAACGAAAAAGATCCTCTTCTTATAAAAGTCCTTCATCGTTCTCAGGCTTTAAATGTGATTCAGGAGACCTGCTATGATGTTTCCTCTCGAGAGTGTTCCTGTTGTTGTTAACATTTTATGCAACCTTCAGGGGACATTTTCCTTTACTTTAGATACTTTTAAATGCAGAGCAACACTATAAAAGATGCCCTGACTGCTTCAATGACACAGCATAGTTTGAATGAAAATACTGAGGGATGTGCACCTGAGCAAAATCGTGAAATTCTAATTATGCGCCTTTTCATGTACTAGAAAAATCATTCAAACAGAGTTGCAAATTTAATTAAGGAAACATATGTTTGCTGCAAAATATTGGAGCACTAACCCAGCTACTTGTTTCCGATGCTTTATGATGTCTACAAGATGAAGTATTGTCTGCTTTAAACCATTTGTCACATGTTGCATGCACAGGAAGATTAGACAAAATACTCTTTGTTTTGCAAATGGATGCTTTGTCTTCTTTTGTATCTTATAAATCATCTCGTGACTCTGCAGGTTTGTCTTTTGTCACTGCAATAAGTCCTCCAGGATTACAGCACTGTACTACTCCATCACACAAATTTGCAGTATAACTAGAAAGTGCATTTTCTGAAGAAACTGCAGTGTGAATGCTTGAATCTGAATGTATGCATTGAAATGAAATAATTACTGAATTTAAGTTAAAAATATTGAATGAGATAAAAAAAAAACCCCGAATTTAACCTGAAAACAAAAGTGCTGAACTGCTAAAAGCTGAAGGTTACACAGAAGAAGAAGTTGGAAAAAAGCTGAAAATGTTTTAATTGTAAATTAGAAAAACCTAAGAAATGAGAAAAGAACATTTAGAGTCAGAAAACATCTGAAAGAATATTAAAAGGTCATATTCTTTGAATCACTGAATGACTCAAATGTGATCCCTCCACTTTGATCCACACAGTTTAAAAAGTTTAAATGCCTGAGCTTTGAAAGACAAGATGTTGGAAAGAGAACAATAATGGCGACAATTTGAGGGTAAAATGATGGCTGTAACACTGTGGACACAGCAGCAGTTGAAAGAGAAGTGCTTAAGATGAATCTTGGGACAGTGGCAGGCAGAGCTCGTTAAGCAGGCAGGTGTGAGCCTGGTTGCTATAGTGACTGCACCCAATGGCTCCATACACACGTACACAGACATGCGCCTCACTTTTGCTGCTTAAAATGAACAGAAAAGTCAGGCCGAAACAAATCGCTCCCAAATGAAAAGTATAGGTCGTATTGACGAAATTCTTTCACCGTGAGCGGCAGCAATGTCCACTCTACCTAATTCTCAGTTTTCATGCCTGTGGAGTTTATTATATGGACGTGGTGACAGTGTAAAAACACCATGCTCTTCTGATTTTCAAACCAACCTTCTGAGCCGTTTTAACATTAGAGTCTATGGAAGAGTTGGAGGGAGGAGGCTGTGCATTGGTGACATTTATGAAAGAACCGTAACACCTAGGACAATAGTAAACACATTGGATGAAAGAGGACAGCCATGGCTACGTTTTGAGGGTAAAATCATACCTGTAGAGCAAACGCTGTGGACACAGCAGCAGTTTTAAAAAAGATTTTAAGATTAATTTTTTTGCTCCTCTCACTCTAGCAGTTGAGCTGCCTCACTCTAGCCCCAACATTCCGTCCCATACACACCCATTATAAACTCTGAAACGGGTGAAAAAACATCATGAAACTTAAACTGGAACTGAAGAAAAAGTATAATAGATATTGAAAAGATAAATACAAGTTGAATAGTTGAATGTCTTGTCTTCGTTTTAAAGTTTGAATGGTGGCTCTATGTCAATGTATGTGGAAGTAGATACAGTTTAAAGAGGAGGAAGTTGAATGAGAATTTGAAGGGTCTCCCCATTGAAATACATTATAAATTTTTGTTGAAAAAAGTTGAATAAAATTAAAAATATAAATGTTAAAAATGAGAAAAAATAGAAGCAATGTTGTCCAAAAGAATAGGAATCTAATGGTGTTTGAATGGTTTTTCTAAGTTGAACGGTTTTGAAGGAGTAGGCTTTCAAAAAACGTACGGAATAGATAATAATAATAACTAGAAAGTGCATTTTCTGAAGAAACTGCAGTGTGAATGCTTGAATCTGAATGTATGCACTGAAATGAATTAATTGCTGAATGTTAAGTTAAAAATCTGAATGAGCTGGAAAATACAGAATTTTTAACCTGAAAATAAAAGTGCAGAACCTTTGAAAGCTGATGTTCACACAGAAGAAGTTGGAAAAAGCTAAGCATGTTTAAAATGTAAATAATAAAAAGATGAGTAATGACAAAAGAAAATTTAGAGTCAGAAAACCTCTGAATGAATATTAAAAGTTCATATTCTTCTAATTGAAATGAACTTAAAAGATGAACAAACATTCTGCAGAAAATACAAACTTTAATATACAGCATGATGTTTTTCAGACATATACACATGTGTATATCATGTTTAATAGTATTACATACATCAATTTGTTTTGTATGTCATAGAAAATAACATAAAAATCTTAAGTCATATTTTACAGCTTCTTTCTGAAAAGGAGTGGTAGAATAAAGAAAAATAACTAAATTAAATAACTAAATAAAAAATAATGAGCAACATATGAAATACATGAAAATTCAACTTTTAAAACCACAATCCTGAACCTTTAAATTGTGTTGGTTTCTTAGAACATGGCTGAACAGCTGTTTCTATCGGTCTACTTAATCTTCTGATCTGTCTACACATCTTTTTATTACTCATTCTTTTTTATGTTTTAATGTAAACAGAGTCCACACAGTGGTAAAAGAGAACTGTATAGAGATTTGTGAGTAAACTCAAATGAAAGCCTAAGGTGGTGACACAGTTTAACACATGCAAATAATCAAATAAACACATTAGTCCTTTTTGTGAACATGGATAAATAAGTATCAATACAGCATTGTTCAGCCATGCCACTAAATGCTTTTTTACACATTGTTTTAACCTGGGCTCAGACACAAAGTCCCAAATTTAGTTAGTCCCTGACTTTGAGTTGTGGTTATGACTAATTATTATACACAAGGCTTTATCTATCTAAACTCTAAGGACACAAATATGAAAAAACCTATACTTACCAGCTGATACCCCACACTACACACTAGGTGTGCCATGTGACCTGAAACTTTGGTACAAAATCATCATAATCATTCTGTTAACACTGTTTTTTAACACTGTTTGTGTTGCTGTTCAGCAGTTTAAAATGTTTTAGATTGGATTACATGGAATGAATTTGAATTTTCTTGGGGGTTTTTGTATGTGTTTTGTTCTCAGCAGATTTTTTCTTCCATACTGTTGAATTCCAGTTACCACATTTCTGGTCATATGACATCCCAAGTGCCCACTTAAAAAAATCCCTACAGTTAATTCAACATTAAAACAAAATAAAAAAATGTTAAATAAATAAAGGTTTGCTCTGTGATGAAATACTAAATAAGCATACATTGTACAGAGCACTAACAATGAAAACAATCCTTTAGCCTGTTGATCAGAGAGAGGCAGTCATTATGTCCATTTAAAACCTGTAATCACAGAGCACAATGTTTCTGTGAAACTATGAAGTCCCATATGATCCTCATCACGTCCAGTGACTTCAGAGTGGATCCTCCCTGTCATCCGGCCAGTGTTTGATGTGTGGCAAGCAGCACAGAAGCAGGATAGCTGAGGAAGAAGAGCAGAAAACGGGAACATATGTAGTTGTAAATGTAAATATCAGTGATACTTGTCTTGTCAAAGGGAATAAAATAATGAAAATGTTAACTTACACACTCATTTAGAGAGGATCTTGACACTGCACAGAGGAGGCACAGTCAGTCTGACAATGATGGTGATCTCCAGGGATGTTTTCCTGCAGCAACATTCCTGCCAACTGGCCATATGATCCAGAGTAGTTGGTTTGTAATGAACAGAAAGGTGTATATGTTAGGTAGTGTGCACTCAGAGCTGGTCCTAAGAAACAAACACATCCTGTAATAAACTGAATACCTGTAGTAGTGCTGCTGCAAATATGAAGCCCTTCTATCATGAGTGGTTTCAAAGAAGGTGTTTTGGAGGCTCGGTCACAGAAACTGTGCAGTCTGTTCAGTCCTGAGTGTCTCAGCTGTGATGGGGATGGATCACAGAGGGAAACACCTGAGTACAGACATTACAATACACTCTAACACTCCTAAGGTCAAGTGAAAACACAATTTAAACACTTTACAAAGAATGAATACATGTTTTCATGGAAATTATGTCATTAACCCTTTTTGTTGTGAGTAAATCTCACCGACTGCTTGTGGGACAAGCTAGAAGGAGGACTTATCACAGAATGTCTCCTGTGCTCCAGATGTGAAGTCTCACGCTCTGATCGTACGGCGATGAAGATGGTGATGATGAAGCCTCTCTGATCTGTGGCATTACAGTTTCTAGCTGCTATGTGCTTCACACTGTTGGATCTTACATGTGAAGCTTGGAGAAGACACAGGAGGACTGTGTCTCTCTTAAAAAAGAAAAAGAAAAAAGGAAACCTAACACCCCCCCCCCCTCAGCTCCCACCGTAAACCCCCCCCCCCCCCCACTCAACTCCCCAACCTCACACCATCCAATGTCTATACAAATGTAGGGTATCAGCTGGTAACAGAAAGCAAGTGTTACATATGTACTACTTATGTAACACTGCTGAAACATTTCTGGCCAGAAATGTGCAGTTATCAACCCAGACCCACCCTGATGATTGCACTGGCCGAAACATGATAAAAGCTCATAAAAATGTATGTTTCATCGAAAGATTTGTCCAAAAATATAATCGTATACTTTTGAAAAAGTTTAAAGTTTATAACAAACCAAAATAATAACATTTTTGTAAATAGTATTTCAAAATAGAGGCACACATAAAGTGGCTTAACTGTCATTATTGCTGTAATTAGGTTTGTTTGTTTGTTTGTTTGTTTGTTTGTTTGTTTTTTTAAAAAGCAACCTTTAGTCATTATTGTTCTCTCAGAAACAATGAAGAAGCTGTTGAACATTTATGTGTTGTGTAGGCAATCCTCTGGTCCACCCTCCCTCCCTCCCAGCCACGGTGAGACTGGGGCAGCCTGGCAGGATGTTGAAGCCTGGCTGCAGAGAGGATATGCCTACACTATTCATTTTAAACTGCTATATTTGATTTTTCTGACATTTATAGGTTACTGTTAGTGAATTTTAGATTTTCTGTGATAAATAAAATTGTCATCTTTTACTGATATCATTACTTAATTCATGTAATTGTATTTTATGTAAACAATTCAAACATTATACTGCAATGCAGAGCGTCAACTTTTAAATATCGCTCTACTTTCTTAAGTCATTCAACAATATAGAAATTACTTACTGTATTCAAAGATCTAGATCATGAATCATCACAGGACAATACACAGTATACTGGGTCATGGTAACTATGGTATGTCTTCATGACTCCAGAATGGAGACATCGATCTGACTGAGAAATGAAAATTAGGTCAAGCAGTGTGTTCTTCTCTGTGGTAGGGGCAGTGATGACCTGTGCGTATCCCCTAGACTCAAACAACTCCATGATTGGTTTGTTTGCACTGGATAAAACATTCTCATTAAAATCACCACAAACTATGATGGGATGACAGTCCATGATCTCCAATGAGTCTAATAGGCTTACCAGGTTTTTCAGGAATGGCCTCAGAGTGTAGTCTGGAGGTCTGTATACAACTGCAATCAGAGCACTGACTGGTGCTTCAACCTTTAAAGCCAGAAATTCAAGGTCAGTTACATTATGGATGTACTGTTTTTCATGCACTTGAATGTCACTTTTCACATAAACAGCAACTCCACCACCACTTCTGTTTGCCATCTGGGGAAAGTTTGTGTAGGACAGGTGTCTGTTGCGTTTGAACAAATTGTAATTTTCCAAGTGGAGACTCTCTGCGACAAAAGAGCCCCGCAGGTGTGTTTCTGTTAGGCACAAAACATCTGCTAGACACAATTCATGGTGACTTTTGATGTCATTAATGTGAGCTGGCAGTCCCTCTGTATTATGATGAACAATGGTGAAAACCTCTGACCTGCTGAGGGTTTGTCTCACGTGTAGAAGAGGCATCATGTCATCAAGGTTGGCTTGTCTCATGTTCTCAAGTGCTGCAGTGATTTCTGGGTTGGTGAATATTTTTTTCTCCTCCATATCAAGAAGATACAGTCCACTGAGAGACGTCACTCTACTGACAGCTACGTAGGCCATGCCGGGCTCAAAAATGCTCTTAAGAGAGACAACAGCTGATGTAGTTGTCATACCCTGTACCTTATGTATTGTACATGCAAAGGCCAGCTTCACTGGGAACTGTCTTCGTACCACTCCTTTCTGCTTCAGATTCTCCTCTGCTCTCTCAATGTACACCATGTCGTCTGCTGGTGTGCGGTTATTCTTTCCAGATGTCTCATTATCCATTTTAAGTCCAAGTTTGATGATGTGTTGGTCGTTTTCAGAGTGAACTACTCTAAGTAGTTTTCCAAAAGCTCCATTAACCAAACCATTTTGTATGTCAATGTTTCTGGTGAGCATGACACGAGCTCCTTCTGCAACTTTCAGTGTGTCTGGTAACTCGTTTTTACCTCCTTTCAACGGTCTGTCTTGAAGTGCCATTCTGCCAGTTCTAGGATCTTTTCTATAATCATCTGCATGGATGTCAATGATATGAGTGTGGAGCAGAGCCAGTGTTGAAGAGTTGTGTGCATCCACTTCTTTATTAGTTGCAAAAATGTGCAATGCATCAGTCGGACAATGGGCTGGTTCAGTTATGGCCTGTAACAACAAATCTCTATCTGCTTCGCAAAGCTCATCCAACTTTCCTTTTACACGAATTCTGTTCAGCATCTCAGCAAAGACAACATCATCTTTCTGACGCATAATCTCAGTCAGAGTGATCATCTGAAAATGCTCCCGCCACAGGTCGATCTCGGACGGGTCGTGCACACAGAGAGGTTTAGACTGTCGCACTGGGGGTAGCTGATAGAAGTCTCCGACAGCAATGACTGACATGCCTCCAAAGGGTCTCCGAGTCCCTTTGATCTGTTTGAGTCTTGCATCTACATATGCAAAGAGATGTCTTGACACCATAGACACTTCGTCAATGACGATTATTTCAGCATTCAAAAGTTCTGATCTGACTTCATCCAGCTGATTGCCAAGTCCCTGAATGGGAGGTTTTAAGCTTCTCGGGAGCTTGAGAAGAGAATGCAGTGTTGTTCCAGAAATGTTAAAAGCTGCAGTCCCAGTGAAAGCAGTTAACAGGACAGTGGGTTTTGATATGTCAACGTCGTCTGCATATCTGGGCACTTTGCTCAGTATCTTAGATGCTTCTGAGTAGATGCATTTGATTAGATGTGATTTTCCTGTTCCAGCACCACCATTAATATAAAAGAAAAACTGCTCTGGATTTAGAGCACAGACTCTTTTAATGCACCAGTCTCTAACTGCATAAAATATGCAGGCTTGCTTCTTATTCAGATTTTGAAACATCTGACGTAACAATGTGGGATCAATAGCAGGGGGTTCCCTGATGGCTCTGACTTCTGTTGAAGCATCAGCCTGACGGCTGTAGTCGGGCACATCTTCCTGTTCATTTTCATTGTCTCGCTCTCTTTCTTGTTCAACAAGTGGCAACCTTACGAGATCTGATTCAGGTGCCAGATTACACCATTCGTCAGTCACACCTCTGTTCTGCTCATATTCCTCAACAGCGCTCTCGATCTCCTCACTGTTTTTCTCATATTTTTCTCTGTTTCTTTTGACAATGTGTTGCACGTACTCAAGACGGTCAGTACCTGGCAGCTGTACACAGCCAGCACCATAGAAAGCCTGATAGGTTGGCAACGATGGTGTTTTCAGTTCGTGGTCTGAACGATGAGGAAGGTACAGTTTAAGCAGTCTTCCGTAATATTGCTCTGGATGTTTTTCTTGTGAGCAGCGGTGAAATCTGATGATAGCAGGCTTATTGTTTTTGCGCCTTTGCACAAACCCCATCTCATTGAGAAGGGGCAAAACATCTTTACCTTTTTTCTGTTGGCCATAGACAATCCTGCAAGTAGCAGCAAAGTCTGCCATGCACATCTCCTCATACTCTGGTGTTTCAGGTCTGGCTTTGTATTTGTCATTCAAAGATGTCATCCAAACATTGGAAGACTCAGGTGTTGTGTTGTCCAGAACTGACAGGGGACGACTCATTTTCACAGGATTATCATCAGTTGGAATGAATATTACAGCACGTGAACATTGCTTCATGTGAAGACCACATGCACGAGCAACACACTCCTGTGCACTGATCTCTCGCTTCTTTGAATATGCCTGCATGACGGCTCTCATTTCATCGCACTCATTTACACTGTCCTTATGGGAGTTCTCAATGACAGTTTTCAGGTACTCAGATAGCCCGCCCTCTTTTTTTGATATATATTTCATTAAATAATTTGCAGCGCCGAAAGCATCTAAAACAAAGCTTATGTCGATATTACTGTTCCAGGCTTCAAGCAGATGTGGATTATAGCCATTTATCCAAGAGTCTTTTGGATCACGCTTTAGTATGATCGTACTCCTCATGTTCATTTTATTCAGGTATCTCTCATATTCTGCATGTGTCAACTTGCATCTTTCCAAGAGCTGCTCTAAACTCATGGAAGCAGTTTCAGGTTCATTCAGCAGCTGGTTCAGTGGTCTGAGCTTGTTCTTTGCCGTTTCTACTTCCAGTGCATCATCCTCACTGGGTCTTGTGATCATTGTCTCATTGCAGGGTGGTTTGGGAAAACCAAAACGGCACCCGGAGCTTAAACTCCTAAAGCACGTCTTTGTGTGGTTCTTACTGTGTTTTTGCACTTCTGTTACTTTTTTGTACAGTTCGGGTTGTTTATGTGGATCAGGCAGCTGAGCTGTGATGTATTTGTTTATAAAATCAACAACAGTTTGCTCATCATCCTCCTCAAACACAGGAGCACCTTCTACCCACAGGAGACAGTGTATGTGTGGGCTTCCTCTGTGCTGAAACTCAACTCTGTAAAAGTAGTCAATGACTTTGCCAAGTGGCTCTGCGGGAGATAAGAGTAAATCTCTGAATAATGCTTCAACTCTCTTGTCAAACATGCGCATTGTTGTGACAGGATTGCTTCTCAGGATGTCACACTTTGCTGACCAGTCGAGTCCTTCAAAATTCACTTGTTCACCTTGCTGCCTTGTTATTGCCTCAATCACTTCAGGCCAGCGCATTTCAGCAGCTGAAAATGTGCAAAAGAACGTGGGAGTTCCCAACTGTCTGATCATGGCAAAAAGATCTCTTGTTGTTTTCTCCCAATAGGCTGGGGTTCCTCTCAGAGGCTGCATGAATCTCACTGCATCTTTATTTCGCACCAGTTTCTCCACCTCATGTTTATCTTGTAACATGCCTGAGGTTATTTTTCTACCATCTCTGGTCAGAGGCTTTGCCTTCCTTAACTGTACTGTCATGCTGGATGTAGCCAAGTGTATTTCAGTCACAAACTGTGCAAAGAACAAATAGTTTGTGTCTTTGGCAAAACGATCATCAATGCAGAAAAGTCTTGATTTGAAATACCCACTGGGGGATACTTTGATCAGCCTTCTTTCATCAAGTGTGTTTTGGCCTGTAGGAAACTGCACAGGGAAGGCCATGGCCTCCAGTTTAGGTGTTTTGAAAAAACTTATTGGATTGTTTCTCTCTGCAGGAGCAACAGAGTAGATTCCTTCACTGAAACATAATATCTCCTCAGCCACATCAGGGGGCTGCAAACAGGACTCGAGTGCAAAACCACCATTAGTCAGTCCATCTGCTTGCTCTGAATCATCTATCATCTGTTCATGCGATTGTTCACCATCACAGGGTAACATGTCAATATCCTGTTCATTTTTATTTTGTGCTTCACTCAGTGCATTTTTCTCACAGCTGTCAATTTCCATTAAATCAGCCTCATCATAATCGTCCTCATTCATGTTTTCATCATCATCATCATCTTCATCAGGAAGTGTTGGATCACACAGCTCAGCATCATCTCTGATGCTCACATCCTTATACTGTGGGTGAATCTGCTTGAGTTTATGCAGTGCTTGCACAAGTTTAGACCAGCTTACAGTCTGAAACAGCTGATGACCTTTGTAAGACAAGCGTCTCTTCAGTTTTACTCTCATGATCTGAGAATTAATTCTCAATCGAGGCAATGCTTCAACAGTTTCCTGTACCTCTGATGGGACACAGACCACATTTCCTCTAATTGCTCTTTGTCTGCCTTTGGGAAGAGGAATGATCTTGGCAAATGGTATGCACTTGGCTATGAGATGTCTCTCCAGTATGTTGAGATCAGACAGTTCAGGTGGAGTATCAGCAAGATCCAGTTTATTGGCAACAGCAAGCGCTGGCATGGATCCATTTTTAAGATGATCGTGGCAGGTGTGACAAATCCACTCTCTCTTTCTCTCATCGGGAACATTGCACTGCTCATTTCTGCAGTTTTCATCACAAACATGAACAAATCTTCCAGTCAAACATGTTGCAACCACATGTGGGTTTTTGACATACTTTGACCTTGTGCAGGGTCGCACTTGGTTTGGAAATGAAGCCTTGAAACAGACAGTACATGGGTATGATGGTCCAGCTTTGATTTGTGATTTGAACACAGATATGGCCTCGTTGATCACACTGTTGTCACTCTCTTGGGTTTGTCTGTTCACCCATCTGTATTTCCTTTTTATTTTCATGGCACATCTCATGTTGTGCATAATCCTGAATGCAAGATTACTTTGATACCTGTCTCGCATTAGTTGTTTCATTAGTTGTCTGTGTCTTACTCTGAATGCATTGTCACGTGCATAACGCTGAGTCACTCGAGATCTCTGTCTCTCTCTGAATTCAGGGTTTTCTTGATACCTTTTAGTTATATAGTTTTTTTTTTTTTTGTCTAAATTCAGCATTGTCACAGTAGCGTCTTTTAATATATTGTTGTTGTTTCTTTCTAACTGTAGCATTCTCAGAAAAACGTTTTTTAACATATTGTTTTTGTTTCTTTCTGAATTCATCATTTTCACAGTAACGTCTTCTAATATATTGCTGTTGTTTCTGTCTGAATTCATCATTTTCACAGTAACGTCTTCTAATATATTGCTGTTGTTTCTGTCTGAATTCATCATTTTCACAGTAACGTCTTCTAATATATTGCTGTTGTTTCTGTCTGAATTCATCATTTTCACAGTAACGTCTTTTCATATACTGTTGTTGTTTTTGTCTAACTTCAGGATTGTTTTTATATGTCTCGCTTGTGCAAGATTTTTTCTTTTCTTTGTGATCTTTATTTGAAGCATACTTTTGTCGTTCTTTCCTTTTTTGGTTTTCTTTTCTCTGATTTCTGGGTTTCTCTGATGCCATTAATCTTCTTTTCCTTTTTTGCCTTTGTTGTTTATTAACTTTTTTCACTTTTTGTAAAACTATATCAGAAAGGTCACAGGCAGCAACATTTGTTATGGCAGCATTTGATTGACATGAAAAAGCATCACTTGATGGAAGGAAACTTAATTCACTGCATAGTTCTTCAGTTGGTATATTAGGAGGTTCATTCTGATCTTCATATGATGTGAACTGAGTCATGTGGACTTCTTTTTGTTTCACCAGTGGCGTACAAATGGACATTTGACAAAAGATATTTTCAGTCGGATCAGTGGTTGTGTTTCTCCTTGGAGTAGAGGGGTTTGCTTCATCAACAGTTGTATCAGAGTGAGTAGGTGCCACAGCAGTGGCAGCTGTTGGTCTGCAGACTGTGTCTGTGATAGTATCACTCAGGTTGACTGTGCTCATACTGTAGAACTGCACAGGCTTCAGTTCATAGTTACAAGAGGGTGATATCTCCATCATTTCATAAGAATCTTGTAGCCTCTTAATCATGTCACTGAGGAGTGTGAATTTCAGCATCACAGCTGTACCACGATTACGTGACTGTAGTAGTAGAGGAAGACCAATGGGTGTTCTGGGGTGTGGGTCAAAGAAACCATATATGCCTGATGTGGATCTGAACACTGCGATACACAATCCACTCATAATCAGTAAGGCATACTGCACATCTGACAACAGGCAGCTCAGTCCTGCTTCTAAGCTCAGAAAGGTATCTACTGCCTCCTCTGGAGGTTCTTCAAATGTCCCATACCGGGAAGGCTGTGTCATGTTGACATGATACATAGACCTGCGAGCATCAACTTTGTCTGGCAGCTCATCGGTAGCCAAATGAATATTTTTAGGAAATCTTTTCTTGGCCTCTTTGTACATCACATCACCTTTATCCAAGACCAGATTAAGGTCAGCTGTAGTCATGTTTTCATTCTCATGAAGGAAAGCAAGAAATGTGAGTGAGTTACATGTGCACTGCTTGTTTCTGGAGTCTCCATATTTAGGATGAGCCTGGCTGCGAGATGCACAGACATGTATAACAGAGGGCTGGTTTTCAAGGTTCAGTCTTTCTGCATGAGATGGTCCTGTCACATCACTGTGACAGCCTCTTTTCAAAAAATCAGCATAACCCACCTGTGGGTCACATGACACCTCATGTTGTTCATTAAATTCATGCTGCAGTCCACTCTTTACAGCATCAGCATAAGATACCTGTTGTACATGTGCAGGAACATGTTGACCTGCCTGTTTGACACTGTCAGAATTGGTCTTTGTAGACACACTGTCTTCTGCAGAGCTCTGAGGAAAATCAAACTCAGCTTGTTCACATGTTGGTACTTTGTGAAACTCATGAAACTTTTTCCAGCGTTGTTTTGCAGCTTGTGACTTTTTCTGCTTCCTTGGCATTTTCACACACTGCAAGTGTTTCTTAGTCTTTAGAAAATATGTTCACAAGATAAGAGTGGCACACACCAGGAGATGTTGTCTTTGTTTTTATATTTCAGTTTTTATTTGTCTTAAACAGTTGTCTTTCGTTTGACAGTTTGTTCTTCAGTTGAGAGAATATTATGCACTCTCTTTATTGGCTTGGCACAACTTAGCAGCAAGCCAAGAGTGAAAAACAGGTAGAGAGAAAATTTAGAAGAGAGAACAGGCAGAGCAGGAGAGACACGGCTGGGAAATCACAATCAAACCGTGAATTAGTTTTCTTTGTTTGTTCAGTTTGTTCTCAGGTAGAGGCAATATATGCACTCTTTATTGCTTTAATGGCTTGGCGTTTTTCAGCAGCAAGCCAAGAGTGAAAAACAGGTAGAGAGAAAATTTAGCAGTGAGAACAGACAGAGCAGGAGAGACACGGCTTTAAATCAAACCGCAGATTTTTCTTTGTTTGTTCAGTTTGTTCATAGGTTGAGGCAAAATATGCACTCTTTATTGCTTTGTTGGCTTGGCGTTTTTCAGCAGCAAGCCAAGAGTGAAAAACAGGTAGAGAGAAAATTTAGCAGAGAGAACAGACAGAGCAGGAGAGACACGGCTTTAAATCAAACCGCAAAAGGATTGTTGGTTTGGCAAAATTTCTCACAAACCACAGAGTGAAATACAGATGGAAAGAAGGCAGAGACAATAGGTGGAGCAGGACAGAGGATAGAGGGGTTGGGGGGTTGGGATGTGAGAGAGAAGACTGGAGATCTGGTCCTTGTTCTTCTTCTTCTACACACTCTGAACAAAAAACAAGAAAAAAAATAATTTTATTAAAATTATATCACATGGTAATTGTATGAACTAAATGTGACTACTGCAAAAGGACAAAACAAATATTCAAGCTAAACTGTTGTCGGCTGCCATGTGCAAAAAGTTGCATAATTGGGCACTTTTTAAAAGAATAAATATTTAATTAAATTCAGCAATAATATTTTTAAATACAAATATGATTGAGTGAATCATTAATTAATCACATGTAGTGTGACTACAAAAATGTACGAAAAAAATATTTTAGCCCAATTGTTAAGCTGCACTTATGTGTATTTATTATAAAATTGTGTTTAAAAGGTCTAGCACAAAGTTTGAACCCATCACTTTACAGCTTATATTAGTCATATTATTTTTTTATTTTGGTCTACTTCTCTTACAGTATGTGCACACCTACCAGGCAAAGCACAGTGTCAGTCAGGTTCCTGAAAGAAACGAGAAATAATACGTTAGTTGTCTGTACAGTGTTATCAGACTAACAGAAATACAAAGCCCACACGACATGATACACTGAACTTCTAGTCAGCAGGGTAATTATAGAGTAATATAGCACACCAACTGATACAGCAGTCATTTTACAATTCAAACTAGTTAACTGAAGTATTGCCACTTATGTAAGGCTACTGTTAGACTGTTACTAGCCTTAGCATTGCTGCTAGCGCTAGCATTCCGGCTAGCATTAGCACTTCAGTTAGTGTTAGCAATGCAGCTAGCGTTAGCATTGCAGCTAGCGTTAGCATTGCAGCTAGCGTTAGCAATGCTGCTAGCGCTAGCAATGCTGCTAGCGCTAGCACTCTTACTGTTAAAACTGAGCCACAATGGCAATAATAAAGCTAATTTCTTACTTTTGTCTCACTGACCGGCAAGAAATATCACAGGAATATTATTTTTGTCAGTTAACAACTGCTAAGGCTAGTGTTAGCACTATAGCTAGCGTTAGCATTGTTGCTAGCATTAGCATCGAAGCTAGCATTAGCACTGCTGCTAACAGCAAAACATCATAAATGTATATAAATGATAGCGAAGGTTATTCTTTTTTCTTTCTTCTTTGAATTCTTTTTAACTCTGTTGGACTTGATATGTGAGTTTAAATGTCAAACATGTATTTTTTCCATCATAAAAATAAAACACTGCAGTACTGAGTGTACTGTACTTACCACAGC
>NC_138947.1:22912318-22914818 GCF_965226115.1 Aulonocara stuartgranti
ACTTGAACGGGTGTACGATGATTTACTTACAGTAATTTAGAATCATCACTCAACCTAGCTCTACTACTGGCACTGCGTGACTTTTCTCACACTGGAAACCAGAATTTAGTACAGAACTTTAATACCTCAGGCAATCGGGGTCAAGGGCTGCCCCCCCCCCCCCCTTTCTCTTCTTCTTTGTCCGTGTGTTCCTCCTTTTATTAAATCTCCATCACAATGATGTGGCGCTCTGAAATAAGACTCACACTGTTAATTCATCGTTTTCACTCTGCACCACTGCTCAGGCTGTTTTCTTTTCTTTTTAGTGTACAGTAAACAATTAAGTCGAGGCCTTAAGCCCCAGATATCTCGCACGGGCATCGTTTTCATAACCAAACCGCTCCGGACCCTGCTCCCCAGACCACACAAATGCCCTCTGGGCTTATTATTGTAGCAGATTCTGTATTTGAATTTGTTGTGTGCAGCATTGAGCCTTTGTCAGTAAAGCATTCTTCATTGCAGCAGCTTGGAGCATTGTGTGTCACTTCTTAGTGAATTAAATCAACATTTTGATTTTGGTGCATGGGTTTTCAGTTTTCACTCCCTCAACGAGTGCATAAGTGTTCATGTGTGTGTTTCTCTTCATTCTAAGTCGGCGCATGCAGAAGTGTGTGTTTGTGTGTTGGTGTATGTTTGTGTTCATCACCTTCCTGTTCTGTAGTTCAGGTAAACCAGCAGCCTGAAGCATGCCCTGAGGTCCTGCCCTCCTCTTTGGGTCTGTTTGCATCCGTTGTTGCAGCTGCCTGCATCTTCTCCTTGTAACTTGACCCTTTTGCTTCTGTAGCTCCTTCAGGGCTTGCTCCTGCTGTTGGAGCTTTGCATCAGGTCTGGCGACCTCCTGCTCCAGCAAGCTTCCGCCTGATTTCAAGTCCTGTATGTGGGACTCCAAGTCTGACTGATGAGTTCAATTAGCAGCCAGCTCCTCCGGAGCCATGCTCAATTTCTGGCAAAAACCTCAGAGTCTTTTCCTTCCACGTCAGATCGGAGTCTATTTATGTTGTCTTTACTTTGCTCCACGGCCTTCTGCAGCTCTGCTGTTTGGCTCTTCTCAGAGGTCAGCATTCTTTTGCTCACCCTCCCTTTTCCTCCGGGCTTAATGTGCGTCTCGTCACAGCTTTGTCAGCTGAAGCTTTAGCGTTCTCCATCTCCGCTGCATGAGATTGTTTTCTGCAGCACTGTTGACATCCTCAAGTTGTTGTTATGAGTCCAGCTGGTGTGGCCTTCAGGGGTCAAAGGGTCAAAGATGGTAGCGGAGAGGGCAACGATGATAGCGGGGAGAGCAGGAGTTCAGGTCATCTTCGGCTTTCAGGGCCGTCAAAGCAGCCAGTAATCAAACATAAAGAAAAAACAAAACAAAAACAGGCGAACAGGAAAATGATGTTGTGTTGGCTGTGTTATTCAGAGAGGGGAGAAACAACGGGGCCTCCTCTCCCCCTTTTTGTTTTTTCTTACCATATAATCAACTCATAACCCCCCAAGTTGACAGGACAACACAGGTACGTGTTAAAATTCTTAAGATCCTGTTTAGAAACCTAAAAAGGAATTTTCTGTCATTCAGTAATCATTTGTATTAAGCAATCAACAAAAACATGTCCCAATTTGACTCTTTTAACCACTAAATTTGTCGTGTCCTCACTGGATGGTCAGACCAGTGACCTTTCTTTTGAAGTTAAGTTGTTGTCCTGCAACCCAGAGAGTTTATTTGTCAGTAGTGGATAAACTATATCCTTTAAAAACCGGTGTATGTTAAGTGTCGCTATTTTAACCTTGCATGTACGTGCACATGTATGTAAGCTGTTTCTTCATTGCATGTATGGGTGCGTCTGTATATGGGTTAATTTAACTTTTTCTCAAATGAGGCATTTCTCTAACACGCACATGTGTCTGTTCCTCACACTTCTCATACCTTTCTCTGGTTGTGTGTGGTTTTATTTGTTTCAGTCATTTACCAGGAACATCTTTTCCTTTTCTCCATGTCTTCTGCCAGAGGTTAACACTGGTGAGATTCAGGGACACAGCACCCAGAGCAGTTCAGCGAGAAAAACCTGCCTAAAACTACATTCTCTCTTTTTTTTCCGGGAGGGGTGGGGACAACTCTGGTGTCCAGCCGTGAATTTTTAGCCAAAGCTTGGCCTGTCTTCTGCTGCCGTACTCAGGTTTCCAGGTTAAGAAAAAACACCTGTATGAGGACACTAAACATACATTTAGTATTCGTATAAACATAACTGCCTAAATTATTGAACTCTTGAGGAGGGTTGATTTAACTCTTTACTAACTTTAAACCCCACCATAACGATTTCTCACTCACAAACTTCTATGCATCCATTTAAACATGTGAAGCCAGCACAAATTCACACTCATACCCCTACAGCAAAGCTTTAACATACCCACAATCCAACTCCTCCCTTAAACGGGAGAAATCACCCTGAATCAACCCACTCTATATAAAACGTCAAACAAA